>NW_009260608.1:862273-863219 GCF_000687185.1 Egretta garzetta
TTAAATATGACACCAGCTTCAGTTCCAGGCAGGTCTCCGATTCAGCTGTATTGTGGCAATATGATCTGACTGAGGATGGGAAGCTGGTCAAAAGCTGTTCACTAGGAGAGCAGCAAGGCAACCTTATTTTTGCCCCTTTCCCACCTCGGAAATATATTTGTATGTAGCAGGTGCAGTACGCCCCCAAAGTTCCCCCATTCATGCAGTTTTGGACAGATGGGGAATCCTGAAGTCCTTAGAGAAGTTGCTTTCGACTTATCCCTTGATCTCACAAGCCAACCCTACCTTTCTTGCAGTGCCCCAGCTAGTCTTGGAGAACCAGTACCTCCCGCTTCTGGAATATTAATGCCTTTCTAACTTCTGCCATGCAATTTTTTTCCCCAGCTTGACTGGAGCACATTTTGTGTTGTGTCAAAAGTCACTGCCTGCCCCCAGAACTATGTTTTTCTCGCAAGACAAAGCTGCCGTTAATGCTTGCACCCCAGAGTTGTGATACCACCGGAAGATGATCTGTTACTGAGTCACGCATCTTTCCTTATCTTTCTTCAGGTGAAGCAGGTTTTCCCTTCCAAAATGTCTTTCCGAGCTCTGGTTTTGTGCTTGGCTTGCGCTGAGCTTGGAAAGGCAAATGGTAAGTTGAATTTCCTGAAATCTGCCTGAAAATGGTTGGGGAGCTGGTTTCTGATTCCTGAGGCTTCAGCAGTCAGAGTAAGAGGCAAAAATAGGTTAAATACAGATTGGTGATGACATTTGACATAGGTTAGATAGCTGAGGCATAAACACAGAGCTGGCAGATGTGACACAAGACTTCCTGGAGCAGCATTTGGACATGAGAGGGACATGCAGCATCCCATATCTACAGTGACACTGGACACCGTTATTCACCCAAGTTCACAACTTCCCATAGTGTGGATCTTCCCCTCGGGAACAAATCTCTCTCTCTTTC
>NW_009260608.1:863604-863835 GCF_000687185.1 Egretta garzetta
CCCCCCCCATTTATTTCGCCATCAATCCTCCTTTTTTAAGCAATGTGATAACATAGAAAATGCTTTGCAGTTGATTCTCTTGTATTTTGTTGTGAAAATCTTTAAAAAGTTGGGCTTTGCTTGTGTTTTTGATGGAAGACCCTGTCAAGGAACATCAGGTAGTTCTGCAGACATTGGCAAAAACCCGCCGGGTGTAGGTGACGTGTGTTACAGAGGTTTTTCGTGCGAAAG
>NW_009260608.1:864003-897846 GCF_000687185.1 Egretta garzetta
TTTCCACTTAAATATGACACCAGCTTCAGTTCCAGGCAGGTCTCCGATTCAGCTGTATTGTGGCAATATGATCTGACTGAGGATGGGAAGCTGGTCAAAAGCTGTTCACTAGGAGAGCAGCAAGGCAACCTTATTTTTGCCCCTTTCCCACCTCGGAAATATATTTGTATGTAGCAGGTGCAGTACGCCCCCAAAGTTCCCCCATTCATGCAGTTTTGGACAGATGGGGAATCCTGAAGTCCTTAGAGAAGTTGCTTTCGACTTATCCCTTGATCTCACAAGCCAACCCTACCTTTCTTGCAGTGCCCCAGCTAGTCTTGGAGAACCAGTACCTCCCGCTTCTGGAATATTAATGCCTTTCTAACTTCTGCCATGCAATTTTTTTCCCCAGCTTGACTGGAGCACATTTTGTGTTGTGTCAAAAGTCACTGCCTGCCCCCAGAACTATGTTTTTCTCGCAAGACAAAGCTGCCGTTAATGTTTGCACCCCAGAGTTGTGATACCACCGGAAGATGATCTGTTACTGAGTCACGCATCTTTCCTTATCTTTCTTCAGGTGAAGCAGGTTTTCCCTTCCAAAATGTCTTTCCGAGCTCTGGTTTTGTGCTTGGCTTGCGCTGAGCTTGGAAAGGCAAATGGTAAGTTGAATTTCCTGAAATCTGCCTGAAAATGGTTGGGGAGCTGGTTTCTGATTCCTGAGGCTTCAGCAGTCAGAGTAAGAGGCAAAAATAGGTTAAATACAGATTGGTGATGACATTTGACATAGGTTAGATAGCTGAGGCATAAACACAGAGCTGGCAGATGTGACACAAGACTTCCTGGAGCAGCATTTGGACATGAGAGGGACATGCAGCATCCCATATCTACAGTGACACTGGACACCGTTATTCACCCAAGTTCACAACTTCCCATAGTGTGGATCTTCCTTAGTCCAGAAATTCTCTTTGGCTCATTTTGCTGTTAAGTTCTCTGAGAATGTCTTGGTATGCACTTCCCTTGTGCAATCAATCTTCCTCTAGCTTTTAGGAAACAAAAACTGAGTCTTTGCTGAGAATGGGAAGCCGTGAGCTGATTTAATGAAACTGAAGTGGGAAGTCTGCAGGGATGGGTACAGAAATAGGGTACATCTTCTTCTTTTTAACAGTTTAGAAGAAAGCCAGAGCCTGAGCCAATGTAAATCAACGTAGCTTCATTGATTTCTAGAAGGACGTTTGGGTGGGGGGAAAACCATCAGAACAACATGTAATTGATGGAATTGTGTCTGTGGGTAATCCAGGACTTAGAATCAGTGTTAGGCTTCTGAATGTGTGTGCTATCTGCCCATTTCACTATTTCATGTCATTGCAGTGGTGCCCCAGGCTGAACACAGACACGTGAAGGTGGGTGACAGCGTGACTCTCGGCTGTGTCCTGACAGAATCCAAGGATGTTCTGCAGGTGACGTGGCAAAAGGACTCTGAAAAATCACATGATAACATAGCTACGTACAGCATTGCAAAAGGATTAAAGATTCACGAGCCCTATCAAAACCGAATGAATTTCACAAGTCTTGTACTCAATGAGACGAACATCACTTTTTGGAACACTAGAATAGATGATTCAGGGTGTTACACCTGTCTCTTCAATGCCTTCCCTGTCGGCTCCTTCTCGGGACGTACCTGCCTGAGTGTCTTAGGTGAGGTTCTCTGTGGGGATAAGTCTGAGCTGTCCTTGTTTGTTATTCTGTGAGTAGCAGCTAAAAAGCAGGGAGTGGGATCTTTGTTTGTAAGCCCTGGAGCAGTTCCAGCTGGAACTTGGGCAAACCAACGTTGCCTGTTGCAGCTGGTGCCAGATACAACTCCAGTGCTGTGAGCTGCTGTGCTGAACCCTACGATTGATAGGGAATTAGTAGGTAGGAGAACAGAACGGACTGAGAAATGGTTTTACTTTAACAGATTATTTTCAAACCTGGAATTTCGGGTTGAGTGAAACTTTTTGGGGTACCTAACTTCAGTGTAAGGGAAGGAGTATTGAATCATAGTGGGGGGATCTGACCCAATGAACTCTTCTTGCGTTCCTGTGCCATAGGGCTCAGTGCAAATCCAGTAAGCTTTGCTCTGATTGATAATGGTTAAATGGCTGCTTATGACCAGGTGCTCATTGTGGTGATAGATTGTCTCATTTGTGTGTTGGAAGGTCTCAATGCATCTGTCCATTACAACACTTCCGAAGGTCATTCGATAGCCATCTGTAATGCTGTTGGCCTCCCAGAGCCCACCGTCACCTGGAACAACTTGTTCAATACTACTCCTACACAGGACATAGTCAGGCACACCAATGGGGTAGTGTCCGTCACCAGTAAACTGGAGATCTACAATGCTCGGAGCATCGGTGACTTGACCTGCATAGTAAGAAACGTGAATGGAAAAATGGAATTGCCCGTGAAAATAAAAGGAGGTAGGTGAACAATACAAGCTACTTGGCAGCGTTCTCTTGTTTTGCAGTAGCATGTTTGGATAGGAATCTGCTGGGAGGAGGAGGGAGTGAAATGTGTATGTGCCAAGTAAGAAGAAAGGAAATCCTACTTTGCGCTCATTGCCGTCTTTGAGATGATAACATACTGGGGCCCTCTTCGAGAAGGGAAAAAGACAAACTAGTCAGCTAGGGACCTATGAGTTTTAGAAGAACCATGTGTCTTGCAGCAAGTCAAATTTCAGTTTTCACACAGGCCTTCGTAGTTTCTTTGACAGTCCAAACATAGATATAAATATTTGTCACCTGATATCTATCTAGATGAAGTAAAAACTCTGTGGGTGGCTTAATGAACACTGAAGTGGAAGTTTTGAAATTGGTAACAAACTATCTCTAAACAACAATTAACCAAATGTTTCAGTTAGACTTACTACATGTTTAGGTACGGTTAACCTGTGTATTATGTTCTAGTTTCTCTGACATTTTTGCTAAGACACACGTGCGTTGCAGTAATGGTCAGGGAGGAATAGTATTTTCAGGCAGACAGGAAGGTGATCAGCTGAAGATACATTGGGTTTATGGGAAAATCTTAAATACATCAATGTAA
The DNA here is from genome assembly GCF_000687185.1 of Egretta garzetta. Lineage (NCBI taxonomy): Eukaryota > Metazoa > Chordata > Aves > Pelecaniformes > Ardeidae > Egretta > Egretta garzetta. The sequence goes on from NW_009260608.1 coordinate 867,061, forward strand.
CATCTGAATACCTTGTAGTGCTAATTTATTTCTTCTTCCAACCTTCTGTTCTGTGGAAGTCTTTCACCCCAGTTCTATAGATGAGAAATAGAAACATTAAAAGCTAAAGTACCCTTCTCAGTTCACACAGGAACATTGACTTTGGTGATTTAAAATTCACATGTCTCCAAATCTGGAGCCTTAAAAGGAAGGCCACCTGGAAATTAGGAAGACAGGAAAAGCAGTTTGGGATTGTGGGTTAATTCCCAAATTGCATGCTCAAGAAGTGATTGTTATAGAAATAGTAAGCAAAGAGTGAGATCTGAAAAGAGATGTCTAAAAGTTCAAAAGCAAATTAGTTCTTAATTCTGAGTGACACTACTTGAAAAAGCGTTATCTTTTTGTCCTGTCTCAAATGCAATATTCTTTTGGTTTGGCCTTTTAAAAAGGAAAGCAGGAAACTAGTTGTTCCTTGCTAGGACAATGAAAAATCAGCTAATAGCTTGTGGTTTTAACAATCTTGTATTTTAGAGAAAGAGAAGTTCAAATGAATAGTTCAGCCTAGCTTTGTTAAAAGGCATGATAGTTTTGGCTTGATTCAAATAAATTTTAATTCAGAAAGTTTTCCAGCTAACATCAGTGGACATTGGAAATGAGCCTTTGTGCTATCATTTTGATTAATGGCAGTCACATGAAGTGGCTCGTGTCCAACCAGGGAGGGAAGTTTACATTCAGATGCTGGGTAGAGCTACTCGTAGCCATCAAAACATAGCCTGTCTTCTTTTCTGAAAGTTAATTTAGCCTTTGCAACAGTGATAAGTGTTTAACAGTAAAATGAATAACTTCTATTTTACAAACAAAAAAAATTCTGCATGAACAAAAAAACCCCTCAGAAAGTGTCGAGACGTGTATAAAGTTCTGCCTATGGATGCGTGCCGATGACCGTGTTGGGTATGGGAATGACTGTTTTCTTTACCATGGATGAACATGAGCACATCTCTTCTTCACAAAGCATTTTCTCTGGGCAAGTAGGTTTGTCTTTGAAGATACACACGTTCACTCTCTCTTTTGAGTAATTACTGCTTTCATGGAGCTTAGTAATAGCTTTCACAATCTTGATGAGGAACCTTTGTCACTAATCAGACATAATTTTGGCTCTTTTTTCTCTTTTTCCTATATAAGCTAGCTTAGTCTGTTGTATTTTTTGTTATTTTGTTTTTACAGAAGAGGGATCCTCATTGCTTTGGCTGATGATTGCTCTGGGGATTTTAATTGTCATAGCTTCAATTCTCATCATGCTGTGCTGGAGGAAGAGGATGTGCAGGAGGGGTTGAAGTGGTGAGTCACTGATGCGTGGAAACCGATGGTTTTTGTGGAGTCTGTAGTGAGGTCTGGTCACCTGCAGAGAAGAATGAGACTTTGCTGAGATACCATTGGGGGTATGAGACTGTTAAATTGGACTAGTAAGCTTAATAATAACGCGTTTACAGTTATTAGAGGTTGCCTCAGTTGCACGTAATTTTAAGAGCTGTTTTCCCACTGCTACTACCGAGGGACAACACAAGACTACAAATTGGGAGGGGAGGATCCAAGCAGAGCAGGACATGCTGCTCGTGGCTTGCTTTCAGGCAGAAGTCTCAGCAGAAGTAATTCACTGCTCTTTCACATTTTCATGGAAGGCCGCAAAAGTGGTGAGCATAAGTATGCTCAGAGAATTTTTGGCAGAAGAGATATATTGGAGAGAAACCTGCTCATGCAAAGTGACGTGCCCTCAAGGGAAGGGCTTTCTTCTGGGCATATCACCCTCTTGGCATTTTTAAGACAAACAGTGCAATATGATGGAGAAATGCACTCAAACTTGGCACGAGTCTGCTTCCTAAGGATGAATTAAGGAGAACTCGCACTCAGTGTAATGTCCTTGTATGTGTGATGACCTGATCACGGATCAATTCAACTTTCTAGTCTTAGTTACTAGTAACAGAATGAAAGGAAAAAATTAAAGGAGAGGGGAGGCCTTAAGCTTCAGAAATCACTGAAATTGGATGGTCATTGGCAGTTTCACTCTCATTTAACTAGATTAAAATGCTGTGTCTGGCTTTAAATTATACTAATATGTTTAGAAATGCCAGCATACATTAACTCAGTTCTTGAATATTTAGGTACTTGCTTCATGATGATAATGTGATATATAAGGTAAAGAAGTCTTTCCAGGAGTATCAGACCTGTCTGTTACAAACTTAGACCTACAGCATTTCCTGTTAAGAGGGGTTTATCTAGTAAATCTGCCAGAGACACAAAAGTCTTCACTGAGAAGAAAGAGAAATGAACAATTAAGAAGTTATATCTGGGGCGTAAGAAGTGTAAGATGTATGTGAGCTTTCCATTGAGCCTATAAACAATTCAAAACAGAAAATTGCCATTGAATTTTCAGACCAACCTTGGAAGTTAAAGGGCAAGGAATTGGTTCTTAATTTTTTTTTTTTTAACTATCAGAGAAAAAGGTGAAATGCTCAAAAGAAAGACGTATCTTTATTCTAGAACAACCATTCCAAACGCAAATGAGCTTCTGCTAAGCAGACCCTGAAAGAGAGACCTCGAGGGAGAAGTGACCTGGCAGGGGTCTGGGATCACCTGCTAGAGCAGATTGGAGAGTGACCAGGCAAGCAGAGCGCTAAAAATGCAGGTGCTGCCTTGCAGAGTTTCGAAGACCCTTTGTTGCATGCCAGATGAGGAGAACCACACTGGGATGCTGTGACTGCACTGGTCCCTGAAGCAGAAGCAGCATCAGTCAGTGAAACATTGCTTGAGAAGACTAGGCTATTCATGGTTAGACTAGGCTGAGGATGTTAACATACCTCCTGGCATGATTCTGGCCCTTGGATGTTAGCGGTTCCCCAGGCAATGCCCACATGGGTTCCAGCGATAGCTTCTAACAGGACCATGCCCAGCAGGCAGTACGATTACCTTTACAGCAGGTTTCCTATGCCCTACACCGCCCGCTAGGTATCAGGCTTGGAACCCTCAAGCCATTTCACACATCCTTGTGCCAGGTCACGGATCGTGCAAGACAGGATTTTTTTGCTGGGGAGGAATTTGCTGTGATGCACAACAACAGAGCCTACATGTTATTTTGGAAACTTTGAACAGAGCTCACTCCCTCCCCCTGCCTTGCAAGGAAAGCATGACACAGAAAAGCATGATATGTTTACACAGAAAAGCATGATATGTTTAAACCTAAAGCACTGTGCCCCTTCTTCACGCTCAGAGCTTGAAGCCCCCCTGTGTCAGCAAGAGAAATGGGGTCTCATGCCTCGCCACCTGGGAGGGCATGGGGATTCCTGGCCCCACACGTGTGCCAGCATGTCACAGGGCCGAGACTTCACGTAAATACCAGTTTACCAGCACAGAGTGGGTAAATTAGACGAGCAGTATTTAGCAGCGGGTGTAAGTTTGTTGTATCGGAGTTCATCAACAAAAGCAGGATTTGAGGGACTTAAATTCTTTGCATTCCCATTTATCATGGGTTTTGATTTACTGTGATGCCAGGATATGACTTCCACAGTGGGCTTGTAAGTCATTCAGTCTCTGTTCTTTTAATGTAGTCTGGTTTTATCAGTCTTAGTCTGTATCTTTTCAGTTGCTTTCTGGTCTTGAGTTTTGAAAATGTAATGCACTGACCTGGATCCTTTTTGCATAAAGGCAGCATTACTTTATCCAGAGTGATTTTGACCTATTCGTTCATACAGTGACCAGCTTAGGGCAATGTGTAGTCCGTCTTCCTAACGTACATCTATTTTCCCAAAGGCCTCATTAATTAGTTCATTGTTGCTAAAAGTTAATTATTTATCTTGTACTGCCACTTTCCTGGCAAAATCCTTAGAATGCCAAAAATAGCTGTGGAGCTACAGTAATTTTTAATGCTATGTTTAAGAGTGAATTACTGCTCCACAAATACCACATGACGACAAGGCTGTCCCCTCCGCTTCCTTAGCTCCCCTCTGAGCAGCACGCTCCCGACTCTTGTCTGTTTTTGCGGTGACTTGTTTTTTCCCCTGATCATCTGTGAAACCTGGTTACGCTCTTTAAAGTGTTGGTTGCAGTCTGTCCACTCAAGAGAGAATAATGTCTTGCAGAAAGCCCTGTTCTGGTTTTATCCTCTATTATGCTCAGTCAGTGTTGGAAAGAGGAGCAGCGCCTGCATCCATATTTCTGGGCGTGCTTTTTCTAACAGTACAGCAGAGAGCTAATAGGGTTGGCTGGAGGATACTAATGGCTGGCTGAGGCTGTTTTCTGAGGCTTCAATACTTCTTTTCATTCTGCACTAGATAACAAGGAAAGCCTTTCCAGTCTTGTCAAGATGCCTGTTTTTCACAGTAAAACAACAGCTTTTTATCTGGGTGGCTGGGGATCCTTCTCTGACAAAGTTTCTTCTCTTCTGCTTTTGCTGTTGAGAGTGTGGTTGGGTTTTGCTTTCCTTTTATTTTTATTCTTTCCCTCCTCCCCATGGTAGATGCTTGGGAATCAGGCGGAGAGCTGGGGCTCAAAGTTGATGTCCCATCCCTCAGGCATTTGCCTTGTGTACCAGTTACAGAGCATACATGCATTTTGATTCTACCTGGAAACAAGCCAAGCGAAGCGTCTTCACAACATTTGGCAAAAAGTCACTTGTTTGGGAACAAACTGAGCAGCCTTTGTGGCAGAAGCTGATGCAGAAGCTTTGGAAAAGTCACATCTTCATCCTCTGCCAAGCAGAGGGGCAAACCTAGCCATGCCTACCACTCAATTAAAGTACAATGAGCAGGCTGCAATGAATCGCCAGGCATAATTTCACCCATGCTGGAAGTTTCTCAGTGCTACTCTTATGGTAAAAAGTTATGCCGTTTCCTACCTGGCTCAACAAAGAGAGCTTAAACGTAGACCACAGCAATATAAAGCAGCCCAGTTAAAAAGCCAAGTGCCTGGATTGAAGCAAAATAAAGGCTATTAGTCTGAATAAATTTCTGTGATTTACCAATCGCATACATGTCTCAACCCGAATGCTTTCCATGTCATCAGTTGTTTATTTCAAGGCTTGCAGATACTCTTATTTCAACCTGGCCAGTTAAAAAGCTTTACAGTCAGTTCTCAGGACCTAGCAGTCTGCAGGGGGATAAAATTCCACACAAACTGTTTTCCGGAGGCTTGTGGAGGTCTGGGAGGAAGGGCTGTTTCACAAAAGGATATAAAAGCCATGGCTTGGGTTTTTTTGTTTGTTTGTTTTTAAGCATTGGTGTGTTGATCTCTCTTGGGTAGGTTATGCACGTTTTGCCATGTGGAAGGCTTCAGAAATGGTCAAATACTGTATTTGTGTTTAAAAAGCTATAACAACAGGACAAAGAATTCTTGGAGCTTGTTACTGCATAGATATGATGCGATGTAAGAAAGCCGAGCAGATTAGGTGAACCTAGAAGACTACTTGAAGAGTCACAGAAGAAGAGACTAGGTCAGATCAAAACATCCATTCTGCAGAAAGCACCAACGTAGCAATGGGGTTTTCCTGTTTGGAAATTGAAACATTCAGGTTTTCTTTCAAGTGGAAACTTTAAGAAACTGAGATGAAGCGGCATTAAAGTTTGTGTTTCAAGTTGTTCATGTCTGAATACAGCCAACTAACTGTATTTCAAAGAGATGCTGAAGCTGAGCATACCTCAAATATTGCACAAGTACTATAAAACAGATTGAAAATACCTCTTTGTTACCAACTAGAGATCACTTAATACTGTGAATAGGAATTTAAGATGTCCTGATTATTACTTTCTGAAGTTGGGAAGTTGCTACAAATAATATAGATTCGGGTCTGTTGAATTGCACATAGCAATCTGGCTGATCAGCTAAAATACGTGGGTATCGGAAACCTGAAATTTGGTGTCCATATTTCCCACTCTTCCAGGACATCTTTGGAAGTCTTGTGCAGGAGATTCTAATTATTTGAGAAACTTCACAAGAACAAGTACTTACACACACTTTCCATGCTTTGTTTATAGTAAAGATAGGAATTATTTCTGGAAGAGCGATTACAGCAGTATTCTCTAGTGTTTATTCAGTTTGGGGAAGGTTGTGTTTCTAAGATTTGGCTTAAAAAAAATGGCAATTCTTATTTTGTCTGTATGACTTGGCTTTTCTCTTCAGTGGATTTGCTTTGACATACAGTTGTTTCTCTTAACAGTGAGAGACTGTAGGTAGCTGAGAACACCGTAGTAGCAGCTCAGTTTTAGGAGACTTTTCAGAATATTTTTTCCTCAAGTGACAGCTAAATACCAGCCTTTCAGATGATAAATTCAGGACGTCATTCCCTCTTTCATGAGGCAGATGGATATAACACACCCTGCTTGCAGAGGAACTGGTCTCTGGCCATCATGTCCCATCTGGGGAGGCTCATTTTAGAATTGCCTTGGTTTCCTCCCAAGTGGCTTTTTTCTGAGTAGGAGATTGTATTTGTCCTATTTTGAATTCCCTAAAATAGCAAAAATATGCAGTGCTATAAGTGAAAGTTGTTTTGCTTACAACAGCCTCATTCTTTTACCCTTATTAACACTACACCAAAAAAACCAACCCAACACCCCATACCACCACCACCAAAAAACAGAGCATAAGAAAGCATTATAGCCAAACAGACCTAAATGGAGTTAATGAGGGCAGACAGTGAAAAGAAAAAAAAAAATTAAAAAAAAAATCCCATACAAAAAGGTCAGCGGAGGGGTAATTCTGCTGTCAGGCTGCCCACAGACATAAATATTTCACAACCCAAGTGAAGATGTTTCCTGGGTTTCATCACCCGCTGCGTCCAGACAACTCTTGTTCCCTAGTAAGTCGCTATACTTTCTGCTCACAGAAACGTGCCTGGCAGTACCCACCGGTCTGCACCAGATATATGAGAGAGCACGGGTATGCTTTCCAAGCTTTCCATGACTTAGTGCTACCTGTTTTCACTGCGAAGGACAGGGACAGCTGGTGCTTTGTTCGTTTTCCCATCGTGTTTTCCCCCAGCGTGTTTTGCTGGGGAAAACATCCTCCTTGTCCCACTTTCCATTCTGGAGAAGAGCTGGGAGAAGGAGTCGCAGAGGAGGAAGGACGGGAAGGTGCGCAGATGAATTCCAGTCTCCTGGGGCATGGCTGGGGTTTTTGTCTGGAATGATGAAATAAATCCTGTTTGCCACCAACAGGATGAAGGTAGCAGCATAGGAAACATCTTGGAGCTTGTCCTGCCCACCTAAAGTAGAGGTGTAGAAGTACTGGCTACTGAAAGCAAGACCCTTTCTTTGCAAACAGAGAGGCCTTTACGCTTTGTGATTAACACAATTTCTATCTTGTGCATCATATTTGCCTTTTTCTCTCCTCATCTGTGCTTGTATTTCGTTATGACATAATTTTCCAGTCCTTCATTCTCCTTTTCATTCCAACAATAGGGTTTTGTGTATAAGCAGCAAATAAAATGGCTGGCAGCTGAAAGGGAGGAAAAAAATAACACTTCTCTGATAAATGAATAGTTGCCTTGCTGTTTCAATTTCTCGTTTACTTCATGGTGAGAATTATTTATGTGCTCAATTCCAAAATATTTTCCTTTGTAAAATACTTTGGCTGTCTGCAGGTTTATTAGATAAGGAGATGGAAACCTTTCTCGTACTCTTCTACATGAAAAGTAAGGATGCCATATATATTTCATTATTTTTTTCAAACACACATAAAGATAGTGTCATAAATTGGGTCTCAAACATTACAATGGCATTTTGAAATATCAAACTCTCTATATATTCAATAAATAACCTTATTTATGTATTACCATCCAGGGAAGTTGGTTTGCTTTTCTAGTTTATAAATCCATTTAGGGTTTTGTATATTCCTTATCTCACTGTCATATTCTGAATTCTGCAGTGTGTGGTTTCCAGAATGAAAAAAAAATGTTTGGTTTAGTAGTAGGTATGTAGTAAGTTCTTTTAAAAAATCATGTAATCTTGTCTTCAGGTCAATTTTTCTTAAAATCTGCAATATTGTTTGAACAGGTGTTGATGTTCTTAGTTTAGTGAAAACAAAGACTGGTGTAATAACTTTCCTGATTCATGTGCTACTGTATTAGAAGGAAATGGAGAATGCCTTTTTGTTTTTTTCTTTTTTTTTTTTTTTTTTTTTTCAGTAAATCATTCTTCTTATATGCAGATAGATTAGTACTAATTCTGAAAATTTGTCATGCCATATTCCGTGTCTCTTGTTTGGAAATACCTTCTCTTTTTTTTTTTTTTGTTTTCCTCCTACTGTTTAAATATGCAGTAAGGCTTTGCACTCAGCTTCCAATTTCCACATTCAAAAAGGGACATTATAATCATCCAGTTACTTTAAGGTACCTTATTGAATTTTCGGGTGATGCGCGCAAGTGACTCTCAAGCCACGCTTATGTTGGGGCAGAGGGCGAGGCTATGGGGTGTGCTGTGAGCGGTAGCCCCGATGGCCACGGCCAGTTTACAAGCTGGCTGACGGTGCCGTGCAGCACGAGCAGTGCTGCCACGTGCCTGCTGTTCCAGCCTTTACCTGAAGGCAGGAACAGCTCTTAAGCCAATCTTTCTAAATTTCTACCGTACATGTTATGGGAGGATGTACAGATTTCATCTTGATGTGTGTGCAGATCTCCTCCAGGTTTCTGCGGACGGCTGGCCGCTGTTTAAATGGATAGGAAAGCGAAGGGCAGAATAACCAGTGAGCTGGCCGAAGGCACGCTGCCGCACGTCCCCAGGGAGCGCTCCAAATGTTGACAGGGCAAAGGCAAGGAGCCTTTTTAACCCCTCTCTTCAGCCTGTTGTCTCTAGGAGCTGTAATCAGAGCTGTAGCATGATTTTGATTAATTTTAGGGTGGGAAGGCAATCTTTGGGGAGGGCGAGACAAAAAAAAAAAATCTAGTTACAACTATACAGTTGTCTTGTATAAAGTACTGTAAGCTGGACTGATTTTTAAATCTTGGTGATTGAAATCACCAGGCAGGAAGCTTTGATTTACATCTTCCAATGCAATTCTGTTTTCTCCTCCTTCCATTAGTTTACTTCAAAGCAAATGTTTGTTGTTGTGGTTGTACTGTGATAACTGCAGGTTTTCCTTCAGCGGTCATAAAACAAAATTCAAATGTAAATTGGTATCTTGTGTAATATAAACTACCTGGGTTTTAAAACACCTTTTTCAGTAGTGTACTTCCCTCTTACCCTCTAGGTAATGTCTTTTGGTAGCTACTGCTGAGCAGGATCACTTGCCTTCCTCCCAAGGTGAAATAGTTTGTAAGCCAGCGCCTGCCCTTCTGCTGGTAGTGAATGGCTTTGAACGGGGTGTTGGCGAGCTGGGTAGTTTATCCCCAACCAAGGAGAAAACTCTGTTGTGTAGTGCGTAGCATGACATTTCCATAACTGTTGTTTTCAGGCTTTCTCAAAAATGTGGTCCCAAAGGAATTTCTGTTGCTTAAGGAGAAAAAGGGAGGAAACCCGCCCCCCCCCCCCCCCTTTTTCCTTTTTTCCCCCACCAGTTTGAATACTATTCCTCCTTGGAGCCTTACAAAATAATGAGGGGGCTAAACATCCCTCTCCCTTTTGAGAGGTCCCTGGGGGGGACGTGTTGTGAGTGCAGGGCAAGCTGGATGGAGTGAGCACCGATCACTGGGAGCGGGGCCCTGCAGGCATCTCCTGCGGTGCCTGGGGCAAGCGGTGCTGGGCTCAGATATTTGGGTTTAGGCACAGATCGTTCTACTTAACGACTTCTTGTGTGTCAGGTGTGAGTCTGTGCTGTTAAAGATACCTTAAATTTAAGAAGCTATCATCTGTAGTGAGCAAAGGAAGCAAGAGGGAACACAGGTGAAGCCTGGGGAACACAGGTGAAGCCTGTTTCGTTGTGTTTTAGGAAGATGTGCGACTTGTACAGCAGGGAAGGTCCTATGGTTGTTCACCAAAGGGCAGTTTTGTGACTGTTCCTCCCCACTTTTCCTCACTGTGCTTTTCTACTCCCCCACCCCACCCCATCCCCCCCGCCCCCAGGGGCAACCACACTGCTCAGCAAGACTGGAGGCAGCAACACAGTAGCCACAATTCATGCTTTTTTCTGGTTTCTTTGTTTTCTAGGATCCTAGAGGATTTCCATTCACCTACCAGATCATTACAGCCCAGCAGCCTGAAGTCAACATTACAAGCAGTAACTTGACTGGCTGGAAAGAAACAGCAACAAAATGGAAATACGTCACACCTCTAGACCCTGAGTTGATAATGGAAAAGACTAGCACAATGTTTGTTATCCGGTCTAGACGCTTAATCATAAAAAACTGGGACCAGAGGGACCATTTAGTCTGCTCCTTTTTCTGCCACGCAAAATGTGCTCGTGCCACTCTTGGTACTGCTAGTGTGCAAAATATATTTGCCTTCTTCCAGAGGAGTTTTGGAAACATCCAGAGATGGAGGCTCTGCGAGCTCTCCGGGGATCCTCTTCCAGTGCCTAATTGCTCCTCAGTAAAGAAGGGTTTAATTTTTACCGATATCTGCCTGCAATTTCACTTGCAGCAGCTCTCCGTTCATCACCCTTTTCCTGGCAGCTGGTTTTCCTTCTCTTATCCAGCTGATCTGACTCCTTTTCCTCGGTGACTGCGTGAATGTGCCAACACATCTGTTGCTTAACTCGCTCCGCAGAGACCTGCTGGACTCAAAACCACAGGACTCAAGCCACACCAAATCTGCTAAAATTACTGGGGAAGAGCAATAGGGCTCCAAGCAGATGACAGATTAGGGGCAGTAGCGGCCACAGCTGGGAAAGAAGAGTTACAAGTACTTTATTTTATTCGGCTTTTCTTTCTAATTGGGGGGTGTGTGTGTGTGTGTGTGTTAATATATAAGTGAGGAGGAGGCATCCCCATCTTTCCTTTCTGTTTTGCTGTGGTTCTCTCTCTGTTTTTTCCCGAAGCAACTCTGTTAATACCCCGGCCTTTCTCTTTCTTGGCTGTCAAAACGCATAGACTAGGTTTGTTGACAGTTCATATGGTCATCTTTTGCACTGTTTGGAATAGTCTCCCCGACTTCATCCTTTCTTGTTCTGTCTTTTTAAACACACTCAAGTTGCTCTGCTGGCCAAAAGCTATTATTTCCATACTTGGGCCTTGGTGCAGGGGCTGTTGTGCCCTGAACTAAGTATTGTGTGTCATTGCTGTCAGTGTAATGGTATCGGTGGGGAATTTTACAGATGCAAAATTTACTACTTTGTCATGGGTTTGGTAGCAGAGAAAGACACTGCGCTCCTCCTATGAGCTGCGACCTAACTCTGCTCCTGCCCCGGGTGGGATTGGAGCCCCTATCTCCCCCACCACCCCCGGCTGCTGCTCGCTGCCTGCCCAAGCTTGCCAAGATCTGGCCATCTCCAGGCTTAATGCTGGGGTTGCCTGTCCCCCCTGTTGGCTGCATGGCCGCAGGCTGCTGGTGAGAGCAGAGCGCTCCTGGGCATGGCCTGGCAGCTCACCGTATTTGTGAGGGGTGGGAGCCGTGGCATGCCCTCTGCCTCCCGGCACCTCGCCAGGGCTCGGGGCCTGCTTCACAGAGCAAAGGTTGCTAAAAGAAATCCCTACCTCTGGGCGTACAGACTTTGTGGCCCATTTTACTGACAGAATAGATAGATGGAAGGACTGCAGGGGGTCCTCGGGTGAGTTTTGTTCTGCTGCTGATGAGTGCTGATGTTTAAGGTGTTTCTCAGTCTTCCTTCCGTCTCAATAATTGTCATCGTATCAGGATCCCTACCAGTATCTGCTTGTCTCTTTGGTTCGATTAGCATTTGTTTGTGCGTCTGAAATATTCCGTCTGACTAAGTGTGTAGAGTTTTGGATTGTCATATGTTTGCCAAGAGTACGAACTGCCAACCTAAAAAGTCAACAGAGAAGATTTAGCAGATGCAAGACTTACGACTAAGTGTTCAGAACCAATGTTTTGTTGGTTCCAGAGCGGCAGCCTCGCTAGAGTCTGGCATGAAGGGGTGCGTGCGTGTGTGTGTGTGTGTGTGTGTGTGTGGGTCTGCATGTATTACTGAGGACGTGAGGGGTGACATTCGCTGTTACTACTATAGGTACAATACGAATTATTTATTTACATATTCCATTTTTTTTCTAGTTAAAAAAAAAGAACAAACAACTGATCCAGCGAAAACACCAACTGGTCCATTTTTTTTTTTCCTGCTTGTTTTGGATACCAGAAATGCTTCATTGCATGTTGGGCTTTTTTGTAGTTTTGTTTTACTTTGCTTCCTTTCTGTACAGAAAGTGGGACTTCAGGGGATTTTTAAGCTGTTTTGGTTTTGGGGTGTTTTTTTGGGTTTTGGTTTTTTTGGGTTTTTTTAATTTTGAGCAAAACAACTTTTGAGATAAATTTACAGAAGTATTTTTGATCACAGCAGATGCGGTTTGCCTCGGATTTGAAAATAACTTCAGTTCATCAGGAAATTGTATTTTATATTTTTAGAGGTATTGTGTGCATGTGTGTCATGTTCGTTGCTTAATTATTTTTTATCTGAAGTTCCATGCTCTACTGATGTATTGACTGTCCTGTTTTCTGTATTTGCCTTTGCTGAAAAGAAGCCAAATAAAGCAACTTTGAACATAAGGCTGCACAATTCCTTTCATTGGTAGCACACTGCTTGTGACCTTTTATAAATCAGTGCGAGAAGCATCATGCATGAGCTCTAAGTGCAGTAGTGACCTGGTATGTTCTTTAAGATGCAGCCTTTTGAGGTGAATTGTGAAACCACAGTAATTTTTGTTTGTCATGGCATCAGCTTGCACTTTTCTTCCTAAAAGACATGATAGTGGGAAAGTTGGATCTAGTTAAAAGGGCATGGCAATGCTGCCATTTCCCTAAAGGAGCTGAGTGTCATAGGATTATGTCCTAGGTCTTGCAATACCAGTGAAAGGCAGCAGTTTATTGCTTGTCTGAGCTCTACCGGTTGGTAGAATAGAATAGAATAAGCAGTGATTTCCAGAGGTTTTGAGATTGCAACATAAACTCCCACTCTTGATTTTTCAGGGAAACTAATGGTTGCTATTTATGGTTTCTGTAGAACTTCCTACTAGATGCTGTCCAGAAGTGCAAGTCTCGTTGCTGATGTACCTCGCCCTGCGCGATGGGAGTTAGCGGTTTCTTCTCCTGGGAATGTGGTGCTCTGAGATCAGCCAGGTCACCTCTCCATGCACAAAGGGAAGGTAAGGAGCCATCAGCTCCACTGCCCCGAGCAAGGTGTGGGGCAAGCTGTGGTTTTCCCATGCCGAAGAGCAGAAGTGCTGCTTGCCAGGGGCTTCTGGCAGAGCCAACTGTTGCTTGGCCCACCAGTTGCAAGGTGGGTTGTGCTGGCAGGGCAGGGCAGGGCACTGAGGGCTGGTTCAGTCTGGAGCTGAGATACAGTAGCAGCATACTGAATGACCTTAGAGAAAGTAGATTGGGCCACCTTTACCTTCACAAAAGGTGAACAAATGCAGAATAGCAGGTTTCCTCAGGGAAACCTCAAGTTTGCTGTAAAAGGTTGCTTTTGTGGCTGACAGCCTGCTCTTCAGGACCCGTCAAGATGTTTGCTGTTGTTTTTGAGTCATAGTGAATAGTTTAGTTCCTACAGCTGTGTCCTCTCTTTGTGTGCTTTTGTCCCTCGCATGCTCAAGGATGCTGATATTCTTAGTCTTGAATTGTGCTGACACAAGGTGAAGGTGAAGTGTCTGCTAGAGACAACAACTTCCATGCATGGCTGTGGTGATGGAAAGGGAGGGTCTTCAAAACCCCAGCAGGCAGGCCTGGGTTTCTAGGAAAGAGGGATTTTGCAGGGTGAGGGACAGAGGAAAAAAAAAAAAATGAAATCACTTCTGATGGAGTATGAGGATGACTTTCTTTTTGTCTTGGATATTTTCTCATCACCTCGCCACACTGACCACCCAGCCTGAGGTCAGGGCAGCTGCTCCAGCTGCCTCTGAAGAAATGGTGAATGCATGCTTGGGTTTTTTCCTGTATGCTTTCCTCATCCTTCACTGATACGTGAATTTTGCCCCTGAACAACATATTTCTAGTTTCCAAGTCTGAGTAGACTTTCTGGATGCTTCTGGGTGACTTTTTCCCTGTCGTGGCATCCCATGTGCCTGCCTGCTTCAGTCCTGTGCCGCCTGGCTGCTGCCCTGCTACCTAAAATGCTGCTTGCTTTGAAAGTGTGGTGGCAGCTGTTCTCAAAGTCTGCTGCATAACAAGATGCCAAGGAAGGAAGTGCAGCATAATTTTAGAAGCTAAGAGGATGTGGGGGGGTGGGAGAGTCTGGATTTTTTTTTTTTTCCCTTAAGATGGGCTGAAGTTAGCAGCAGAATCAGCACTGGACAAGAATTTGCATGTAGATGACCAGTATTTATCACCTGGAAAGATTTAAAGAGCTTTCAGCCTGAAGTTGAAAGCACTTAAATGTGTTTTTCTGAGACGGTGTGCAGTGAGCAATGTTCACTTTCTAGACATAGGTATCACCCGCTGCCTCCTCTCAGGGACCTTGTGCCATTTTTCATTCTGAATGGAGTGTTTCTATTTCCATGGCCCTAATCTCATGACATCCAGCTGGAAACCTCCACAGCCTTCTGCAGGCCCGTTTCTGTACAGTCAGCTGCTTAATGATGCACTGATCGTTCTGTGTGCCAGGAGAAACTCGCTTCATGGTGTTCCCGGAAGGTCCAAAAGCTCACCAGCACTGGCTCTGGGGTGGCAAGGATGCCTTCTGACACTCAGCAGCTTTCATGCATTATCTTAAAAAAAAAAAAAAAAAATCTGCCTGGACAGGGTCTGAGCAGGCTGTCTGCCCTGTCTTAGTAGGAAATCGTGTGGGTAGCAAGTTTTTTAGTCAGCCCCCCCCCAATTGCTGAAGCCCTCACGCTTCCATGTGCTGAAAGGATCTGTATCTCCACCAGGGACCAAGGGTCCTTCTGCCATGGGATAAGTAGGGATAGCTTGAAGGAGATGGGAACAACAGGAGCTCAGTGCCTTGAGTCATTCTGCCTGCAAGAGAAAAGCGTGGCCGCCTGAGCGGTAACTGAGCAGTAAAGAATAAGATTGCAGCCCTGGCCTTGCTAATCTGGGTTTCCTTAAGGAAACGGAGGAGGTGGATTTCCTTACTAGCTGCAGCCTAATAAATCACTTCAGGAAAACAATGTAGCTGAGTGTAGAGGGCTGACAAAAGGAAGTGGGGTGTTTGCTGCTTGGTCGCTCCTTGGCAGATGAAGGCACATATCAGGCAGATTGCCTGTTCTGGCAGTGGAACGTTAACAATCTATTAATTAATGTGTTTTGTTAAGGGAACATGCTGTGAGAGAGTGACTGATTTATGTTTGATTTCACCCATTTAAAGTGTTTCTGATTTCAGCTCCTTTCTTCTTGATTATATCCTTCCCTGTTCAGGCTTCCCCGACCCCTTGCTCCTCTTCATCCCAGACAAGTCCCTTCTTGGTCGCTCTTTTGTTCTTTGTGAAGGATTTTGCCTGAAGATTGCTATTTTCTTGCTTATCTTGACACGCTCCCCATCTGACGGCACCCTTTCCCCCTCTGATACTTGAAAGTTCACAGTGGTCACTCCATCATGTAAAGGTGTTGTAATCTCCCCGGGTCATAGTAACCACGCGGTGAAAGCAGCTCTGTTGAAAGCTCGTCCTTGTTTCCGAACCAGAAGGCAGCCCCTCTAGGAAAGGCAAATAACCTGGCGTCATGGTTTAACCCCAGCTGGCAGCTAAGCACCATGCAACCACTCACTCACCCTCCCCACCCCCCCACCCCCACCAGTGGGATGGGGGAAAGAATCAGGAAAAAAAAAGGTAAAGCACGTGGGTTAAGATAAAGACAGTTTAATAAAACAGTAGAGGAAAATAATAATAATAAAGATAAAAGAATATACAAAATAAGTGATGCACAATGCCACTGCTCACCACCTGCTGACTGATGCCCAGCCCATCCCTAAGCAGTGGTTGCTGCCTACTGGCCAACGCCCCCCAGTTTCTATACTGGGCATGACATCCTATGGTGTGGGATATCCCTTTGGCCAGTGGGGGTCAGCTGTCCTGGCTTCGCCCGCTCCCAGCTTCTTGTGCACCCGGCAGAGCAGGGGAAGCTGAGAAGCCCTTGGCTGGTGTAAGCCCTGCTCAGCAACAACTAAACCATCAGGGTGTTAGCAACATTCTTCTCATCCTAAATCCAAAACACTAGGAGCACTATGCCAGCTCCTAGGAAGAAAATTAACGCTGTCCCAACCAAAGTCAGGACACCTGGGCAGACCTGGGAAAAATGGAGGTGACTGTCTGCAGGAGCTCCACAGAGCCCAGATTCTGGGCACGCACTGCCTGGAGCTCATGTGGAGCCCAATAACCTGTCTTCTCCTTCCTTGCTGGGCTGCCTGATTGTCCCACCAAGATGTGTGGAAAAAAAGAATGTACAACTGTGGGCCCAACTGAGTAACATGATCGGTGTTTCACTGTGGAGAAAAAGGGAAGCATACTCTTGCCACTGTTGCACTAGTGTTAAGTTTGATTTATATTAAGCAGCTGGGGATTTCAGCTAACTGGTCTTTATATAGGGGTGATAAATATTGGCATTGTTCTGCCCCCTTTATCATGGCACAATCTGGTATAAGAAATCAAAAGGTAACTATGAAATCCCTTTGGTAGGCTTATTTTCTTGCTGGACCAACCAGCCTGGGAGCGAGCACTCTGTGGCGATGAGAGCAGCACTAGGAAAACGCACGAGGCTTTGATAGATACACTAGAGACTATTTTCTTGGACAGCACGGAAAGCAGAATGGTGGGAATGAGAGATAGGAAGTCTTGGGGTGAGAGAAAACCTGGCTTGTTTCCCTGCCAGCCCTGAGTGTCCCAGCAGGAACCTTCATGAGAGCCGTCTGCACTGGGAGAGATGAGAGAGAGCTCATGTGTCCTGCTTGGCCTGCAAATCGCGTGCCTGGGGTCAAGTAGCTGCTTATGCATGCTCAGCTGTGCTTTCCTCTTGTCCTCACTGCCATGGGTGCAAACCTGCATATGTGTTAGGCAGTAGCCCAAAGGACTGCCTGGTGGCCACTGTGCTGCTGCCCTTCCACTCCCAGGCAAGCCCAGTGCCCTCCCCTTATGTTCCTAATTCTTCCTTAATCCGCTGTGTTTCTTTACAGATAAGGAGATGTGAGAAGAGGTATATGAAACATTTTCCAGTCTATGCGGAAGAACGGGACTGGAATTCAGAGTTAAATGAAGGTAAATTCATCCTGCTTGATCTGGAGTGATGGTAGGATCTCAGACACACTATCCAGGAATATTTCTGCACTGAGCTGTGTAGTGTGTACTGGGATCTGAGATGGATACTTTAATTTTAAGATTTGTAGGGAGTTTGTTGCAATGTTATCGTTGATAGGGTAGGAGTGTTGTTGACCAGGCTTCTTCTGTAGTGAACAGCTCCTCTCTCCCCTGGCCCCCATCATTCCCACCTCAGTGAAGCCCTTCCTAATTTTCAGCTGAGAATCCTACGTTCTAAACTGATTGGGGACCGAAGGGACTAAATCTTATTGCAACTTGCAGTAGTAATGATGAACTGAGATCCTTTTCTCATCTGCTTCACTGGAAAGAGAAATTGTTATTCTGCCATGTTGACCAGCCGTGTTTTGGTTGGGCTGCCTGAACAAACTGCAGTGTTTGAGAAGGGGCAGACTGCTTGAGAAACTGGAAGAACGGAATTGGAGAAAATTGGAGAAATTGGAATTCTTGAGCAGGCTAGCTGCCTCCTGAGCAAAATTTGTGTTTTCACTTGAAGAGCAGAAATTCCAGTGTCAAGGAGGAATAACAACACAAGTTCATGGGGTGCACATAGGAGGTGGTTGGCGGTCTAGCATGAGTGAGAAACGCTCTGCCCCTCTGATCTGGTCCTGTCCCTTCCAAATTGGTAAGGAAGCGGAGGTGGTGTGAAGCCCTGTGACTGACCTACAGCCTCAGGCTGCAGGAGTTTCTCAGCATGGCCTTGTTTAACACCTGAGGTTGAGGTTTTTGCTGTGGTCTTGCAGTTGTGTTTCCTATGCAGTGCTTTTTGGGACTGTGAAGGGTTTATTCTTTGAGTGCTCCACTGGCCTTAGCTGTTCAGGCTCGCGTGAGATCAGGACTCTGAGTCTTCAGACACATTTCTGGTAGTGCTGGGGGTGAGAAACTGGTGTTGAATTTGGGAAAGATAAAACTCTGCTATGGGATAAACATGGTGCCCAACAGTTGATATAAAAAGCTCGTTATGTCTTTATTTTTTGGCATGTAAGCAGCACTCCCATCTATGGAAAAATCTCTCCAGTCCCACAGGATTGGGAACTGTGTCTCTGCTAGCCAACCCAGATATCTTCTCTCTCCCTTCTGACCCAGCTTTGCATGTTAATCTAGCCAATGTAAAGAGCCTAGGGGTAAAATTAGTCCTAGAAAGTGGCATGGACACTCTGGCATCTAGAAAAATTGTTACGCTAAAAGCAGGGAAGAGGGTGCCAGTGCAAAAGATCGGATGTGGAAACCTCAAATGGTGTAAGCAGCTATCTGGACCGACTGGAACAGATTTCTGGTTCCCTGGAAGCACTCCTCAGAACATTTTCCTCTTGTGTTTAAAATTAGGTTTCTGCCATGAGGTCTCCCTTCCTCAAGCTTTTCCATATTAGCTGAAAAGTCAGTGTTTTAATATAAGAGGGGAGATATTCCCAGGCACTGCACAATTGTTTCTTCTGGTCTTTATGACCTTTTTGTAAGTCTGAAAATTTGAGGGGATAAGGGGTAAACAATAGGAATGAACTCATTTGCTATCCACCTAATTTGTATTATGTGGACAATATGACAGATTATTCAACACAAGCTGCAAATCCTCTGCTCAGTGGTATCCCACCACTCTTGGGATAGCGCAAGCAGACTTAGAATATCCTTGCTTCGTTGCTTGAGCTGTGTACGGAACGGTTGTTTTGACGGTGTGTGTACAGTCCATTCCATTACAGGGTAGGTTTGGGCGGGTACAGCTTTCATCGTGTTTTGTGTGTGGAACTGACGGTATCAGTACGCGTTTGTTAGCTGAAATCCTTGGGAGAGAGGTTTGAGCTGTGTTTAGAATTTACAGGCATTTATATCCTCTGGGGAAAATAATTAGCTCAGGGCTGTGTCTCAAAGAAGAAATGCCCCTGAAACAGTCATTTAGGAGAAGTGGGGCTGTTGATATGGCCCTGTCCCAAAATGCTGTCGGTCTTAGTCCAGATATTGTATGATTTAGATGTTTACAAATCATTCTTCTCTGCTGGCATATGTATATTTAAAAATGAAGACTTTTTAGTCATCTTGTCACAGTGTAAATAATGTTAAGTCAAAAAAGAAAATATTACTTCACCATCTTTACTGCCAGAAGTTTTCCTTCTAAAAATAGGGTAAATATAAACAATCTCTTTTTTTGTCTTTCCCACTGAAATGGCGGGAGGGACCTCCAGTGGAATAAATACATATTTTGTGAGAGAAGTATTTCAAGGTTTAATAAGTCTTTAACTTAAAGTGTTAAAGTATGTTTTATATTATCTTTATAAATTACTATGAAAATGTTTTATGTTGAGGAAAATGTTTTATGTTAAGGAATAGATAGCTTGTGAACAACACTAAATAATGTAAAATTCTCCATCTTCTGACTGATTTGCTGTGCTGGCTGAAGGTAAGAGACTACAGTAGAGGGAAAAGAGAGCAGTGATTAGGGTGTACAACAAACTGAGCAAGCTGTGCCGAGACTTTAGGTAGAGGTTGGATTCCCCCCCACCCCAACCATGAATTTCCTTTCTCAGTGGCACTTCCAAACCAGTAACTATTCAGAAACGGAGTTGCCTCAGTTTCTCTTACCTTGTGTGAAGAAGAATTGTCTTAAAGGAAGAGCTGAGAACAACCTCTACACTGCTCTGTGTCCTTGTCTTCAGAGCACTGAGGCACAGACGATGGTGGAGCCAGTCTCCTCGGGCAGAGGAGAGATCCTGAGCCTGCCTTGTATGATATGTGGTCCCGTCAACACTGGGCTATGGGATAGAAGAGGAACTGTGGCCAGCAGCAGGCACAATTACCGGAATTATGGAGAATTACAGGGGAGAGTTTAACTTTGTGAAGAGGAGCCTAAGGAGGCCAGTGATTTGTGTGATGGGGAGGGTTTGGAGGGGGATGCAAGTTAGAAGGCAGCTGCGCTTTGAGGTGCAGTGGGTCTTGCAGAAAACCTTAGAGAGCTCTCCAGGTTCCTTCTTGGGGCACACGTAGTCTTATTTTATCCTGGTTTAAGATGAACTTACACATGAATGTACAACTAGTACTTAACTTTCTGTGCGATTTGCTGACTTCTGTGACATGATCCTCAGATGAATCCAGCTTTGAGGTTACTCTGAATAGCCCTTTTCCCTAGGCAAGTTCTTCTACTGAAAACCAGAATGACTTTTAAATTCAAGAAGGTAGGTTTTGGTTAGTATCTAAACGAGGAGTCTTCACCTTCTAAAAAGAGAAGACTGAGGTGACAGACAGAAATGAAGGGCCTGTGTACATCTTTTTGCCACCTTGTGGTGTCCTTGTAGGCAGGTCCTTGCTTCCAGGTTGGATTTCAGACAGCTCTGCGTTTTTCTGCCTTGCATCAGATTTTGCACAGTACCTTCTAGCAGCTCTTTGTCTGCTCTCAGCTCCTCGTGGCACTTTGTTTAGGGGATGCAGGTCCTAGGTTCTTCACTGGGACTCTCCTTCTACGTAATAGCTTCCAGGATGGAGCTTTCTTTTCTAGAACAGATGTAGTTACTTCCAAGAAAGAGAGGACTTCTCTCCTCCTCCCCAAGTGCTAACTTAAACCAATCACTCCCTTTCTAAAGACACACGCTGCCCAAATTGGAAAAAAAGGAAGGACCAAACCCCCAGAAGGCACATCAGGAACTTCTCTAAGAAGCCAAGTATTTAGACCCAGTGGAATACACATCTGCATGGCCTGGGACCAACCTAAAGGACCCCCAATAAACAGCTACTGGAGTATAACTACCCCTGCGCCGCACAGCAGCTCTGTGTGTACAGCGAGTCCAGGTTGTCCAGGATATCCTGTCTTCCAGGAGCAAAATGTCTGATTTTGGTACATATCAGAGATTTTAATCTTTCCTCGCAGGCAGTGGGGAAGTCCTCAGTCCACTGATTCTTCTGGGAGGAAAAGATTTGAATGTAGAAGATGCGATACCGAAAGTACTGTCAGTCTCCCTATAAAAGAGGGAGAGGGGACATAGCCCAAGTGTGTAAACCCAGTGGGTTTAGGCTGGAAAAAATCTTTGCGTATTAATGTGGAGAACTAGTTCTTCTTCCCCGTCTTATTTCTGCTATATATGATTGAAGCAGTGTAGTGCAGAAAATAAAAAGTAATAAGAATGACACTTGCCTGCCCTAACTTGGAAGAAAAATTGTTTTGTCCCATGGGGGCAGGAATTAAAATTTTTCACAGAATCCTAATTTTCCAGTGTATGTTTTCTTTCTGCTCTATAATCTCCAGAGAACGAGCTGCCAGCAAACCCTCAGCTTTCCCACATCCTGAGAAAGCTCAGACTACTTTCTTCACAGCGTGTCTTTTTCCCTTCCCAAGCAGTTGCACAGGAAGAGGTGAGACAGACCAGTTTGCCTGGCTGCCTGTGAGCAAAGCTGTTGATACAATGAGCCAGTCCAGAGGGTAAGGGTGAGGGCTGAACCCTTTTAGTCTTGTAGCAAAACTTTCTAAATGGTTAACTCCCATCCTTTGTTTCTTCTAAAGGTTTCTGGTGGCTACCACTAATTTCCTGCAAGCAAAGCGCTGAAGAAGGGAGGGTGAGAGATGTACGTGCGGGGGTGGGTTAGTTGCTGAGTTACTTTCTTATTTTGTAGCCTTCACTGCTTGAATTCAGGGAATATGTCTGAAAATTTCCAGGGAGGAAGAGAACATGCAGCTGTGAGTTTTAGTTCACAAGAAGTGATTAGGAGGGGAAGGGGGAGAGTTGCAGTGAGCTGTTGGCATAGGTAGGATAGGAACACGTATGGTGACCTTAATGGTGCAGGTTCACAGACAGGTTTTTCTCTATCTTCCCCATCTTGTATCCCCTCTGTAACTTTTCTCACTACCCACATGCTCTTTTTTTTCTTTTTCCCCACCTCATATTCTGTTTGCCCTTTTGGCTTTCACTTGCTGTCACCTCTGTAAACAGTCACGCCAAAAGGTTATACATAGGGCAGTGGAAACAACTGAACGAAGCATATTTGGGTTCCCAGTTGACTGCATACATTTTGGCAGTACTGCTGGGATGCCCGTAGATCTTTATGGGCAGATTTTTTCCAGTTGTGGTTGTGAATGGAAAGGTTTGCTTTGGGCTGACGAAGGGTATAGAGGCATAGGTCAAAGGAAGGCCTCATGCCATTTATTTTCAGCCATGGACAAACAGGCTTTGAAGGTGAAATTCAGCTCATACTTTAGATGAGGATTTATTTAAAAAAAAAATAGGGTTGAAAAATATTTTTACAATTAAAAGGCCCAAGAGTATGAGAGAGTCCCATTTTTCCAGAACCTGCGACTGTATGCTTGCTGAAAAGATAATTATAAAGGAAACTAATACAGACTGTACATCCTGGTTTTTCACAGTTGATTTTTATCTGAGTGACTCACTCCCCAACAGAGAAGAAAAAAAACATGGCACCACTTATTCTTTCCACTGTTAGTATCTTAAAGTATTCCACTTCCAGGTCTGTGAAGCTCTGATTAAATGTCATAAACCATAACTTTCCTTTTTATTATATCCCGTTACTGTGTGTTGTCATCAAGTATTTATTTAGACAAAATGTAAACTTATTTCTTTTTCCATACCTTTCAAACCAGCAGCCTTCAGTTTTCAGGAATAGTAATTAGTAAAAAAGGGAACTGGTCCATGTTTTGAGTACCTCATGCCCTCTATAAGGTCTGCCTGAGAGCTAGTAAAGCAGAATATTGATTGGAGAGAGATCTGCCAGTGAGAATGTAAACCCCAGTATCTTTGGCTTGAAGCAGTCTAACAAGAGAATGCCAGGGGCCCCAGCTTGACTCCAGATTTGTCACCATCCCTTTCTAATCAGCTGCAGCATAGAGAAAGAAGCAGAGGCTATGTTTCTCTTGCTGAAAGATGTTACCTTACCCTGTAAGCCAAGCTACACAGATACCCAGAGCTTCTGTGGGAGCAGGAGCACGAGCACCACACATACCACCAACTAACGTCTTGCAGTGAAGATTCATGCTTAAGCCTTCTTGATAGTCCATTTTGTGTAGAGCTTGTGGTTGCAGGGCACCAAATCACTTTTTTTTTTTTTTTCAGTGAGATTTCCAGGACTTTTGATGAGGAGTAAATTTTTCTACTATGAAGTAAACTCATTAATTAATGGCATGCGAAACAGCTGCATATATTCCATTTTGCGGTTGTACGTTACCTGGATGTACTGTTCAGCTCATACAAAGATGGGTGGTGGGCACCCATGATTGATGTAATACTGTGGTATTGCTGAATAGGTGTGCATTGTGGTTTAGACTAGGTTTCGAAGGTACTAAGCTGACCCTACACAACTGTATTCATGAGTTTGTCCAAGATGTATAATTTTAGAAGACTTTCGCTGTTAGCTACAGGCTTGGAGGAATGCCTACTGGAGATTTAATCTCTCATAAGCAAATAAATAATATGCAACCTGTATCTCCTTGCAGGAAACATAGTAGTAGAAGGTCTTCCATCTAGAGGCTGAAGTTCAAACATACCATGAAGGTCAAACAGGTTGCATGTCAATTCTTGATTCAGTCTCCTGTCCGTTTGTTGCTTGTGCAAAATTACTTGCATGGAGTTCGTTTACTGTATTACTGACTTACTGCTGAAACTGAAAGTTGGGAAATTAAGCTGACACTTGGGAGGGAAAAATGCAAAAAAAGTTAACTCATTTTAAGTTATAGGATTCGTATGTAGTCTTGCCTTCTGTTTAAAATGAATCTAAATTTGAACACCCACTGAAGTTACAGGGCCCAAGCAGCACAGAATATTTACAGCCATTACACAATCTTTTGGCAAACTGTGGAAATTTTAGGAATCTTGCATGGAAAAAAAAAGCATTTTTGCTTACTGAGATGGAGCAAAAGCTCTTTCTGTACTTAAAATTGAAGATGCAAGACAGACAGACCCATTTCTTCCTCCTTGCTTCATGTCAGCTAACCAGAAGAATGTTCTTGCCTGTAAGCTAGAAATATGTTCCCCTGAGATTTTTATGGTATTAAAATATTTTTTGTGTGATGCTCAGATGAGATTGGTGATATGTTCACTCTTAAAGGGCCACAGAGAAGATCTTTTTTGTATGGGAATGCATACTTGGGCTACCCCGTGTGAAACTTGCTATGTTGACATGGTAAGAGGCCATACAATCTGATAGAGGTCATATCCCAAGTAAAGATGACCAAGGGAGTATGTGAGAACTGAGCTCTTCATGAAGACAGAAAAGCCTCACTAAAACTAAATTAAACTTATGTATCAACACTTCCTGAACTGTCCTGCAAGCCTTTATGTCCTTTTCTTTGGTATTAGAGTCCAGGGAAAATTGTTCATTTCTCTTTACTTTAACGTATTCAGCAAAATCCCTCCTAGTTCTCCTTAGCTCCTAGTTTGCCATCTGCTCTCATCGTAAGGCCAAAAATAATGTGTTATATGGGTGTCATTTCCTGGCTGGCCTAATCTGAAGTTGAGTGAAATCAGCAAGGAGATCCCCTCTTCTACACCTTATTTAAAGCAGTGGGTGTTTTAAAGACAAAAGCCCCTTGTATTCTTAAAAGTGTGTAAGTAGTTAGACTACCTGGGAAGGGGGGGCTTTCTGAAAGCTGTGCTCAAAATGCCCAAGCCCAAGTGCTAGGTAGCAAGCATTTACGTTTGGCTACGACTTGCTTAGTTTCCTGGACTTGCTTGGACTGGAATTTGTCTGGTGGGGCCACAAAATACTCATTGAGGCCCAAAATACAGTTTTGGGAGCTGAAGGGGAAGCCCACTGCCCTCAGGGTGCTGTTGCGAAGTAGTTCACAGAGGGCAGCAGGAAAAACAGTGTTTGTCCTAAATGGATGAGCCACGATTTCGGTTACCTTATTGGTAAGACTAACGGGAATGGGCAACAAGGATCCCACCGATGAATAGGCGGTGGGTAATGAACGGGAAAAGGGTGTGTGAATTCCTCTTGTGTGTTGAGTGTTTGAAGCTAATTGCATGAAGAACGGAAAAGACTGAGGCATGGCCAGAGACAGCACCGTCTGCCCTTGAAATTCAAAAGCGGAAAGGAGATCCTAAAAAAGTAGCTTACCCAGATAACAGGATGAATAATAGGAAAAACAGCATTATACCTTCATGTAAATGGAAGTTATGAAATGATTGAATGAAGAGTTTATGTATGTAATCTTAGTCTGGCCTCCTTGGGTGTGCAAATGAGCATAGTCTCAACCTACGTTTTTCCCATGGGACTCTCCCTCATTTGGTGACTAGAACAGACAGTGCTCATCTATTTCGGCTGTTCAAGATGTGGTTTTCAGTGATTTTTTCACTGCTCTGACTGCTTCAGAGGCCCGTAGCTTCCTGTCCCCTCCTCCTCCTTCCCCCTCCGGAGGAATAGGAGGGCATGGGTGGTGCAGAGCCCTCCGGAGCTGCAGGGAGGCCTGGGGCGGTGGGTGTTTTGCCTTGGCAGAAGGTAGGAGGGCTTGAGGGCTCAGGAAATGAGTGCAATCAGGTTGAAAGGGTTTCCTATCTTTGTCTTCTCTTTCTTTAAGGAACGTAAGTCTTCATGGAGTAAGAAAATGATTTTACTGTGATGCAAACTTAAAGATGGCAGAAGATTTATTTGGCTACCATAAAAGCCTTATTTGTCTTATCAGTTCATTTCTTAACCAAGGCGATCACTTCTAAAACAGCAGCTGTTATGCTAACAGGTTAGCTGATTAGTTAGTAGATATAAAAGAAATGAGCTAAAACACATGAGTTAAAACAGCATTTTCAAATAAAATAATAAAACACCTATTCAGATAAAGAAGAAATGAAATCTTAGTCTCTCAGAATTAATTTTTAATTCTTTCTACATCAAAACAATCTACCTGAAAAAAAATTATCTTCTTCCTTGGAAAATACTTTTTTCTGAACATTTCTGTCAACTTTTTAGGAGAACTTATGAGGATACAAACTCTGAAAAACTTTCTCGTGGGAAAAAGTCAAGGGATCATTTATGCCGGCTGCACGTAACGTTACAGGTAGGTACCACTGACCTGGGCATCAGTGTAAACATCCCCCTCCTCTAGGGCATCCCAGAGGGCACAATTTTCTGGACAGAGCTGCCGAATACCTTTTGTGTTTGTTTAGACAAAAATGCTGGTGTCATACACCTGAAATGCTTGGAGATTTTCCCAAACTTTTCTTTGCTTCCCCTCCCCAAAGTGGTTGGACTCAGTTTGGCACACTGTCAGCCCAAACCTCAGTGTTTAATGCCAGGGGGTGGCGTGTGGCTCTGTCTTGACTGTGCCCAACTCGGCCCCTGCCTGCCTTGCTGGGACCAGTTGCCCCCTGCAGCCCTTCCTCTTTCTGTGACTGTTGACAGAGATGGAGCCTGTGGTTTAGACATAGTAAAGCAATTACGAGGTGACACAGACACTTAAATGTCTGTAAAAATTACAGGGTATCGCTCTGTGTGCGTCACACCCTGAATACAGTCCTTCATCTACTACACATATAACCTTCCCCCTGGGAACAAAATTACATTTGCAATAAATTCAGGGAAAACAAAGATGAGGCAGTAGGATAAAAATATTTTTTGGAAAGGAAGTATATTACAAACCTTTATTTAGCAAGTGAAAAGCTATGCCATGCCTGCTCATTATTCCAAAAACCTTTGCACGCTCTGGACTGTCTCAGAAGAAACTAATGATGTTTATTTCTCCATATTGCAGTCTTTCTGCTCTGGGGAAGGCCACAGGCCAGCCACCATTTGTAAGAGGGAAAACAGAACTTCATCATTTGGAGCTGTTTTCCTTGGTAGACTTGCCAGAGGGGTCATTGCTCCCATCACCCAGGGTCTGCCTTGACACTGCCTGCTGTGTATTGTCAATTTAGGCAGCTTCACTTGTTCCTGTGGGTTTTGTGACCCCTGAGTGAGTTTGAAGGAAATTAAAACTTGCACTGGAGCTGTGTGTGCCAGATCAGATAACTGAATGAGTGATCTTGAGTCTTCCTGTGAGCTTTATCTGTTGCTTGTACCAGGGCCACTGCCTGAGGCAGCCACGTCAAACACTGCTGCTTTTACCTTCTACTAGCCAGCAGGCCTCTGGTAGTGCAGCCCAAATCTTGCATGTCTGGATGGCAGATGAGTATTGATACCTTGGCTGATTGCAAAACTCACCTCTACGTGAAGTTTTCTGACTGGTTGCAGTCCTTTTTCTTTCGGGATGCAGACATCTCAGTTGCCCTCATCAGTGACTGAAGCTCTCTAAGAAAAATACTCAAAGGTCACAATATCCTCTCAGTAGGTGTAATTTCCTTCACGTCATCCAGTGGTTCCTGTAATGGAAGTGTTGTTGTAGTAGTGGCATTGAAGCAACTATGGGAATACCGGTAGGAAGTTACGTTCTGTGCATTTCAAAAGCAGGAGCTGTCTCAAAACGCAGCCTGTGATACTACACCATTTTTTAAACCAAGCCTATCTGCATTTAGGTAACAGGCTAATCTACTAGAAAGTATATCTAGTGCTTCAGAAAGTCAAAGCAAAGCCAGAACAATTGAAATTTAAAGATAACCTAATCCCATGCAACTAGTAATCAAAGGTACACATGCTGGTAATATACTCCTTCTTCTGGAAAAGCAGTAGTTGGCAGAAGGATATTTACTTATGGAAAAAGAACCGTGAGAATTCTAGGGAGCTTAATTTTAGACATCATCTTAAAATTTTCAGGATTGAATGAATAGTCTGCCTCCCCCATATCTGGGCAAATGGCAGTTCTCTGGGGCCCTGTAGTAGGTTATGTTTGTTTTCTATTCTTTGGGAAATAAGTGATAGTTAAGCGCAGTAACTGTTTTTTTTCTGGCTGCGGAAAGCTGTGCTTTGTGTGCCTTGCTGGGACAGTCCTTTGGGTAAGGCACTTTACAAGGATCAGAATAGTAAATGCAGGGAGGAAATTTTCACACTGCAGTCCTTCTCAGCTCTCCTGCTGATTCCAGGTGCCCACTGTCAACCGCAGGCTTGGCTGCTCTTCCCGTGCTTGCGCTGATCTGACCTTGAGTAAATCTCCTTTCTTTCTTGTCCCCTCTCCTCCATTTCTGTAATTCATGAAAGAGGGTTTACGGCTAAATGGCTGACCTGGTGTTCTCCTGACTTGGATGTCGCTCTCCCATGGTTCTTCCAGGAGCCCTGTCTTTGGCTATGGAAGAAAGGGAGAAGCAATAGTTCAGGATTTACTCTTTGCTTTTTCTTTACTCTCTACAGTGATGCTTGATGCGTGTTTCTAATGGTTATCTTTTAATGGTTTTAATAGCGCTGTTCTAACAGTAAATCGCACCAGGGAATTTAAGATCCCTGCCCCCACATACTGTAAAGGAGTTGTCCTCTTCCATGATGGAAAGAGGTTAACTGTAGATGCAACAGCTTGTGTGGCATGTCTGCTCCCCCCAAATACTCTCTGCTTAGACAAACATGGAAGTATAAAAATACTCTTTTCTTTTATTATTTGTTTTCTTCCTTCTCGTCCATCGGCCAAGAGCCCTCAGAAGGTGTTTATCCCAGAATATGGTGGGGACAAGCTGTAACCAAATTGTTTTACTGTGCAGCAGAAGAGAAGGGTGGGATTTGACCTCTTGCCACCCCACCACTAACCTTTGTCTAATACAAACACTGTTAACATCCGACCCACCCTACTTTTCCTTGTTTACTTAATCTGTAATCTCGCTTCAGACGCTACAGGGATCAGAGGAAACCTATGGGCTGGCCTGAAGTTCTTTTACTCGTACAAATCTTTGATTTCCCTTTGCTGCCACCTTCACGTTAGGGGGAATGAAGGCAACTCTGTTCTGCACTGCGGAGGGATGCGCTCCAGCTCTCGCTCTGGGACCTTCCCCGTGTTGTCCGTCACGCTCACTGCTCTCAGCTCCTGGGAACAGCCCTGTAGCTCAGTTGCTTCCACTCCTTTGTGTCTGAGGGCCTGAGACAGGTACTTTCTGCCATCGTTTGTGGAAGCTTTACTTTCTGCTCAGTTTTTCTCCGTTGTTGTAGCAGGACATCCACAAATTAACATGTACCTTACTTCAGTTGGGAAGGAGGCTTGCGGATGCTGAAAAATAAGCATATGGCAGCAGACCAAAGGAAGTTGTGTTCTCCTTAGTGAAGCTCATGGCGAGGCCACTGGGTCCCTACTATGTGGATGGGAAGGCTTTCTTCACAATCAAGGAGTGAATCAGCCTTTTCATGGTGTGATTCATCCGACACCCAAATTGCACAATTTGTGAGATATGATCATGTGCACAAATTGTGAGATATGATTAATTTTTCTCCCATAAGCCTTAAGGGGGCCTGGTGGTGGTTAGCTCGGATACAATGCTCCACTGAAGCTGTCTGCAGTGGGAGGGATGAGACCCACACCAGATTCGAGGTCCAGGAGGAAGATGCCAAGGTCAGGTTTGGGATGCTTCGTTATATTCTGTATGACAAATAAGGTTTTATTTTACATTTTGATTAATTACTTTCTGAAGGAGAAAGAAACTCT
The DNA here is from genome assembly GCF_000687185.1 of Egretta garzetta. NCBI lineage: Eukaryota > Metazoa > Chordata > Aves > Pelecaniformes > Ardeidae > Egretta > Egretta garzetta. Next base: position 896,844 of record NW_009260608.1, read on the forward strand.
GAGGAAAGACAAGCAAGTTTTGAAATATTGTGTTTGTCAGAGACAAAGTTGGATGGGAGTAGAAACAGCAGAGTAATTCAGTTCTAAAGAAACATATTCTTTTAAGAAAAGTCAAAAGGAAGTCAATTATTTTAGCAGTTAATTTGGGACAGCCAAGTAGAAGCAAGCCCTGCAGATGAGGCAGCCTGTTAGCAGGTTGGGGGTGGGGATTAGGACCTGTGGCAACCAGAGAGTCACCGAAATGAAAGGCATTCAGCCTTGGCTTCATGTGGCCAGGCACAGCAGGGGCTCGGGGCAGGGATGGAACAGGGGGGCAATTTCCATCCTTGTAGGGGATTCCTCTGAGTCAAGAAAGACAGGAGATGGCAGGGATATTGTTAAAAAGAATCTTGCTCTGTTTCTGTTCAGAATATAACTTGTTGGATGACACAGTCTTTCACTGACACCAGAGCAATTAAAAAGCATAGACTTAGAGAAAAGACTTGAAAATGAATGAGTATAGTAAAATGAGTTTGGTGTTCTCTGGTTAAGCGAATGAGAGTTGTCCTGGCCAAAAATGTAAATAAAAATGATACCCTGGCTGGTAGTGCTGAAAAACTGCTCAGAGTAAATCTGTTTTTCAACTGAAATTTCAACAGTTTTGTGGGATTTTCTCTCTGGACACAGAACACTTCAGGAGAAGGAGGAAAAGGGTGAGCAGCTAAGGATAAAATTGAAGGGGTAAGGGGTTTGTTTTATTCTTAATCAATGCAAGCCTCTTTTGGCTGCTGGCATGCCATCCTGTCTTCTGAAGAACTGCAGAAAAGCACCTGCCCTTCCCTAAAAAGAACAGGCCCCATTCACACACCGCCACCACGCCACACTTCAGTGGCATCTCAAAACAGATGCCAGGTCATCTTTCAGCACTGCGCAAAGACAAAGCAAAACCAAAGAACCCCCAAAATATCACCACCCCAAAAAAAGAAGGGACCAAAAAAAAAAAAAAAAAAAAAAAAAAAGGAAA
>NW_009260608.1:898239-937535 GCF_000687185.1 Egretta garzetta
AAAAGAGGAAATTCATCTGAGGTTTACTGGGTGTAGAGGGGTTGTGTCTGCACTCTAATGCGCTGATTGAATTTAGGAGGACCGGTCTGCAGGCTTGGGTCGCAGCTGGGGTTGGGGGGGTGGAAATAGGGGGTGCTGCTGGTGGGGGAGCAAGGCACAGCTGGTGCTCAGTCCCTGCCGCCTCCTGCCATCTAGTGGTCTGCCAAAATTGTAGACTTTGGTGCAATCTCTTACGGCATTAAAAACGTGGTCAGAAGAGAGGGAGGGAGGATGCTGTTATTGCTCAGGGGGGAGAACCCTGCGAGGCACAGCCAAGCGGCTGTAGCCCTCCTGCATCCTCCCATCCCATCCCCTCTGCCCCTTCTTCTTTCTTCTCTTCAGAAGCTGGCCAAGTGGCAGAGGTTTTGGTCACTCATCCCAACTTTGTCTAGGCTGGAAAGGGCTTTGAAGTTTTACCTCTGGCGGTTGCTGAATAACTAAGCCGGGGGGTTGCCAGCACTGGAGTGGAGCGTGGTGGTATGGCAGCACAGGTTTCTTTGGTCCTTGGTGTTACTGGGCTGGGTGCAGCAGCATCCTCCAGGCTTGAACGCCCTGATGTGGTCAGCCTGGCCACGGGTGCGCTCGCAGCATTACTACCGGCCATTCCCTCATAGCAACAGACAGGTAAAATGCTAGCAAACTCTGGGAAAAAATTCCTTGGTGTGGGCAACCCCCCCATGGCCTTCCTTGATATTTGACCTGTATTCCCTCAGTAGCATCTGCTCTTTTGTGAGACTTAATTCTTACGAAATAACTATTAGATTAGGATGGTGGTGAACTCAGGTGCTGATGTCTATTATAAGAGGAAATGTGGCTTGAAAATTCAGGTGAGTGGGTTGGTCTGACAGTTTGGTCACTCCTATTATTCCACTCCTGAGAAACTATAAGAGTTGTTCTCTGCATACACTTTTGGTATATTGAATAGATTTCAAGTGTATTGGGTTTTTCCCTGGAAGAGCTTTGAGTTGCATTCAGCTTTTTACACAGGCAGTGGCCCTACACTTGAGACTCACTAGACACTTTATATACAGGAAAGTAATCCTGACCAGATCTAACCTTCAGGGTATTGTTTTTGCAAGCAGATTCAGATTATCAGGGGGTTTAGTAAAGATGGTTTCCAGAGGAAGTAGGATGCTTTGACACATTCGTCCAAAATTTCCACCCCTATAGAAAATGAAAGACAACAGTGTGCTTCACAAGCCTGGTACTTTCCACCTTACCCTTCGTGGTATGACATAAAGTAAAAACAGGAGCTCACTTTGTCTTTTTTATTTATATCCTTCCCCCCCTCACCACCCCAGAGAAATGAGAGCGTACCGCGCAGCAGTGGAGTGGGATGGCAGGTGATTTCTTTGCCTGTGTCGGCGCGCAGAGGGGCTGGGGGCTCCCTGGAGCAGCAGGGCAGGGCCTGGCAGCCAGGACCTGTCCCACCCCCCAGCCAGGAGCAGGGTGACAGGGGGCACCGGGGGCAGCCCCAGCCCTGGGCATCAGGCACCTCCCGGGGGACAGGGATGGGACATCATCCCACAGGTAGGGTCAGCTACCCAGCTGTTGAAGCCACAGGTGATTGCCCCACCCTCCAGGACACAGAGATGATGTGTGTTATCATGGCCAGAACGAGGGCTTCTTTGGCTGTGGTCACAGCAGTGGGTGGGCTTGATGGGTTAGATGCTATGCTCCTTACCCATTTTTTTGCAGAAAGGTGCTCTTTCTGCTGACGGTAGTCATTATGGACCAAGGACACAAGAGACATCTCCTTCTCACCTACCAAGTGGCCCTGGTGGCTGTGGCTGCTGCAGTGTCCAGGTGGGCAGTGCAGCCTCCCCAGCATGCATGATCCTCTCCTAACTATGCTTCTGCGGTAAGGGTGAGCACCTTGTACACCTAGGAGCATGTTTACCAGATAGCTTTTACAGATTTTAGCTAAGTTTTCAAAAGGTCTAAGCTAACGTCTCTTTCTGGTCTGACTTCAGGCCCCATCCCATGTAAGTAAGTGAGACATCAAAGCACATTACTCAATCACCTTCGGTTGGGATGGGGTTTGCAAGGAATTCTTGTGGTCCCCAACCACAGAGCAGTGAGCTGAGCTATTTGCATACAAACTCACCACTGAAAGAGCTCAGTTATATATTTGATATCAGATATCCTCTTGGCATTTCTCTGGTTTCTAAGGTAGAAGGATACTATGTCATCTCTGGAGGGGAAGGAAAGAATAGGTTATGTTTCTAGCTCCTCATTCCACGGTCTTTGCGGACGGTGTTGGCAGGTGTGTCCAGGCTCAAGATTGTCACAACTCCTGGCAAAATCAATGCATATAATTTGAAAATTCATTTTTAGCTGTATAAACAGTTTTCACAATCTATGCTCCCCTTGACATCATAGGCTTAAGACTGAGTTTATAATATTAGGGTGAAAGCTTGTTATGTAGTACCTGTCTGTTTTCTGGAGCAAGAATGCTGTTTCCAGATCTATGAATTCACAGTCCTTTATCTAACACAGCACACCGCTTGATTTTTTTTTTTTTCCTCCCCTGTAAACCAACTAAGAAAGTATTTAAGAACTGTGCTTGATGATTCAGAGAAATAGGATCTTGGAAGGTAGCGAGTCCAATTTTTCAGGGCTTCAAGAAAGACGTCAACCAATTTGATATAGCAGAGCAAACAGCAGCAAGACTGCTGGTAGGTCTGAGGAAGGGCTGAAAGGTTTGGGGTCATTTAGTCTACTGTGAGATGTGATATCTTCAAATACATAAATAAAAATCTGTAAATAGGTAAATAGTAAATGTTCTCCATGTCAACTTGAAATAGCATAAGAAATACTGGCTTTAAGTCTGTGAAAGGATTTTCAGGCTAAACATTAGGAAAAGCTTCTATTGGTAGTGATTATAAGACACAGAATAGATGATCTTGAGTGACCAAGGAATCTCCATCACTAAAGGTCTTCAGAAAAAAGTTAGAGAAAAGCTTGTTTGGGATGGCTTCAGTATTGTGATCTTCTCGTGGGTCATATTGTCCTTTTAGTTTTGCATCTTGCCCTTTGCTCTGTAACCATAATGTCATTTCATTCATTTTACAGATAGGAAAGGTGAAGTGGTGAAAAAGACCCAGCCCTGAGGAACCTAATGTACCTTCAAAGTTGACCCTAGTTAAAGTATAGGCTGGTCAAAGGGGTGGCCAGAGTGCCCCGATCAAATGAGGTCTGTGATCTTAAGCTTAGCCCTAAATGACTTTACCAAGAGCAGTTGCATCCTATTTAGCCAAAAAAAATGTGTACATACGGCTTTCAAGAAGGCAGTTCCATGTCATTATTGGAACTGACAGCCAGAAATTGTCTGATTTCCAAGCAGTTAACACTCACGTTTCCTATATGTGAAGTGGGTGTGATTTTGCAAAACATGTTGATAAATGCGTTACAAATGCTACTTCAGGGATGACTTACATTTCTTCTCTTTTTTACCAGGGAAAAAAGTTCCCAGGGCTTTCTGTGCCCATGACAGATGCTGCAGTGTTAATTCTGATACCAGATACCCTTGTGCCAACAGGCAGGTGCTGCAAACCTTCAGAAGATGAGAAAATAAAGCCATGCATCTCCACCTGACCCAGTTAAAATTTCTCTGAGCATGTGTCAGCTTGCACATCTCAGTGGAAGTCTGCATCTCAGCAAGGGCTACACCGCTGGAGGACTGTTGCAAAGAAACATGAGGTCCTCCAGGATCCCGGGGGAGAGTTTTTGCTCTTGTTTTGTTCCGTTATACTCTGAGTTTGATTCCTGGCACCCACTCCTTTAATTTGAGGTCAGAGAAAGTACTGACTGACACTTCTGATTTGTTTCTGATTTGTCTTTCATTTCTCCTTCGTAGGCCTAGAGCTCCGAAGCCCCTCTGAGAAAGAAAAGAAACCACACTGGAAAATGAGAGCTTTGCATGGGTACTGAAAACTGTTTCTGCTCAAACTTTATCATGACAAGTAGGTGTCCAAAATCAAGGCACATTTATTACTTCCTGTCACTTGCTTATAATGCTGGACCACTGTTTTTGTAAAGCCAGTTCCCAGGCTTCTCAGGAAGCTGATAGATCACCAGGGTTCTCAGCCTCTGACCAAGGTAATCGACCATCACGTGCATCTGTGAGGTCCCCAGCTGGGGAGGTGGTAGTGATACTATAACCACAAATTACATAAGGTCATTTCTTCTGTCTTGCTTTCCTACCATGACAGAGGTTGCCACTGTAGTTAACCTTCTAGATATGACTTTCTTGAGAAAATGGAGGGTCTAATGAAGCTACCACTTCTTCCAGAAGACTATGATTGTCAATGACTGAGGCATGGACAAAGGGAGCTGCAGGTTACTGAATTAATTTTGTTATTAAACACAATTGAAGCGGCATTTCCAAAAGGTTCTGGGCCCTTGCAGAACTTGTGAAAATGCAGTGAAGTGAGGTTAAATCCCTGATGTAAAGTTTAGGTAGTAGACTTCTGGGTATTAACAATTGGAAAGAGGAAGAAAGAAATTTAACAGAAGCCACGTCTGCTTCACCATCCTTCCCATAATCCAGAAATGCTGAGGAGTGGGCAAGTTTCTTTAGTACACACTAAATTATCAACAATCCCATCCTTTTCCTAAGGCAGACGTTGTTTTAGTACAGGTTACACGAGAGAAAATAAACGTAACCTCTGAGACTGCAGCCAGAAACCTGTGAATAGTGACTTTATAGATAATCTTGAGCTCTGTTTGAAGAACTGCTATCTGTAAAACCTGAACACCTACACATCAGTTGGTGTGAGGTGAAGTAGCTCTGTAGATTTTGATGAAGCTGAATCCCTTTATGTTAGGTGAAAAGCTGGCTCTTTGTGACCACAAAGTGAACAGTGCCGAGACCTGAAGAGACAAGGTCTCAGTTCCAACTCTCAGTCGACAGGCACAAGTTGGTGCGTCTGGCTACATGCAGAAACGCTGCTTGTGTGGTAGGTGTGCCTTTCTCTAGATACTACCCCAACTGAGGGACAAGTCTTCCATGGAAAACATTGTTAGCCATGATGTCGGATGGAAAGGCATAGATAGATGGTTCCTATTAAGTTTAAGAAATCCTTATTAGCCAAGGCAGCTTGATTTTAGGAAGTGTCGAGTCCCAGCGCATGTGTCTTGCTGGGATGGACTGGAGAGATTGTCCATTAGTTACTGTCAGTTTCTGACCGCAGCATCTTAAAGTTCCTTTTCGTACACCAGTAGCGTGCTTGTCGAATGTGTCTGCCTCTGAATGCCTTTCCCCTTTCTGAAGCCGCAGGGTGAAAACTGAGCGCGTGGGATTTGCTGCCAGGTGACAGGTTTGTCTCTCAGCAGCAGAGGTGGCTGAGCTGCAGCAAACACCGCAGCGCTGCTGTTGAGCGGAGTCTCGGTAATGCCGCATGCAAACATGTGATAACTGGAAAGTAATGCATGTGCACTAGCTCATCTAGAAAATCTCACCTGAAAAGAGAATTCGAGTTGGTCTACCTGGAATAAATGCCACTTGGATGAAAACTCAGCTGCCGTGATGCTAGTGTAAAGACAGCAAAATTTTACTCTTCAGTCATGCATAATGGTCACTCCCACGTTCTCAGTTAAGTCTGGTAACATCTCATGCCAAGCATATTCTTTACTCCAAACTTCAGTTGATGGAGCGTGTCTCCTGAGTAAAATCAATTATGCAAGATGCATAATTAATTAGACAAGTCCATTATAACATGAACTCCTCTCTCTCACAGGCAGAGGAGTTCATGCTAGTTAGAAGCTCAGCCTCCTAGCAGTGTTTCCAGTGCTGATTATCCCCTGTTGCTGTAGTTATATTACAGTATATTACAGTAACATGGGTCCCCAGAGGTGTGTATGTGTGCATGAGAAGGCAGAAAGGTGAACAGGAGTTAGAACTATGGCAGCAGTGCTCCATCCATGGGTCCCCAGAGGTGTGTATGTGCGCATGAGAAGGCAGAAAGGTGAACAGGAGTTAGAAATTTGAGTTCAGGCTAGATAGGTAATTGCAGAGCGCCTGTGACAAAATGAGAGTACGGGTGCAGTTGATTCATGCGGCTGACATATACCACTGACGTGCGTGGATGGAAATGTGGGCTTGTGCGGTTCTAAGGCATTTTCCTTTTCATTAGGTGAGAAGGAATTAATTGCACATGAACAGGATTGGCCCAGTGTAGGCATTTTTTAATGGAATATAGTTGTTGCCACTTAAAACTCACAGAAAAAGGCAATTTCTTCACTTTGTCTGTATTGAGGGACATGGGGTTGTTTTCATCTCAAGCTTCATAGCTAACTCTGCTGTCCTCTAGGCTCTGGTGGTCTTCCTTGGGGATCCTCTTCTGGGTGCCCATTCAGGGTCTCCTTCTCCTGCTCGCTCTCTCCCCTTGAAATCTTGTCCTCTCTCATCCCTGGCCACCGTCCATGTGTCTCTTCCTGTTTCTGGTTCCAATTTGACTGGGCTGACACTTGTTGGTATGAAATGGGTAAGGAAGTGGAGCCTTGGAGACCACAGAATGAGGAACCCTGTGCAAGGAGCAGGACGGGGAACAGCCCAGGCAGGGAAATGGACATTTGACTCTTCCCTCAACCTGCCTGCACACCTGGGCCAGTGCTGGGGTCTGGTCCCAGGGCTCAGCTCCCAGGCTTGCATCCTCTGTCCCTCAGTGAGGACATGGCATGTAGGGAGAGCCAGGGAATGTTAGCACTTGCCTGGAGGTTGGAAAGATCCAAGCTGGCAGCATGGGGAATGGCTGGGGTGCAGGGAGCAAGGCTTTGGTGTGGAGTTTGGCTGCTGAGTCCCAAATCATCCTGTATTTCCATCTGCCTTAGAGGTGCAGGTAATGCAGGAACAGCAGGACCTAGGTGGAGCAGCTCAGGCAAACTGAGGAACACACATTGTCTATACACCCTATTTCTTTGGGTTTGGGAGCAGTCCTACAACTTACAGCCCTTGCCACTCCCTTAGGGGGAAAGCAGCAGGAAACTTAGCAATGTAAGACAATGCCTTTTTCTTGGAGGCGCAAGCACCACTTCTCACATGCTTTTAGCTGTAGCACTCCCCTCTGCACTCTCCTCACTGCCTGTGAGCCTTATGAGCTAAAATGGGGCTTAGGCTGACGTGGGGGGAAGTACTGTGAAACAGGTAGGTGGAGAACCAAGGCTTGGCAAGCTGTTGCTTGATCTAGCAATATGGAAAAGTGTTTGGTTTGTTGAAAGCAGTCCCCTGTCTGATAGACCTTTGGGGCCCAAGACTTGGCAAATGAATAAACTTCATGCTATTCTAATTTTTTTATGTCCTTATAAGGAAGCATAATTTGGGGGAAGGAATAACTGGATAAAGTGACACTGGGATGGTTGATGTGGTTTATTGTCTAAGAGCCCACTCATCCCATCTAAGCCTGTCTTACAGGCTTGTGTGCTATGCAGGTTGCCTGGGAGGGAGTAACCGGTTACATGTCTCTCCCTTGCAAGAAGAGATTGCCGTGAAGAGCAATAACGTACTTTGCTGGCATTAACAGACCGTCAGCTCCACAGACTTTGCTATTTTCCTTCCATGTGGGTTTGTGGGTGTAACTGAGAGCAGTACGGCTTTGTTTCTGTTCTTTGCGCTTCCTGTATGACTATACCTGTACACTGTATTTGGTGCAAAAATAGCAAAGGAAAGACAAGAAGCAGAAAATTATATAATATAAATTGGAGGCCCTCGGACCGTGTCTTAGGGAGGCTGCACAGGTACTTTACATCTCCCACAGAATGGGTCCTGAGCCTGTTTGTTTCCTTTAGTGACCTGTTGTGATTGTGTGGTTTCACTGCACAGTTTAAGCCAGTACTGGCTCCTTTCAGTCACGCACTGAGCACGCAGGGCAAATCATGAAACTGCTCTGCTCCCACTGGTGTCCTGCCCCTCGAGTAGGACGCTGCTCTGTAAAATCTGGAGGCTATCTACTGAGCCTTAACGCAGCCGACATTGGGTGTGATGTCTCAAATGTGACATTATATTTTTGAGAGGTGCAGTAGATGACTGAGATGAACACATAACACCTTAAGTGAAATAGCACACAGTCCTTCTGCCCCCTGGCCAGCTTGACAGACACGTGATAGTGGAAATAACAACTTTTTTCTGCTCTTTCAAAAGGCTGTGAAAACTGAGCAATACTGTACTTTATCTGAATGGATTATCTGCACCTTAAAAAGCAGATGGTTTCAGTCAGCACCTTTTGTTTCCCTGCTTCAAAAGGCACAGTCTTTCAATTTGTTGGCTTAAAAAAAAATGAAGCTATTGCAGGCTCCTGTGCTTTGCTTTTCTACACTAGCATGTTTGATGGTGGTGAGGTACTTCCTGTTTATCTGCAAAAATCTCATCTTCCAAATCAAACTTGGCCCTCTGGGGACCTCATCAAGCCAAGGTTCAGCCTTGCTGTATGGGTGAAATAAACCATGTTAAGGATTTCACTAGCCTTTACATTTCTTGACAGTGCAATACTTCTTCCACATGCATTTGGTCTCATTCTAGGTCCAGGTTATGCCGTTCTGGGGTTGCTCTGAATGGACCTGTTGATGCTTTCAGCTCGCTGGGGTGACAGATGGAAAACCGTGTGTGCCACGATGAATGCACTGCAGAGCTGGTTGGAAACTCAAACAGGCAAAGTGCTTGTCCCCAGCACCTTTCCTTGCCTTCCTGAGGACCTTTGGACTCTTCCCTATGTGTATTACAGTATGGGCAGAGTGTTGCAAAGCATCTTCAGGAACTGTATTGTTTCACATGTACTAGTTCTTTGGAAGGATGGCTGCCTTATTCTTTCCCTTCTGCCGCAGGGCCCATATCCAGGTCATGGAAAGTAACTAGAGAAGTTTCATGCCTTTTGTTCAGGTCCATTTAGGCTCTCCATTGAATGGCTGCCCCTGTTTTTCAGTTTAAGACCACTGAGGTAGAATCTGTTTCAGAGAAACATTTTTTTCCTTATTCTGAAAGCTACTTTTAGTCCACAAAAATAATGGTACACTTATCAGCTGAACAATATATGCAATTAAAGGTCTATTTCTGGGCCTATTCATACGTAACTTGCTCCAAGTTTTCCAGTCCTTCACTTAAAATAATTAATCTCTAGCAGTACAAGGACTGGCCCAGGCCCACTAAAGCAAACAGAGCAAACTGAATTTTTCTAGCAGATGCTTTTTTACTACCTTTTTTAAATGAGGATTATCAGTGATTTACTGGAATGATAATTTCTATATTTAAAAACAAAAAAAATCAACATATCTAATGGCCTGGACTAACAACTTAGTGCAGAAACTTAGTGCAGAAACCATTACTATGGATTTTTGTCCACACAGATACTGTGACTGAGTTCAAAGGAGGGGAGGTAAAGCAGAAGTGTGCCATAAGCATAATAAACCCTTTAGCTTACCAAAATAGCAGGGTGAATGCTTATGTGCTTAACAGCCTTGGCGTTAGCTGGAATGATACCAAGATGAAATATGAAGACAGAAGATCCTTACTTTCTTCCATTAACTTGAGTGCAAATCATTCGGTGTGTTACCCGCAGCCTGAGACCTAGTACGTCCTTCCCTTTCAACTGTGGTGCAATTTCTTAATCAAGTTAAAGACTCTCTACTTGCTGCTGTAAACCCCTGGTGCAAATATAGCTAAGAGTAATTTTTAAGAGCATTATTTTGCAAGAGCAGATGCAAGGTATCCAAGCTGGAGGTGAATAAGTGGTGCAGAAGAAGGGCATGAGCGTTCTTTTCAAACTTCAGATGACACTTTGGTCTTTACCTCCTTTTTATCTTTTTTCCCCACAAACCTGAGCATGAAGCATAGTCACTTTTTCTGTGCAACTGTTGGAAGGAAAACTTAGTGTGACACAATTATACAGAGTTATTTGTGAACAAAAATTTTTGATTTTGACTGGGGTCAGTCACTGCTCATCATTTGTTATTCCATTGATTCATCATGGACAAAAGCAATATGCAATAACTTAGCTAACCAGTCATCCCACTGAGAGAAAAACAGAGTGCACAATATTTCAATATTTTCTCACACATTATTTGTGAGAATTCTTTGTAAGAGGAAAACAAACCTTCTCCTTCCCTGTCTTCCACAAAAACCAAACACACACAAGTATTCACTTGATCTGGGTTAATAATAGCTTCAGACATTCATGGTGCTCAAAGAACTTTGCAAGGAAATAGAGGAAACTGGAATGACAAACTGAATCCTTGGAAGGATGTTCTTAGAAACTCAGAGAAAAATTCTCCCACAAATTTTCTTAGCTTTTACTTGGGAGAAATTAACCTGACTCCATATCATCTTCCTCACAGACTCGCTTTATACATTTCTACCCTATGAAAACCTTCCTCTTCTCCCCTTTGTCTATATTCAAACCATAACCAAATCAAAATCAGGCTAGAAGCAGAATCCTGAAAAAAGGAAAAATAAGAAAGCTGACTGTTAGTTTTTATTCCCCCATTTAAGAGACAAACACACAGTGCAAACACCCACCCATCGACATGGGCTGTGTTTTGAATTTTGGCATTACAGGGGAGCATCCATAGGTTCTTCTTAACAAAAGGGAAGTCTTCCCGAAAGGGAAAGGAACAACATCCTGGAGGGAAGTTAGAAGTGGGACTGCATGCAAAATGGTTGTCTGGAGAAGTCCTTGCCACTTTTATTTATTTACATTAATGCAGGCATATTCTGTAAATTCATTTTCTACAGTTAGTTGCCTTCTCTGGCTTCTTTCTGCAGAAGCAGAATGATTTAGTGTGGCGTACGTGAGAACATCTGGGCTTTCATGTAAAACTGGGTAGGAAGGCATAACAGTATCATTGCGAGGTGCATTCGGCACTGTCCCCTGACCGTTCCGGGGAGGGACATCGTTGTCATAAATTGGGTTGCCGTGCAAGGCCTGCAGCGGTCTGGCCATGGAGCAATAGTAAAGCGAGGAGCTTTCTTCTGAACCTTGAGCTGTGCTAGCAGCATGGGATGGAGCAGCTGCTAGACTTCGGACCTGCAGAAAACAGAAGAGGGTGCAGCTCTGTGCATCTATGGTTGTTGCCTGTGCTCCTGCTTTATTTATTAAGGGGCAGGTAAGATTTTGTTCAAGTTGCTTTATCCCCTCAAAACTGCCTTTTGAGCACAGGCGTATTGGATTCACCTGGTCACTGGATTTTATATCGATCTTTGAAATAAAGTTAGAAGTCATCCTTGTATCTCCTGACTTTCTCCATTTCCCTTCCCAAACTCTCATGTCTTTTCTTGCAAGATGCCAACGTAAGGCAAAACTGATTTATCATTTTGTGAGAGCTCTTCTATGCCACTCATTCAAGGCTTTCCCTTCTCAGTTTATGAAGTCTTTCTTATTTTTACCTCCAAACCCCAGACTACCTTTTCCTAATTCCCCTATTCCCCCATTTCCTGATCCTTTGCTTCTCATCCTCTTTGACTTATTATTTTCTAAATAAGTCTCCTCCTCCAAAATCTGCAAATTCCTCTATAAATTCATCTCTCTCTAATGAAGTCCTCCTTTGATATCCATTTTTCTAGCCACTTAGAATATACTGCTTTTAACTTTCTTCCAACTTGCCCTTTGGGAGCCCTGCAACCTGTTTGGTATCCTTGGATTCCCACCAATGCTTCCCCTGTGATTGATAGCTGTCAGTTCCAGTCACATCTTTGGCATTCTGCCTTCTGCCCATCTGATTTCTCTGGAACTGACTGCAAGACCTGTGTGAATTCATGCTAGCCACATATGAAAGTCGTTCTTTTCATACATTTTCCTCGTTCTGTGGGTCATTTTTTTGTCTTACGCAGACAGTCTTAACCAGATCAACAGAGGTGCTTTAGGTGCCTAAACCCTTACTGGAATGGTACTTACAAATTAATACTTTTTAACAGGAATTTAGACAACTAAAGTACCTTTGTGGCTGAGTCCCTGAGCTCCTTCCCTCAGCTCAGCCACAGTGGTATCTCACACCGGGCAAGCCAAGCTGTCCAGGCACCAAGAGGGTCACTAAATCTGTCTCTGATCCTATGCCACATTTTGCACTACCCAAAGATTTGTTCTCAGTATGTGATTATGCAGGACGTGGTCAGGTTTCGATGATGGCAAAATTTAAACTTACCAGGCTCTCTTGTCTCTGTGGAGTTAATGGACTTCTCTTTTTCTTTGCTGGGAAAAAGGGGGGAAAAAAAAGATGTTTCAATGAATCAGCAGTGAGAAGGTGTCCTTTTGCTTATGGAAGGAGTATTAATTACTACAGGAGTCCTTGGCTTGTTGAGTGGACCTCAAAGAACAGAAATCTATTTCCAATCTGGATTTGGGAATAGCTATTCTGACAAAAGCCAACCAACACAGAATGATATATTTATAGAATGAGTTTCTGTGTTCCACAATGCTCCTGGGAATAGGAGCAGAAAAATGTGTAGAGTACTTGTGGTCAGTTTTCTCCATGTTCAGTCAATTGTCTGGGGAGAAAAAAGCACGGAAAATCCTAAAGCCGTTTTATGAGCAAACGTGTTAAATTTTATTGTAAGATGAAATAATTTAATTTTCCTAAAATTAAAAAAAAAGTCATGGGATTACAATAGGCAAATGCAAGATCACTTAAATTAAGATATGGGGAACTCCAAGTTCCATTCCTGATTTAGGACATGGCAGCTGTGTAAATGTTCCTGTAAAGCAGGAGAGATTAATACTGAAATTATTTGATAATTTAGAGGGAAAACTAGGAATATAAAATGTAACTGGATAGGGCTTGACTGCATTTGCATGGCTAAAACTGCTATTCGCTTCTAACTTGATTATTTGCAAAATGGGAGAAAAAATTCTAACTATTATAAATTCTGAGATTTGTATATGTTCTTACTTTACTTCCATGCCTCTGTTTCTGGAAGGGAACAATACACAGGGCAAATTAAGTTCTTAAAGATTCAGTATCCTAACTAGCACACTCGACAAGGGCACCTCAGCAATCAGTTGGGGTAATTATTAGGGGGCTTTTGTAAAGATTTGAATGCAACTTCTGTGAAGCTGTGGAAAGGAGTGGAATCAAATGCATACAAGGCAAAAGTTAGGTGGTAGAACTACTCACCGTGGTACCTCCTTAGACGCCAAAACATGCATGCGACAATGAATGGACAACATAGACCCACAGATGCTGAAGCATAAATAATGTGCAATGTCTTGTAGTTTCCAGATTCTTGGGAGTCTTCTGAGATACTAGTGGTATCTAAAATTGCATTAACATGTATTAGCATAGAGAAAGAATTGACTGGCTTTTTTTTTTTTCTTCTTTTTGCATTAGGTCTTTGTGATGCAACTGGCTTCTTAATGTACTCAAACATTTTTTAACTCGGTACAGCATGTCATCAGATCACCATCTCCATGGTCATTCTGCCAAGTATGAAGATACTGGAAGGAAAAGTGCATGGGAAAGTGTAATTGATGAAGGATGCATGGCAGAAGCAAACAAAGGGTCAGAATTACAGCACTGCTCTGAACTTCCAATGTATTTTTGCAATTGTAATTGTGAACAGTAACCAACCGTGAGTCAAAACCATACTTCGGGCCACGTTAAAGTGATAGTATAGCATGATTCCTAGCACCTCATAAGTATAAGCCATATATCGCTGGGATATTAAAGAGCATGCCAGAAGTGTAGAGTATACCACCAGGAGGTAATTTGATTGGCTTTGCCCTTTTTACGCTGAATGCTGGACAGTCCTAGCCTTGAAAACTGTGACCCTTGAGAGACTGTATTTTGTTCAAGAGGGAGGAAAGCCATTGTCATTTACCAATGAGTTTGTCTTGACTGAACAAAACACTCTGGCCAGAAATTCATAGCAATACAGATTAGTTCCTTTCTCTTAAAGAGGAAATAAGAATCAGAACTTACTTTCTGGTGAAATTGTGATAAAGTTTGCTGACTTCTCTGAAAGAGAAAAGGAAGACAGGGAAATGAGAGAGCAACCTGACATTTTGCACTGCAATTGTGTTCGCTGCACCGCATACTGAAGTCTTCACAAGGCTCCCCTTCAATCTGCTGATGGAAGAGGGAACAAAATGCAACAAGCAAAGGGTAGGGTGTTTGGGGGGGAGGGGGAATGACATGTTGGTCTCCCACTGCCAACAGAGTAATTCGAACTTCCAGACCTCTTTGGCATTCAAGTAAATAGAGCAGCAGAACACATATTTCAAAGTAAACTCACATCATAAGCTGGGTATATACTGTGTCCTGCTAGCACATTGCAGCCATAAATTTTGATGTTGCTCCCTCTGTTGCAGCATATCATGTAGCAACAAACAAGGTTTTAAACTTACCAGAAGAGGAACCGGCAGCAGAACAATCGTACACCTCAGCTGCCTGGGGTCAGTAGGACACCATGGCCACCCAGATCACTTTCTAGCTGCAGTGCAACATTGAAGAGGGCAAGCATGGCTTGTCATGATCTAGACTTGACATCCCAAATGTTAATGTGAAGGCCTCACTTGCACTTAACTCCTCAATATCATTTAAAGCTATTACAATCTTTCCTGCTTTTGAACTTTTTTGTGTACAAAACTACACTTCATTGCAAGAGAGGTCGTTCTCGGTGAGATGCTTGAGTTGCTTTGTCCTCTTTACTGTTGTGTGGCCTCATCGACTGCTACTACACAACTATTTGCATCCCGCCTAGTCCACATGAAGTATAATCAGACTGTCCTCCCACAATATTTTTGTATTCCAATTGGTATTTTTTTATTATCAAATAGTACACTTATGGCTGTTTGGTGTTGGTAGCTTTGCTTTTCTCTTCTGGATCCTCCTGTTCTTTCCTTATTTTATTTCCTTTCCCCAGGACCAAGAGGTAGGACAGAAGCATGAAGAAGGTGGTAGGTACCACCGTAACTGTGCTACCAGACAAACATTTTGGGAGAAACATATTGTCCAGCATGCATAAGCTTTCCTGTACGTGGCATCCTTTTGTTTTAAAGGACTCTTTCATAACATAGGGTCCTCACCTTCAACAACAACCTTTATTCCATGGCTCACGCTGGAAATGTTGTCCACTACTGCTTGGCAACGATAAATTCCGCTGTCATTCTGATTAACTGAGAAAAACTCCAGAGTAAACACGCTGGAATTCCATTCTGTTTTGCTGTCCTTCAGCAGCACACATGTATCCACCTCTATCTTGCACCACCGCATGGCTGGCTTTTTGCTGCAGTAATGAACTGGACAGTATATAACTAAAGAGTTCCCGAGATTAATTTTGTACTCAGAGTTTCTTTTAACTTGAATTTGAACTGGACAATAGGAGGCGGCATCAGATCCTAGAAGAGAAGAAAAATATAACAAAAGTCATGTTGGTGGGAGTCTGCTGTGTACTCCCCATAAGACTAATAACAGTTTCTCTTCTCTCTCATTACTCAAGACTTCCCTTGTCTACTTGCAGGAGATCTGATCTCTATATGGGGCAGTGATAGCAGATAACACCAAGACTATTGGTGCTTTCAGTTTACAAGGATTGTTAAAATGCACCTTCTCCCTCTGATATGAATTTTTCCCTTTTTTCTATATCTCAGTCAAGTTAGAAATTTGCTGGTTTAGAAATAAAATACATAAAACATACATAGCAGGTTTTCCTGTGTCATCTTTCTCACAGACTTTTCCTGTTACTTTTAGATATACTTCAGATTATTGTTTACTTCACAATTCTTTTTAACTTGCAAAAGTACAGGCTTTTCTTTGGTTGGCTTTTTTTATAATTTAAGTAATGAAAATAATTATATTCAATGCAAATATACCTTATCTCTATTTTTTATTTTTGTTATCTTTTGTTAAACTCAATGTTCAAGCTATGGTATGTTACCTTAACTCTGGGTCTTGGTATTGAATGTCCTGACCTTTTATTAAAGATTCGTGTTTCTTGTGGTGCTTTATTTCTCTGGCTAAGTAAAAGTCACAAAAACCATGTGATACTCATGTGCCCCTACTTCCCTACCCTACAGTAGGGTGCTTGTGCACTGAAGAAAGTGATTGCTCACAAGTCCAGAGAAAGAAATCTTAAATATATCTTCTGGTTGATAGAGGGGAGTAGAATAAAAGGTAAAGTATGACGAAGGTAAGCTTTGTAGGGAGGAGAAATGTGTAGGGGAGAAAAGGGCAGTGTAGAGAGAGGAGGGGGTCTGTCTGTCAGCAGCCAGCACATGTAACGGTGGCACCGAAGGCCTCACCTTCACCGTCAGCTAGGATTTCTTATGCGTGTGATATAGCAATCCTTGTGAATACCTGGGTAATATATTCAAGAGCTTGAATATATTCAAGAGTTCTCACGTATGACCTCTAGTTTGTGAACCTGTTCTCTACAAATCTCAGACTACTCCGCACCGTAAATAAGTTGTAGAGCACTCAGTAATACTGAGTTTGGAGCATAAGTGTGTTCATAGCCTTCATTATAGCAGAGTTAATGCTTTGCTGATGTTGATTTTTTGGTTTACTCTCTCTAAGGTGATGCTGGGAATGGGTATCTAAAAATTAGGTGGCACTCATCTGCTTCTAAACCTAAATCTTTAACATTGTTCTCATTTTGCCCCATCAATATGCCTGATCTTGCTTGATAATGAGGAAGAGGATATTCACTGTACAGCTGTTATTTGCAGCCACTGCAAGAAATCTTGGCTTCTGATATATCTCTGCCATGCGCAATAGAAAAACTCATCTGTTCACAGGACTTGGCATGCTGGGAAGTTTCTGCTTTGAGAGGTCCAGACCTGAAATCATCCTTGTATACCAACTTTCCCTTAGTCAGGATAGCTTTACAAGAGGATTAAAGTGGGGTGAGTAGAGTGGCAAAAGCACACAGGCAAGCACCTTAGGCAAGGACTTTAAAATTAGTCCTTGCAGAAGGGGCAAGTGGAGGAAATTCAGATCATTTTGATGAACATGAGAAAATTAACAGGGAGGGCAATAGCTCTGGGTACAAACAATGTCTTTTTACTAATGAGAAAAATCTGGACAAAACCCAAGGGCAACCAGAAGCCTTTATTTATTCAGTATCCCTAAGAAGAGAAGGAAGGAGAGCAGCAGAATAAAAATAGTTGGGTTTGGCAAAGAAAGCTTTAGTAAGTTTGGAGACCTGGGAGATAAGGACTCATCAATGTAAATACAAAGGAAAAGGACATAAACAGAGCTGGTGGTCCATCCAATAAATGATGAGAGTACAAGCACTATCTACACTACAGCAGTGCGGTAGAAGACTGGCTAAATCATGAGCAAGCTTTTCACTGAGACAAGAAGGAAGCCTCTGAAATCATAAAGAAAGTCAGGTTATTAAGGAGGGGCATAAAAGAACCGAGCAACATTGATAAAGTCATGACAGAGAATGAGATGCACTGAGGAAAACACATCAAGTGTAAGTATACTGATAGTGAAACTAAGAAAATATTAGTTGACTAGTTAGTGGAGAGAGAAAGCTATCAGTAGACTTCCAGCAGTAAATCAGATTTATGAGATAAATTAGAGAAATTATTTGTAAAAAGGTGGGCTCAGTTCAAGAAGATATACAGGGGACTTGTGATAACCTTTGTGGCCTGCTAAGGACTGGTAAGTGTACCTAGGTCTTGTCCAGGCTTTTGCACTGCTCTTCAAGAAAGAAGGGGGCAATGCTTGGAGTATCTCCATATTGGAAGGAAGCCAGCAGATACCATGAACGTGATCCATCAAGAAAAGATTGAAATTCTTGGGGTTGTTTCACTTAAAGAAAAGTAATGAGAGGAAAGGACATAATAAAATCATCTAAAGTCATAAAAGAAGAATAAAATAATCTGGGTTTTTTCATGTTTCTCTTGGGTATGGGGAGAAATAGTGGGCTAAAAGTGAAGTAAGGAAGGTTGATTACATAGTTTGAGAAACTTCCTAACTGTGAAAAGAGTAATACTGGAACTGGTTTCTGTGGAAGCTTGTAGAGTTTGCATCACTGGTGGCCCTGAGGCCACAGAACCTACACTGACATCTGTCAGAATGGTGTAGGTGAATTTATCTTCTAACATGTCAAGGTATGTAGCCATGTAGAGAAGTTCGTGGATCAGGTCCATAAATGGATACTGAAAGGACTTGGGAAGGATGTACATGCTGATGTCCCCAGTGCAACTGCTCTGTTGCTGGGGGGACAGGAGGTGAATGGACAACAGAAAGTGGCCATGCCCACATGCTCTCACTGAACAGCCTTTCTTCTTGTTGCTGCCAGAGCACTGGGCTTAGGCAGTATGGCATTTCTTATGTGGTCTCCACTTATATATGACACACTCATGATCTGCTTTCTGCCGTAGCATTGCTTCAATAGCAGTTCCTGATTATAAATAGATATGTGGTGTACAGGAAGAGATATTCTTCCAGGGACCATCCATCTGGATGTGGTAGCAATAACAATTTATTTAATATAACATTTATAACACTGTATGATATTTAATATGAATAAAATAATTAAATTTATTTAATATATTAAAATACATTATATATATATATTTATTGCAGCATATATGATGTGGTGAATATACTGCAGTAGCAACAACGTAGAGCCTGGCTGTGTTCACGAGGTAGCACTTAGGTGTTAGGTCAGCATGCCCCGCCATCTAGTCCCTTTTCTGCTCCCCTGAATAGGATCATTCTGAAAGATATATTTTTGTTATGAAGCAGGGTCACTCATCTTTCACTCAGACACTTCCACCTCTGATTAAAAGAAAGCATGATTTGGTTTCAGGCAAGTAGGTCATATCTACTTTGGTCATTACCGCAGTAGCAGCACATGGTTATCGATAGTCTGAAAATGGAAACTAAAAGCTCAAATTAGAAAGTAGAGGTTTCAATTATTTAAGCAATGATTGCCATGGAAGATAACACTTCAGGAAGCATCTGTAAAGCTCAGATTGTGCCCCGATAGCAGCATTCTTTCTGATATAATCCTATGTAACTGGTATTTCCAGAAGAATTTGCAGGTCTCTGCAGAACAGATATTTTCTGATGTCCTTCATCTAATTATTTTATCATACTGTTACCTTTTTCAAAATTCTCTTTTAAGGAAAAAACAAAACAAACCAACAAAAAAAAAAAACAACAAAATGAACCCAAAAACTTTTCTAGAAGGTCCAAAAAGTCCAATTTCTCTCAAAGTTTTAAAACAGATTTCAATGACACTGTTATTCAGCATCATTATTATCCAGGGAGAGGGGCAGGAATTGTTGTACCTCTTTCACTCATCTTTTTCCAGTGCAGGGTGTCATGTTTTTCTTGATTTTGAATCATTTACCTGGTGCTTTTACAACACAGTACACACCACTGCCCACCATCACTTTTGGAAAAATTGCCAGATAAGCATTGAGCAAACTTTGTACATCCAAAAGCATTCACAAACACTACTTGTGTAGGTAGCTGGAAAGGGAAATGTCTTATTGATGCGAAATGTTGCCCTAAAGAAATGATTGTCTTGCACTGGTCACTGTGACCTAGAGTAATACCCAGTGGCAGAACTTCCCAGAGAGAGGGAACAGGGGTGATACTGGGTGTACAGAAATTTTTTAATTACCCTCCAGCCACATCCTCAGTGGGAATATATTAATTTCCTGAGCAGAAGCCTTACCGAGGTCTGAATATACTTCTAGAGTAGGTTTTGTGCAGCCCTTGCTCTGTAGGTGGAAGGTATAAGCAGTTCAAGCATTACATGCTCGCACTGATATCACAAGAAACTTCCCTCCATACAACCTCCTGCACTACTACTGATTAAGTCCTAAGGAGCTATTCCACTGCTAACAAAGGATTTACCTGGTTACAATTTGTTTTGGTTTTTTTTTTAAAAAAAAGTTCCACTGGCATTGGTACTACTTGTATTACTTTTGCACATTTGAGAGTTCAAATGAAATGTGCTGGTACATCGCTCAGCCAGGTGAACTTGAATAGCGTTTCTCCTTTTTTCCCCAAGCACCTATGCCAACAGGTGCCACAGTTTTGCTGTTGGTGATCATTCACTTTCGGTCATGATCATTCACTTACTAGTACAGTTCCAATATAGTCAGGTCTGGTTAAATTATGTTTCCAGAGCAAAATTCCCTGTCATTATCAGGCCTGACTCCAACACCCTTGCTTTCTCAGCTACCCAGCCCAATAGTGTCACTGCCAGCCCATGACTTCTAAGCAGTAGATCCCTCCTGTCCCGCTGGCCCTCAGGGGCACCTTTGGGTAGCAGCTTGCCTGACACTGGTCTGCTGGCTCCTAGCCTTCATTTCGGGTTGCTGATGCAGGTGAAAATGTTTGGCAGCCTGCTGTCAATTAACCCCAGCCTACAAATCCTCTTCCTCTTTTCCCTTAAAATAATTGGTGTTGAGGCTACTGGGTTTCACTTCGTCTTCCATTTCTTCCAGTTTATAGTGTTTTGGGTTTGGGGTTTTTGTTTTTTTCTTTCTTCCAGTGTAGCTATAGACTTGGTAGAAGAAATTTATCTGACTAAAGGTTGATTTAATTTTCTTGGTTATAATTTGTGGATCCCTTGGAAGAAGCCTGGGGCTGTTAGGTAAACACCACTATTTTATTCAGTGATTTTATTTTTTTTTTTCCCCTCTGTCAATCAAATTGAGCTATCTTTTAAATTTCCTAGCTAGGAGCAACAAAAGCTACTGCTTGCCTTTTGATGTGTACAAGAATTTGTAGACTGTCTTCAGAGCCTTCTTTCAGAGGCTTAAAGCAAACGGACTCTAAGCTGCCCTTAATTATTTTTTTTTAATTGTTACAAAACAATACTTGGAGCATGAAAAATAATCGCAATTGCTTTTGCATGTTTCTGTGACTTGTTAGTGACTGATGACTGAATGACTTGGGCTTTAGGTTTTCAAATTTTTGCTGGGAAGAAACCTAGTCCTTGGTAAGTTTTATTAGTCATCAATTTGGGGACCTTCTAGAATGATATCATCAGCAGAGCTGAGTGAATAAGAGTAAAATATTTTTCTTAGGCTTTGGGAAATTCTTAGTTTGAATTATTTTGAACTAAAAATCTGGGCTAGAGAAAACCTTTTCCTATAATTTGTCCTTTTTTTCTCTAGTAATTAAGTGTGGGAATTCATAATGAACATGCCCTGAAATCTCTAATTAACCTTTCCTCTCTCCCAAATCACACCTTGCTTGGCAAGAAATTTCTAAATGGATAAAAAGTAGTGGAGAATATCCTTTTAAAACCAAAAAGATTTGAGTCCTTTTTTCATCTAGAATTAAGTATTTAAGGTGAATTTTTAAAATATCTTTCACAGATTTCCTGTAAAGGCCCTTTGGCCAGAATAGGTGTCAGTGAAGGTTTGGGATTAAAGAACAGTATAAACCAGAATATCCTAGAGAATGAAGGATAACTTTTTTTTTTTCACTGGGGTGGGGGAAATCAACACACCTGGTAACAAGAGAGAATATTTTCTGTTGATTTGGTCTCATTAGAAAGGCAAACACAAAATAAACTTCAATTAATGAATGAGCACAAACATGGCTTACATACTTTTCCTGTGACAATGTGTCTTAACTCTTTTCTATCTGCTGCCTCCTGTGGCTTATGAGAAGTCAGTGGTAGAGACTGTCTGCCAGTCACGTTCTATACGTGCAAGTGCTTTCTGAGATAATTTCGGTACCCTTCTTTAACACTGTTGCGAGCTGAGACCTGAAACCTGTTACAAGGTCTTACACCGAGTCTTAAGTTTTCAACGTCACACATATGGGTTGTCATGATGAATATCTGAATGTGCAGGTTTTGAGAGGGTACAAGCATCTGTAACATATCGTCCTCGGTAAAATTCAGATTGACTAAAAGCCCATTTTCTTTTAGATTGCTTGAGCGTGTTCCTGAACAGGCCACAGCGAGCCAGGCTCTATTGCACCAAGAATTGATTTGCACCGGTAAGGAAAATCTTCTGTACAGTATACTGCCAGGATAGGGAATCCAAATGAAAGCATGTATTCCATAACTTGTACAATAGGGAAATACCCATGACAATACTTTCTTTTTTATAAAAAAAAAAAACAATTTTAATTTTGTCTCAGTCTTATGTTCTAGAAAAACATAGTCATGACATGACTTATTAAGCAAACCAAAGAGGTTTAATGGATATGGCTTTCCATTTACTTAACTTGACCCATCAGTAGAAAAATAATAGCTAAAAATAAAGCCTTCTAATCTTCAAATCATAAATGGTGTCATTCACACCTGGTCATATAAGAACTCAGAACATCAGAACAATTCCAGTAAACTAAAGCTTATTAACGAAATTTCTGAGGCATTTGTTTTCAAAAGGTTTTATCTTTACTTTGTTTTTCCTCTTTCCTTCCTTTTAAAAAAAAAAAAAAAGGAACAAGGGATGGGATAGAATGCAAGTCATATGTATCATTCCCTGGGGCAGATAATGGCTGAGGTATAAAATGTTGATAATTCATAAAATTAAAAAAAAAAACCAAACATCTACAGTTCATTTTGAATCCTGCATTTGGATCAGTCTGTGAACACAGCGAAGCACTAGCTAATGGCTTTAACTCAGGTCCAGTGTTCTGGGAAGTTTCTGATTAGGGCCATGGTACAAAAACTACACCAGAAAGTGCATTGATTTATTGGGGTTTCACATTTGACACTGAGATCTTCGTGACTGTGTTAATTTTGACAACAAAAAGGGAAAGAAAAAAAAGAGAACTCGTGGAAATATATGCTCCCCCCCCTGAATTTAGGTAAGGTGTATTTAGAAAGAGAAGCACTTCAGAAGACATATTAAGTGATTCTTGGATAAGTCGCTTTCAGACTTCCCACAGCTTCAAAGAAGGCTTTTCAAGGAATGATGTAAAATTTTATTTTAGTCATTTTATATATCACAATTTGGATTTTTGAACAATGTGATTTTGCTAATAGAAATTTGATTTTAGTCCTTTTCACTTAATTTTTCCCTTGTCATCTTAAAGATACAGTAATGTACTTTTTCTGTTTACTTAGTGTACAGTGAAGGATTTTCTGGGTGTCTTGTTTTTCTGGGTTTTCCTTCTGTCAGTGGTAGTATTTATAAAGCTGACCTGCTTGCTGAGGTAGCTGACAGAGAGTTGCATGGTTTCTTAACTATGCCTTGACGAAAGCCATGTTAGTGCGGAAAACACATCTTTATATTTTGATGACTGAAACTCAAAGATGGAACATTCCTGTTTAACCAAATGTTAGCCTGTGCAGGCTATCCCACAAGGAGGTCTAACAGCAAGGTGTTATTTGAGCTGAGAACCGTGCCCACCATTAGCCCACCACATGTGAACGTACTTAGTTACTGGCTGGAACTTCATGGAGCGAGGGAAGGTTTGCTGGGGTTTATTTTCATTGGGGTGAAGTGCTTTGTTTATTTTGTGTATGCTGTTCAGACAGCAACAACCACTCTTTGTGGGACTGGGTGGGAACAGCCTGTTCTTTGGGGCTACAAAGGAGACGGGGTCTAACTGGACTAAAATTACTGGGATGAGGAGGTCCTTCTGCTTGTGACTGATCAGAAACAAGCTTACTTCTTCCCTAACTTAGAAAATATTTGCTGGTTGTTGACTTTCTGTATGAAATCTGAGTGGTTGACTTTGTTTCTGTTAGGAGTACGGGAAACTTTGGATAGATTTGCAACATACAAAGCTTAAATAAGTTGGCTTCAATTTTCAGCTTCCTTCAAAATAAAAACAAGCTTGGAAAACTTAGGGCTAAAATGTAAATACATTTAAAAACAAACAAACATTTACAACATGGTTCTGTGGAGACTGACTTGCAAAACTTTTGTCTCTGCAATGCTCCTATAAACATGATTCTGATATTTGTAGTAATACAGGTGTATAGAAGGAAATAGTATTGTTCTCAGAGGGACCCAAGTAGTTTTGATGTAGACCAAAAAATCAAACCTAGTGTCATGGCTTAACCCCAGCCAGCAACTAAGCACCAGACAGCCGCTCGCTGTCTGTCTCTAAGCAGCATAACAGAAATTACATTCTGTTTTAAAAACAGTATCTAGGAACCTGGCAGATGAACATGGAGGGTTTGTCCATCTATTAAAGGACTATACAGGATGATGCACAGAGGTGATTGCGTGAGGGGCTAATAACACCGGCAGCCCTAAAGAAGTGAATAGAAACAGTAGCTAACTTGCAAGAAAAGAAGACACTTCTGTTTAGGGTATGAAGGAGGTTGTCACTTGAAAATCAGATGTAAAGCAGTTCAGTAGCCTCCCTGAGCTCAGATCACACCCTGATGAAGAAACAGCTGCATGTAACTGACCTGGTAATTCATGTCTTCTAAGCCAAACATTTGGGGTTTCCCTTCCCAGGCAGATGCTCTGAATGCTTGCTTAACCTTTCCTATTAGTATTAATAATGTGCTTTATTCATAAAAACTTTTGACAAGTGTCGAAAGATGTTATAAATTTGCAGAGTTAGTCGTGCATGTCAACTAAGCTTTACACAGCTGGTTCGATTTGTTTGTGCAATTTTAGCAGTGCCTTATAACAAATGTTATTTTGATCAGTTTATCAGTTGGTATATCTGAAATGTATGAACAGCAGCTAAGCGCATCCATTACAGTAGCTGTTATCCTTTCTGTATGACTGCCTTTCTTTCGATGCTAAAATTTATGTTTCGTGTATAATACTAGCAGGGAAGAACTTGAAACAAAAGAATGTTAGGAGTACACTGAGCATGGTGTAGTTCTCGCATCAGTCCAAGTTAGGAGAACCTCTCTAGTTAAAAACTGTGGAGGTTGAAAGTGGGATGAAAATTAGATTGAGTTAAGCTAAATAATTGAAGGTACGCCTACTTATCCGGTAAGGACAATTTGCTGGGTCTAGTTCTGAGCTAGCAGGATTCCTGGATTTCAAGCAGAGGCTCGGATGCTGCCAACCCCCTTGAAGGCAGAGCCTTTGGCCACAAAGCAAGAGGCATTTGGTCCCCAAGTGCTGGGGTTCTGGTTTAGACTGTTACCTAGTATTTCTCAATTGTTGTCATCATCATCGTCTTTAGTTGAATTAGAATTCTCTGATACGGCAATAAAAGAAGACATAGATTATATCTAAGGTACACTAAGCACTGCTTTGGTTTCTGTTCTCCACAATGTTTAATAACTACAGACAAGTTAAATTACAAGACCACATCTTACCGTAATCTTGATAGTTGCTCTGAGCCAACATTACAAGGAGGGTGTACAGTAAAATCCTTTTTATCAACATGACTGGAGAGGCCTTCATTCTCTGAGCATGGTAGAGAGAAAAGGTTCCCACAGGTTTAAAAAGTGCAGTTCAGATGTCTGCATACATCCTGTTAGGTTTACCCAGGGTATACATCTGAGCCAATTCCCTTTTCTAGTTCTTCTGTCAAGACAGCGTAAAAAGGGGAGGGGAAGCAATATATCTGCAAAAATCTGGCGGGTTAGAGTTGTCTTTTTTTGTGTGTGTGTGTGTGTGGTAAAACGTGAACTGCTTGATCATTTCACATCATCTCAGAACTCTGCGATTCAAGGCAAAACAGCTTTCATCCTTCTCTGGCTCCCCTTACAGTGTAACAGGCATAGCTGCAGGTTTTACGTTTTGGTTTGGGGTTTTGTTTTTTGGGGGGTTTTTTGTTTTTTTTTTTAAAGGTGGTCCTCCAATTGAAGTTTCAGTTTTACAAGCAGCAATATAGCAGAGAGAAAAGGGATGCACAACAGTATTTTAAACTTGTTCAGCCATTTTTGTATTACTCTAATTCAAGATTAACAAATTAAGAAGCTGACCAAATTCACTATTCACAAGCTGGTAGATGTAAGAAATGCATGTCTGAATAGTCTTAATTTGAGTTAGATTAATTTACAGTAGTCTGCAGTGTAGCAGATGATTGCTTCTACTATTTAGTCTTAGCATCCTCATAACATAAGGCTGAGTAATGTGGGTTTGGATTTTGTGGGTTCTTTTTCAGCATGTCCTCAACACTTTTTTTTTTCCCCCAAGTATTTCTAAAACACTGAATCACCTAGCTGAACCTTCCCAAAAAATTCTGTCAATGTAGAGTTTCTTCATGAAGTTAGAACCAAACTAAGGTTGAACAGAACTTTGCATGTAGCAATTATCACTTCTGCTTATAATGCAAATACAACATCCACAAATAGAAACTAGGGAAGAAATTAATGCAGTTATGAAACCTCCCCTATGTTAAAATGGGGAGGTTTAGACTGGACATCAGGAAGCATTTCTTTACCAAGAGGGTGGTCAAACACTGGAACAGGCTTCCTAGAGAGCTGGTCAATGCCCCACGCTTGTCATGTTTCAGAGGCACTTGGACAACGCCCTTAACAACATGCTTTAGCTTGTGGTCAGGCAGTTGCACTAGATGACCGTTGTAGGTGGCTTCCAACTGAACTATTCTACATAATTCAAGCTTTCTGGACAAAATATATGCATACTATGCTCTAACAAAAATCTAAATTATCAGGATTTTTTCCAAGTAAGATTTTGAAGAAAATAATTGAACAGCTTTCCAAAATTTCGTGGTTGGAAGCATCTGGCTAAGTACGAGATGATCGGGAGACTCACCCTGATGTTTGGGAGAAACTGAAATAGCCTTAAAAAAAATTACAATCCAGCCTAAATGGAAAATATTTATGAAAGAAAACTCCTTACGTCTAACTGCGCACACAGCATGCTTCCGCTCCAGACAAAATACTGGTACTGCAGACTGCATTTCTGTATAGTGAAGACATCTAGTGGCTGAATCCATTACTAGCTTAGGTATAAAACAGGCCATTAAGGGATGCATTTCCTAGCAGTGTAATTTCTGCTTGTGTTAATATTGAGTTATCCAAAGTTTATACTAGGAATGTAACATTAGTAGTTGCTCCTTAATCTCTGTGTTCTTATCGGAAGAACTGTTTTGGGCCGAGTCCTTTGCTGCTGACTGAAGCTTTTTCATAAGATGAGGTTTTACCTGTTCTCTACAATGTCTTGAGATTGGATTTCTAGGTGGATAATTCCTTGTTGGTAACTTTGTGGAAGTATTCTGAACTGTTAGGACAGGTACTGTTGTGCATTAGCCTTTCGGGAGAGGTGAGGTGGGTCAGAGTGGCAGGGAGGAGCACCTATCTCCTGTACCGCGTGCTGTACGGGGGGCTTGTGAGGGTTCTTCACTTTGTATTTTCGATAGCAAATATCTTGGATGCTTATCTGTGGTTTTGGAGCCCTTTTCTTAAAAAGGCTTTGGTAAGGGTGACTTCTGCTATCTCTGCTGACACTTCATTATTTCCCCTATCTCCTTTCTGTTTAAGCTTTACCAAGAGGGTGGTCAAACACTGGAACAGGCTTCCTAGAGAGCTGGTCAATGCCCCACGCTTGTCATGTTTCAGAGGCACTTGGACAACGCCCTTAACAACATGCTTTAGCTTGTGGTCAGGCAGTTGCACTAGATGACCGTTGTAGGTGGCTTCCAACTGAACTATTCTACATAATTCAAGCTTTCTGGACAAAATATATGCATACTATGCTCTAACAAAAATCTAAATTATCAGGATTTTTTCCAAGTAAGATTTTGAAGAAAATAATTGAACAGCTTTCCAAAATTTCGTGGTTGGAAGCATCTGGCTAAGTACGAGATGATCGGGAGACTCACCCTGATGTTTGGGAGAAACTGAAATAGCCTTAAAAAAAATTACAATCCAGCCTAAATGGAAAATATTTATGAAAGAAAACTCCTTACGTCTAACTGCGCACACAGCATGCTTCCGCTCCAGACAAAATACTGGTACTGCAGACTGCATTTCTGTATAGTGAAGACATCTAGTGGCTGAATCCATTACTAGCTTAGGTATAAAACAGGCCATTAAGGGATGCATTTCCTAGCAGTGTAATTTCTGCTTGTGTTAATATTGAGTTATCCAAAGTTTATACTAGGAATGTAACATTAGTAGTTGCTCCTTAATCTCTGTGTTCTTATCGGAAGAACTGTTTTGGGCCGAGTCCTTTGCTGCTGACTGAAGCTTTTTCATAAGATGAGGTTTTACCTGTTCTCTACAATGTCTTGAGATTGGATTTCTAGGTGGATAATTCCTTGTTGGTAACTTTGTGGAAGTATTCTGAACCGTTAGGACAGGTACTGTCGTGCATTAGCCTTTCGGGAGAGGTGAGGTGGGTCAGAGTGGCAGGGAGGAGCACCTATCTCCTGTACCGCGTGCTGTACGGGGGGCTTGTGAGGGTTCTTCACTTTGTATTTTCGATAGCAAATATCTTGGATGCTTATCTGTGGTTTTGGAGCCCTTTTCTTAAAAAGGCTTTGGTAAGGGTGACTTCTGCTATCTCTGCTGACACTTCATTATTTCCCCTATCTCCTTTCTGTTTAAGAGTAGGGTTATGGGGTTTTTTGGTGGGATTTTTTTTTTGAGAATTGCTGGAAAATGACAAAGAATCTGAATTGTTCATGTTTTTTTGTTAAGACTTTTTTACCTCCTTGAGACATTCCTGGGAGCTTTTTTATTTTTGTGTCAGTATTAAGTTTATAAATGAGATCTTTTAAATCTCCAAATGGTAACTTTAATTCTAAATTTTTGAGAAAATCAGTCCCTGAGCTTGAGACTCTAACATATTCTAGTTTTGCTTTAAAAGCATGTTTCAAAGGATAGTAAATATTAAGTAAATATAAAATAACTATTTACCAAAGAAAAGAATAAGAGTCCTAATCTAAAACTGCTTAACTAAGAGAGGGAGGGGCATACACATTTAACTCAAGATAAAATTCACTTGCAAATGGAAAAAAAAATGTCACTAGATGGCACCGATTTCCACTATCTGCGGTAACTTCTTTGCTATATGCAAATCAGACCCCAGCTGAATCCTAACACATGCCAAGTATTAAAGAACTAAGAGAATTCAATGCAATTCAAACCCAATAATCTGTGTGCGTTGGATGCTATTTTCAGGGAGAGGTTCAAAAAATACGGAGTAAAATTCAGATAGTCTTAAAACACCTGAGGGTTGCTATTGATAGAAACTTCCTTCACTTGACTCAGTCCGCTTTGTCATGTCATCTGCTGCTTTAATGAATGCAAGTGGGGAAAAAGAAACCCCCAAACTATGCAACATTCCTTCTGTTCCACCTCGTTTTTTCTTCTGACAAGACAAGGTTGTGGTTTGGGGTTGCGTTTTCCCTGTTTGCGGGTGGGTTAGGCATTGGCCTCCAACCACATAGAGGGATATGGCATTTAAATAGCGGGCTCCAGTAAGTCTGCTGAAAGTTGCCTTAGTTACACTACGTGAAGAAGCTTTAATATCTTCAAGGAAAACAATAATTCAGTGCCTCCCACCCAGTTCCTGGCCTGTCACTAGCCATCACGCAACTAGCGGCAGGATGGGCAGCCCCCCGAGCCACAGCAGGCCCACGCAGCCTCTTCTCATGCCTTACCACCCTAGCTCCCCATCAAAGGAGGGATCAGCTACTTCATTTCTGTGCAAGTGCTGTCAGTTTTCCGCAATAGGAGATTCTCTGCATCTCCCTGATTTTTCCTAAGCAATTTCAGTTTAATGAGCTGAGCTGAGCTTTGTTAAATCAACAAACACATCTTGTGCCAGGTTTCTAAAGTGTAGACTGAGCAGGGGCCTGAATGCTTTCACACGGGCTGTCGGGTCATTCAATATAGAGCTGGTTAAGAATCTACTCGGAGGGGTGTGTGTGTGTGTGTTGCTGTATATAAAACACCAACCGTAAGCATGGGTATTCTAGTTATTGGATTCCTCTTATGGCAATGACAGGCTTCTGAAATACGGGAAGGGAGGAAGCAATTTAAAGCTAATTACAGAAGAATTAAGGTAAAGAGGTCTCATTCACTGCAGTGAAATCTAATACTGAATTTGGGAGCTATTCTGTACACTGAAGGACAGAATAAAAAAACACTTGAGACAAACCAATATACAAAACCCCCCTAAGAAATTCTAAAGCTCCTAATTATTTTTCCTCCAGCTTTGAACAGAACTGCTGAATGATACCCTCTCTCCACTGCATTGCTGTAAGCTACTCTGTTGGTTAGGAGAAAATGGAAGATTTCCTTATTTTCCTCCGGGACACAATAGTTCTTACTGAACCAAAGGATCAGATAGGAGGAGAAAGTGAAAGAATCCACTGAAAGACAGTAGAAACTTCCTAACGGATGTGTACTCTTACTGTAGTGTGTTCATGTATTCTATGAGAGTACTGGTCCCTTCACTGCACTTAAGTAGCCCTCTGCTTTTACTTCCCCTTCCTGTGCACCACTAGACAGGAGAAAATACGTAGAGACACCCAAGTACTTAGACACATCTAAAACATGAATAAATTTAAATTGCTTGTTGTTTGGCTCAGCTGAACACAGGCTTTGCCTACTAACCGAAATCGGTCATCTTCCTCATGTCCTCCCCAGGTCTAGCAGAAATCTAAGAAAATAGATGTTCTTTTGCAATACTGAATCTTCAAATGTTTCTGGCTCCTGAAACATAAAGTGAGTGTGCAGTTGGAACACTCAAAAGCTAAACTCAAGGAGACTGAATTAGCTATTCAGCAATTGTTTATAATTTCTATTTTGTACTTAATTTTCTATTTTATACAACAGAACTGTGTTACCTATACTTGCTAGCTAACATTTAGCTTCAGGGGCAACGCTGCTGTTGAGGCTGCCCTCTGTCAAGCCTGAGTGACAGCTGCAGTAGCTCTCTGTATCCTATCTCAGAGCCTTGTGCTTTTACTTGAGACGCGCCATCTACTTTTGTGTATGAAAGAGGTGGCTTCCACCACCCAAAGACCCACAAATTCCAAACCCCTTCTGGAAAGAGAAAAGCAGTGGGATGGGCAAAAAACCCCAAACCCTTACCTGACTTAAGCAGAACTGCCACAGACTGTCTATCCTCCAGTCTCTGCTGTCCAGCCTATGTAAGTGACAGGTATCAAACCTAATTATCAGTATGAATGTGGCCTAAAAGCAGATACGTATACTTCATCCTACTGCATCTTGGATATGGGTTAAACAGCGTGATTCGCTTAAAGTAAAATGTCATCGTAAGAATTTAGCACAGCCTAATTACTAAACTTTAAATATATCCTTCACCTGATTCTGCCTCTGCTTCCGCACAAATCCTTACTGATACGTTGCTTTTGCAAGTATACATATGCCGTTTCAAAGAGGAATTGTCCACACGAGAAAACTTTACAAAAGGGTATGTTTATTTCTATTCTGCTTTTCCATTTGGTATAAAGGCAACAAAAAGCAACTTGATCTTAATGTGCTGTGACCTGAAAATGAGAAAGTAATGATTAATAAATTCATGAGTCAAGATGTTGCACGAGTTTATCACTGATTCATCATGAGATGTCAAGCCAGGTAAGAATTCAGGAAAAGGAACACGTAAACAATCAAATCTACACTTGATAATTTTGATGGGCTGATGTTGTTTGCTCAATTTTCATGAAGTCCCTAAGGGAGACAGATAAAACTGACCTTTTTGCAGATAGTTTGGAAAGACCTGATTCTTCCACATTGCAGAAGCCCTTCCTGCAAAGACCTGAAGCATTAGGCAGCTGCAAGATCCTATACCTACAAATCATTTACCACAACGTCAAAATGCATAACAATTATTTCATTTGGTGTTCACTTGTAACAGAAGGCACAATTAGGGAATTTCTGTCACCATGAAGAAAGTCACATACTTGGCAAGAAACAGGAATGCTGTATAACCAGTGCTGAAACAAATTTCAGTGTGATTGTACAGATACACCAACAAACTGCTTCAACATATAGTTTGATGTTACCTTAAGCTAGAACAACAGTATGTGCATTCTTTAATTTTTCCTGTCATCATCCATTTCTACTATCTTACATTCCCGTTATATGTGAACTACTACATGTTTTTTATCCGCTTGCTTGGCAAAATAAGAGATCATGCATAAATTCTATGAAAAAGGAACCCCTTTATTATTTTTTTTTTTTTAAAGGACCATTTTTCCATACCAAGTGAAAACTTCACAAAGTAAAGTATTTCTCTTCCAATAACATTTTAATATAAAAACTTAAATCACTTACTCCGGTCTTACTGTTCTAACAGGAAGTCTTGTGGCACTGCAGGACCCAGGTATTTTCAGCCTCACTCTAGTATCTAACCATAAGTTCATAACTTTTTTTAAATAAAACCATTTCTGTGGCCACTTGCCATCAGCAAAACATCCTTACCACCAAACCAAAAATAAAGCATCTTCACTAGCCCAAAAGAGACTAAACTCTAATAGCATTATTACAATGAGAAGCTTTGTTAAGAAAAAAAAAAATTTATTTTGAAAGTTAGACACAACCTTAAAATTGTACAAAGACAACGAGCACTCAAACTACACAGAGTTAGCCATGAGTACAATGTGAACACAACAACAGTGGGTCTTGCCTCTCTTTATATGTAAATATAAATAGAGATTATCCTTGCCAAACTTCCAGCTCTTTTTTGGTTGGTTGGTTGTTTTGGTTTTTTTTTTTGTTTGTTTGTTTTTTTAAATCTGAAAACCAGCTCCTTTATGCTGCAAAACCTTGCAGGGAACATTTTAGCATTTCTCTGTTGAGTTCAACAGAATTGCTAAAAGGGGGTCTGGCTAAAAATAGTCCTTCTATCATGAGAATATCCCATACTTTGCAGAACCAAGTTTCTCTCTCAATTGAAAAACAGCTTTCCCTTTCATTATGTCAAATGCTTCACCTCCTCTAGGGACCTGCCAAATTACAGGCTTCAAAGTGCTTAAAAATATTAGAACTTGCTCACTTTTTTCCAAGAACACACAAGCTGAAACTAACATGGTGCGCACATGTAAGTAGTCACAAAACAGAGAATGTTCCTGTTTGTATTTTACTCTTCAAAAGTGTTGTTCCAAGAAAAGCACTTTGGAGTAATTTTAGCTGTGAGTTGGCTAAACTAATAGAAGTACATGGTCAGAGAAAAAAATAATTTTTTTTTTTTATATTACATTTAGAGCTTCAAATATATTAATAAAACCACCTGGCAAAAAGTATCCCTTATAGCTTGTCCCTACCTACATATGTAAGATGAAAAGCAGACATTGCTACCATCCTCCCTTTACTTCTGAGAGTACTCTTTACAGGAAATACACGGAAAAATAATGCAGCGTTCTTGCAGAAAAAAGGAAAACCCCATGGAGACTGTTAAACAACTTAACCACAGCCTCTCTTCTAGGAATTGGTTATTACTTAGGTTTAGATATACCAGAAAATTTCTGCTGTAAATCTACCCCAAGATCAATAGCAATTAAACCAAGGTTATGCTTTATCCAACTATAGCCACACTGGTGTTTGCAGGACTCTGTTCCAAGACTGAGTGGAACCCTTTTTACTTTTTAAAGAAAATAAGTGTAACTAACTGTCTTGTTGATGATCTGGGTTATGTCCATGAATATAAACTTATTAGTCTTTCTAGATTACCTTGAAGTGCTTTATTTTTCATTATTTTACTCCATTATGAATGTTTGTTGCAATGGATCAGTGTCTTGATTTTCAAAAAGCTTGAAAAAATGTTGTGGCTTTTTTTTTTTTAACAAAAATATCATATTATTAAGACACCAGTGTCCTATAAACTGCTGGGCATTGGAATTAAGTCAGTTCCATTCAAAATCCTCATGACCAATTTTTGCTTCCAAGTTGTTATCAGTTGGTAGCCTATGGCTACACTGGTAAGGTTCCTCACCAGGCTCATACCCTCTGCAGTAATTCTGCATAAAAAATAAACTGGTATTAGAATAATTACTGAGAATACTTACAGAATTGTATTAATTCTGTAAACTGAGGCTCTGTACACGGGCTGCTTTATAAGTAGAGTAGGCTTTTGAGTAATTAAGTGTTCTAACACTGCTTTGCTTTATTGAAAAAGACTGGGTTTCTTTTTTTAACAAAAGCTGTTGATGTTGCTTTTATTTTTATGTATTACTGTATAAGTGAAAGTAACTTGATTTTTTTTTTTCAGTTGTGCAAGAGCTTATTTAATGTTACCATTAAACATGGTAATTTTCAAATGTCTGTCAGTTTGCCAGTCGAGGGAATAACATACAGCATTGAATCCTATATAAAATGGTTATGGGGCACAGCCTGTGAAATCCCATGTTAGCAAGAACCAAGCTAACTAGCCCAAATTCATACCTTCTAATCATACAGTCTTCTCTAGATGCTTTTGTTTAATGGAAGCCTGTTTTCTCAGAACTCGATTGTTTTCTATTTGTTTCAATTCTAAGATAGCATTCCTAAGGTAAAAAAAAAAAAAAAAAGAATTAAATTAAAGCAAGGATGTTGTTTCACTGTAATGAAACAGCAGCTGTAAAAGAATACTTTCAATTACTGTCAGGACAGAAAAGGCTATTGGCAGTGTACCTTTCACGTGGCTTAAGAAGATTTATACAACAGTTCTAGCCCAAGGCAGTTCATGATCTTAAGCTAAACCCAAGCTTGTGCAATAGCAAACGAGATTTTGGAAGGCATGTTTTGGTATCTAGGATTAGAGAAAGAAATTACTACTGTTATTTTTGTCTGAAGTTCTAAACCAGCAACCAGTATCATTGACAGGATTGCTATGGCTGCATGGAGTCCCACTGGCTGCAAGAGGGACCAAAGGTGCAACGGTGCACTGAGTACCCGTGTGCTGGTACACAGTGACGGCAGCCTTCTGCTTTTTAGTTTTGCTCACTTACTCAAACAGGTCTCGTAGCAGAATGCTAGAAGACATGGTTATAATGTAACAACAGTGCAATTTCTGTGGAGGCTAATTGCACAAAACCCAGTTGTTACTAAGTAGGTCTCTCTCAGTCCAGCAAAAGAGACTGCTCTGGAAATAGCTAGGGAAGTAGCTACAGAAACAAAATAAGCAGGTTATCTTGTCTCTTTTTAGCAATTACTTAGTATTGCTGTAAATATCTGGAACAAAAGAAATACTGAGATACTGTGAAACTGTACCGGAGACGGGAAGCTGAAGAGAAGGACTGGCTCCACCTGAGGGAGTTAAAGCATGCTGACACCCTCGTGTCCACTGAGTGGCGGACTTCCGAGCTGCTAGAAGATGCTCAGCACCTCCCTGCACCCAGAGCATCTCCAGGAAAGCTAGAGCCGGCAGGTGGTGGTCATATTCCAGCACTTTGCACAACGCTCCCTCATTCTATTCAAAAACTTTATAGAGCACTTAATTGAGTGGACTGTTTGGCATAACAATTTGGAATAGCTCAGTAATAGTTTACTAGGTTTCGGAGAGAGTAACATTATTGACATTCTTCAATTTCCCATTTTACTTTTTGCCAGTCCAATAGATGTGGCCTTAGCACAGGGTAAGAAAAACAGCCTAGGTCTGTAATACCAGCAGAGCTTCAAAGTACATACACCTTCCTATTTGCGCTTACAGGTTTTGAAGACCCTTTGCAGTAACTATTTTGAAAACTATTTTAATCACTTTACCTCCGTTAACTAAAAGGCTGAGGACGAGGCCAGAGATGTAGAAGACCTTCAATGAAAGATGGAGGAGTCCCTTCTCCTGTGCACTGTAAAAAAGCTTTCTCAACTCCAAAATTTAGTCCCTCCCACAATTTAGATTTAGCATCCTTTTTCCTGCTAGTAGGAAAAAGGTGTTAATCCTCTGTACTAAGATCTTGGTCCAGTATAAGTTTCACTTGCCAGCAGCTGCACTGAAACCACACTCAGTTACCGGTTTGTCTACTCAATTTTCAAAGATTGGCACTGAAACTGAAGGGGACATGTTAAACCGAGACAATGAAACAGATTTTTTTTAAAAAAAAAAACAGGCATGGTAAACCTGCAGAACCCCTAGCTTTATGAGAATAGTGGAGTTGAGGTCAATACGAGAGACCAGCTATTTAAGCTAGATAATGAATACACCCACAGTTGCACCAAATAGGGTAGGAGAGTATTCTAGAAGAAAAATGTTTCCCGTTTTATGAACGTAAACCAAACTTGAATAGGAATTTGCAATAATCCTCCCCCAACAGAGCAGTTACATTTTAACTAACCATTGTACAGCTTCTTGCATTTCAAACGTGCAGCACTTCTTCTTGGTCACTCATGGACAGGATACCGGACAAAGCAATCCACTGACATGATTAACAATCCCTATTGCATCATCTTCCTCGTATATTTAGATGCACAGTTTAGGTAAGTGAGGTCCTCCATCCAAGTGCCTTTTTCTTAGCGTCAGTTACGGCTGGACTGAACATGGGTAAAGTAAGGTGTATGCCGGGTATGTTCCCTACATTCATCACGAGTTCTACATCAATGTAGCTGTGACGTCTACAGCAGGGTTAGCAACAGTCTGTGGCATACCACTAAGTTCACAAATAGATTGTCATTTCTACAATAATACAAAATAGCTTGTAAAACCAATATGTAACACTGTATATATGCATGAATATAAAAATAAACCACACCATCAATATGTAAAACTTCACAACGATGATGAAAACAGTTTTCTTCTCAACGGTCTTCGGTATTGATGAGTTGGTTCTCATTGTCATACCCGTCAGGCAGGTATGCTTTCCTTAGCTGGTCTGACTTAGGTATCGAACTGCCGTTCTTGACGTAGCGGGACAGGAAGGCTCGTACAGATGGATGATCAGCCTTCTCAAGTGGAATATTAGCTTCCAGGCACATTTTCACAAAGTCCTGGATGACGCTGGTTTTCTCTGTCTGGGCAGTACTGTTGCACTGAAGGGAGGCAGTCAGAGTCCTTTGCTTCTTCCTGACGTTCTGTTCTTCAAACTCTGCCTTCCGCTTTGTGTGCGTTTTAGACTTGAGGTGGTCGTTGATGGCAGACTTGCGAACGTGATTCAGAACCACGTTGCAGGAAGTACAGAAGAGTTTTCCTCCATCTTCGTGCAGCTCACTGCCAAACTCGGTTACACGATCCTGAGGAGTCACATACAAAGCAGTCTTCGAGCGGTTACGCGATGGAGCAGACTTCACTCCAAATCGTTCCATTGTTGCCTTTAATACACTTTACCTGAAAGCTGAGGAGAAAAAAAAAAACAAAAAAACCCACTGTTAATGATTTCAACCAAACAGTTCTGGATGCAGTCTATTCAATATCCAATATAGCGCTTATTGACATCTGAAACATAATTACATGTAAGATACATGTGTGAGACTATTATTGAAAGGTTCTTCATCTTGAAGTCCAAAGGAGACTGAAGTTCCTCATGGGTCAAAGTAAAATATGTTTTGGTTTCTACAAATACAAAGCTCAACAGAACCCTCAAAACTCAATCTATTTGTCACTGAAATTCAATGGTTTTGTAAAAAGAGTATTTTGCTCTTTCTTGAAGGGTTTTATCCTTTACTCTTTATAGGGCAAGGATTGCTTTCTTCTTAGTATTTTCAATATATCTGACAGTTTCTTAGTTATGTTGAGTCAGTATTTTTCTGTTTAATTCCTGAAAAAGTGTATTAGTTCTGTTAGCAAAAACTTAGTTATCCAAATATCAGGCAAGAAGGCCATTACTGTCACTTACAAAAGCCAGTAGAAATAAACAAAAAACCAAAAAAGCCCCAAACCTGAGCTTTGCCAGCACTCATTTGGGAAGACCCCTCGCTTTTGCCCCAGCTCAAACCACAACTACTAGATTGAACCTTAACTCAAAAGTCAAAAGCAAATCAGCAAATCATTGTTACCGCAACTAAGAGACTGGTGAAACAGCCTCATGTGAAGAGAAAATTGCATACATTTCAATGCAAAATAATAACCTGTATTTTCAAAGATGACAGCTTCTCTGAGGAAGGTAACTGATAACTAAGAGAGCTGGATGCTTTCTAACATCACTGTAAATTACACCACGTTACCAAAACAGGCAATAACTTAGGTAAGTGTACTAAAATCAAACAGGACATACTTCTTTTTTTGTTGTTGAGAAATAGAATAGCTGTAAATAGAGTAGGTATAAAACTCAGCCAAGATAATTTAAGTCCTTTTCAAAGTAAAGTTGAAGTCAAGAAACAGCTCTGTTCAGGTGTTCTGAGCAGAATGGCCATTCATTACATTAACTACCCGCTTATCAAAAAAAGGGCAACCGGTGTTTATGAAAAAATGTATTTTGGGCGCCTGTGCATTTACTTATGGGTGTGAATGACTTCAAAGAATTTTGTATTGCCTGTGCTTACAAGGCAGACTGAGAGATTGGAATACCTCTAGACATGTAATTCTCTGTACTTATTTTGTTACACATACAGAGTTTGCAGTTGCAACATTTTAAAAGGTCTGCCTTTAAAAGACTAGAATTTCCAAAGTAACTGTAAGTTGAGTTTGTCCAGCTCTATGGACTGAATGGAGTTTCTGCTGTCCAGAATGCCTTTTGCTTGCTCTGAAAATAGAGTAAAGGAATTGAGAATTCAGCCTTCGAAATTGTCTTTTTTCTTAAACCATTGCTACGCTAAGAGATGACCACCTTTTGAAAAAAGGGAGGCAAAGATCTTGCTATTCGCCAAGTTCCTGGTGAATTTTTTGCATGATCTGCTACTTCCCAGAACCGTAAGTCTTGACTGTTACTGCACAACACTACAGACTAAGATAAACAATCTTTTTTCAGCATCGATGGAACTTTATTCATTCTTTTTGTTGCTTCATGCAATTTATCCCTGTGAGTTTCCTAAGGAATCGCTTCCTGAAATCAAGCAGAAAGCAAGCCTTAACCTGACATAAACTTGTTGCTTAGGCTTCCGAAACATCAAAATCAATCCCCTACCAAACTAGGTGTTTGCACTTATTATTATTGCAGGAACTCTGTGAGCGGCAGGACTACTGAAACCCAAGATTTTTGGTGGGGTTTTTTTGGTCTCAAGTTTTGGCACGGATTCTTTGGCGCCTGAACTACTTCGGGGCTCCCAAGCACAGGGGAAGGTGTGCGTGCAGAGAAGGCATCCGGCACAGACATCCGACCTGCCCTCCCTCACGCTCTACAAACGGGGCAAGCTTTCCCGAAGAGGCGGGAGCCCTGGGGAAGGCGGAGGAGCGCGCCTTGGCTAAAAAGTGTCACCGGGGAGAGAAGCACTGCGTGCGCCCGGGCCCTCCCGGCGAGCCCGCGGCGGTTTTCAGAGCTGAGGAGGAAAAGGAGTCCGGATCTCCAGCCGCCACACGGGTTTCGCTGTTCCTCTCGCTGGGACCGGGAGCCAGAACTCGACGCGTTTACTCCCCCGGGGTCTGGTCACCGGACTGACGGCGCCATGTAACCCCCGAGGG
>NW_009260608.1:938275-938501 GCF_000687185.1 Egretta garzetta
CGGGGGCTTTGGCCAGTCGTCGGCAGGAGGCTGCGGAGGGAGGGGTAACAGACGGGACGAACAGCCAATGGCAAGGGGGGGACAAAGTAACGAAGAGACTTTTGCTTCAATCGGAGGGCGCTTCGGCGGGGCCGGGTGGAAGGGAGGAGCCTGAGGTCAGAGGTCATCGGCGAGTTCGCTCGTCGTTGGCCTTTGATCGACAGGGAGGCTGGCCCAATAGGAGCGC
>NW_009260608.1:939266-980736 GCF_000687185.1 Egretta garzetta
GGGCAAAACAATTCCGGGTGGCCTTGCCTGGGCTGGGGAGCTGGGCGGGTGGCGGAGGGAGGGCCGCGGAAACCGTTCCCATAACGGTGGCTAGATTAGACCAGCGTTTTTTGGGTTTTTTTCCCTTTGGAAAGCAGCGCTTCTTCATGCGGGCCCGGAATTCGTGTGCTCTTCGCAGCCTCTTTCTGTATGCCTTGCAAAGTAACGAGCAACAACAGGTTGCTTTTCCCCGTCGCTTCATCAGCAGGTGTTGATGAAACATTAGTTATGCTGGGTATGTTTCAGCCACGCTACTTGCTGCTTTCAGAAACGCAGTCTAGAGGTTTTTTGCATGGAAATACTTCATGTCATCAACTTCTTGGCCGCTTACCTCCCCGCTATGATTGCTTTCTTCCATTTAAATAAATGTGCTTCTATGTTCTTATGTTATTCTTCCTGTTCTAACGTTCAATAAAACATCCATTTGAAATATTATTTACTGTGAAACGTGTTTAAAAACGATACGGGTAGCGTACTGCTCAGTAAGTCCACAGGTTGCTTTTGGGTTTTACCGATTCTTTCATATTTTCTTCTGTTTAGTAATTTCTCTAAACTTGGTATGTGTGAAAAGAATTGTGAAGCCAGTAAAAGGAGAAGTAAATTTGTTTGGAAGTATGGCATAAACTACAATTGTAAGAAATCACAACTATATTTGATTAAGTTGGCAGGTTGGAAAGACATTTACTTCTGATGAACACTCAGAGTTTTATCTTAAATTTTTCTAGCTGCTTACTGCATGTTGAATTCGTCGTATTAGGGAGGAAGTGTGGGCAGGGTGATAGTTTCACATGCTAATGCCAATCCCATTTCCCAGACAAAGCTAGGAATTAGTAGGGAACAGAAGAGGACAAGACCAGGGAAGGAATATTCCTGCAAAGTAGCTGCATCAAAGTTATTAATGGTAGAGTGTCTAAATCATTTGACCTTGACTTCTCCTGCAGTTTCTTTTGTGTAGAAAGATTGCCAAGCCCTCTCCTGTTTTGTTTTGCTTTGAGTTTATGAACTCTCCACATGGGCAGCCAATGTTCTGTGTGTACAAAAGGCTCTGTTTCTTTTCTCTTAAATTTTCTTTTTAACAATGCACAGTTTAAATAATCCTGATGAAAGTGAGTTAATATATTGTCAACTTGTCTCCAGGGATTTTTTTTTTTTGTTTGTTTGTTTAAATTTGGCCTGGTGTGATCAGCAGTCATGTACTTACTCAAAATATAGTCTTCCATGTTTTGTTTAAGCATTTTTTTAAGTAATGGATTCTTCTACTGATTTAACTATGTAAATACAAGATCTTAGCTGGTGTAGCGTACCGGTATAAAAGGCTACTAGCTCTGTGACATTTGAGGTTTGGCAGTGGTGTAATTATTACTGGTGTCTATATACCTGTACTCGCAGAGGGCTGATAGGCCCTCAGCCTCTTTAATAACTGATGAAGTATATTTATATCTCTTCTTCAGAAAGTATCATGAAGTTTAGGTCACCTCTTTCTCATAACATTTATTTTAAAACAAAACTTCTCACTTAAACATTGTGTTGCTTTATTAGATTTAGCTTCATTTTTTTTCCCCCAGATAGGTCTCTTTTTTTAGTGCAATTTTTTCCCTTTGGCTGTAGTTTTTGACAGGGCCTGTTGCTTTGTACTTTTCTATGCAGATCTTCTAAAGGTCATATTTGGCTGTTATGCAGATCAGGCCTCTCCACCTCATTCGACTCCACACTGATAACACACAATTGCTTGTCAGCAATAAGACAATTGCTTGTCTTAATGGTTATTTGGCACTTCTAAATGTCCTAGTTTGCATCCTATGTTCCTGTTTTTGTGTCGGAAGTTGAACAGCAGTTGTAGAAATAGTTGCTTAGCGTTGCCATGAGTTTGAACTGCCCGAAAAAAACATTCTTATTTTCAGAACAACAACCTATTCAAATATATGGCTGTGCTTTGATCATAGTGATCAAGCTTGGTGTCAGCTGAAAAGAATATTGCTTAGATTGCTTGTAGTTATGCTACTGTGTGAAATATACACACATCCACATCTCTCAGCAAGAGCTACAGGAAGAATGAAGCAAGGTGTAAAACCTTTTTGGTCTGTAGAGCCATTTTCTGTAGATGGAAGCAAAGATCTCTTGACTGATCTTAAAGAGTAAGAAAGTGGCTGAGACCTTGAAAAGCATTGGCGTGCACGTGTCTATCATTCTTGAAATATGTTAGAAAGGTAAAACGTTGCTGTAAACAGCCAGGTTCAGTACTCTTGAGGCCTGGAGTGTTGCAGCTGAGCTTCACTTTCAGGTAGTAGATTAAGTAACAGTTACAAAAGACGGCTGGTTTATCAGAGCATTTTCCTGAAATATTTGCACAATCACAATTTAATGATACAAGATGAAGTCAGAACCTGGAGTCTCAAAACCCATGCGTGGTTTCTGGGATCTGTTTTCGTATTGTAGGTGTGCATGGTCATACAGAGCCATTACAGCCTGAATCTTCCAAGGCAAAATGGAATAAAATGTTTTCTTAGATTGTTATTTGCAATTGATGACATGGGGAAAACAAAAACAAGATTTCTGTGGTTGGGAATGAAAAGGGACAGTTGGAAGATGAGATAAGTGCCCAGCTTATGCATCTCACCAGCTGTTTCTATGTTACTTTCTAAAAATCGCTGATCTGGCATTTTTTCCTGTTTGTGAAGTTTGTTGTGTACTGAAACCACTTACATGTTCGGAAAAGCAAGTCTACTATTCCCAACTTTGACAAGCAAAACAAGGTGGCATCTGTAACTTCTTTGTAAGTTTAAAGAAATTTGGAAGGTGGTACCTAGCAGAAACCCCCTCAGTCTAAACATTTGGAAGAGCTTCATGAGTTTCAACTTGTTAAGTGCAGAATTTGAAATTCTTTCATGAGATTTCTAAGGGACCAGAGTCATTGAGAGGTTCCTGTGTAAGTGAAATACAAATGATGAAGGGCAGAGAAAATAGCGTAGATGGTTACTTTTTGGTATGAGGGTGGAGGGAGTACTTTTATAATTAGAAGGGTGAATTTCCAAATTTACTTGATTTGAAAACAGACCTTAACAGCAAGCTGGCAAAAGGATATAGCTTACTTTGTGGTGCTTGAAGTGGGTATAGTTTTATCAACGAGCTTGAAATTTTTCGCTTCAGAATCTTTTCTCGTAACACTGTAAGTAATATCAAAATATTACAAGTTACTCCCAGCATTTCTGTAGTTGTCCACATGGCTGCATAACTGTGCTAGATGTTGGTTTATGTTGTTCGCTACTGACTGAAATAAACACAAGGTGAGTCTGATCTGAAGTAGCAAGGTAATACTGTGAGGGGTAAACACTACTCGATCTGCTCTTACTCCGGCATCGGCTTACAGCCTTCCAGTGTGATCTGACTTCCTGAAAGAAAGATTACCTGGTTTGCTCACGTTAATTGGTGGTATCTTGAGTCACTGCTAGAAAAATAACTCTTGGGTTTACAAACTCAAAAGCTAAGAAGTAAAATTTAGTAACGCACTCGAAAAGATAGTGTTTCCTGGATTTATTTTAGTAGACAGAAAGAACCCACAGGGATGTATGACTCAACTGTTGTCTGTCTTGCTTTGTGTGGGGATTAAGGTAGAAAAATACACGTGTCTTTGAATGCTTGTTCTGATTTTGGGTATAATACATTTTCGTACTTTTTGTGATGTGTTTAAATTCGAAAGTACTTGCTTTTGACTCTTACTCCGAACTTCAAGTAAATAGTTGTTAACTTGCTTTTACATTTTATACCAACCCCCCCCCCCCCCAAAAAAAAAAAAAAACCACCTCACCCTTTACATTATACCAGACTTTTATTTTACTACTTTTTTGACTTTGGGGATCCATATTTGATCTCTATAC
This sequence comes from Egretta garzetta, assembly GCF_000687185.1. Taxonomy (NCBI): domain Eukaryota; kingdom Metazoa; phylum Chordata; class Aves; order Pelecaniformes; family Ardeidae; genus Egretta; species Egretta garzetta. The sequence goes on from NW_009260608.1 coordinate 943,181, forward strand.
ATGGGATTAAAGTTTAGCTACAGAAATCTTGCTCACATGAATACTAGTAGTGGAAAGTGATCTCTTCAATTTCATTGAAGCTTGTTTCTCTGAGAAGGTATAATTTGTAATTTTTAACCGCTTATTTTCTCTTCTAATGATTTGTGGTGTTCCAGGGTTTTGTACCTTCCTGAATAAATATGCCTTATACTTGTTAATGGCTCAAATTTTGAGACCACCATTGAAAGTCACGTTTTACTTACTTAACTTTGACTGTTTTTAAACTTGTGACATTGCTTGCTATGTGAAAGCTTGTAAAGGGCAAACCATACACTGAAGTAACTAAACTTACCCGTGTATCAAAGAATACCATAACCACTTGAAACTCTTTAAATTTAAAAATTAACCTGTTGTTGTGTTCTCTATTTACTGGGTCTTTTATCCATGCTTGGCTGGTGAGAACAAGCATATTCCATTTGCTAGTTAGCGGTTTAACATTGTGCTGCTTGAGATTCCAGTGAAGTTCAGGTTTAAGAGGAAATCCTTACAGAACAGCTGTGGCAAACACCAGGTCATGTTTACTCCCAAGCTGAGCGCCAGGTGCCCATGTTCAGCTCCGTTGAGGCTTACCTGTCTGCACAGAAGGGCGTCCTGGCTTCTGTGTTGGCACTCTTCCCTTTGAGACTTGATGGGAAACCTGACAAGCCACTATCATGCAAGCCTAGGTGGTGGTGGTGATATATGTTGGGCATTTGGCTGTTTTCAGTCAGCTGCTTGGGAGAATTCACAGTAATATGTGGTTTGCAACCTCTTTATTTGCAGATGGGTAGGCTGAAGGAGTCAGTCTTCAGTGTTCTTGTCTTGTCATTAACATTAGAAAGTCTTTTCTTATTCACATACTCACTTCTGGCTTCTCCTTGGCTTTTGTGCCTGCTGTCCTTTTAGCTTTACCCTGAGAAGTTATCTCCCTGTTTTAAAAGTGGAATTAAGGAGTTAGTATTTTAAAACAGGAAACATTGCACAAATGTACAAGTATGTTGTGTACTTTGCTTGATCTTTGTAATGTTTTTCTCATTCCAAAGAAGTGGAAGTTTTTTGTTTCATGCTCTCAAACTTATTGGTATTGCTACTTCACCAGTTTTTAACACTTTGTCTCAAAGTTTAGCTTTTGTATGAAAATAAGCTTCTGAGTTTTGCTTGGAAAAATATATCAACATTGTAACTTATAAAGGAGTTACAGGTTTTTGTACCTGAAAAGAAGGATCTTCACTGAATGATGCTTCTGCAGCATAGTCTGTCTGGTAGCCTTGCTACACGGGCTTTTTCAAGGTAGAAAAGGCACACTTACTGCATTAGATAATGCAAAAAATCAAAAAGTCCAGTCCTTTTGGGTAGCAGTTGTTCAGATGAGGGAAAGAAGTAATTGTACTTTTTACCTGAAACGTGTCTTAAGTTATGTTTTACTGATATCACTGGTGATCTGGACATAGGCATTTGTGTGTGTGTGTGTTCACGAGATGGGCAGTTCTCTCTTCCATATATAACCAAAACAATTCCTTAATTTAGTTGACTTTCACTCCGGGAGGGGCTAATCAAAAGGTGACCAGGAATATTACTACTTTTCAATATAAATATTTGTTGGTCATAAAATCTTACACAGGCACATTTACTACCTTGCTATGAGTAGTCAAAACTGCTTTTTTTAGGGTCAATATATAGGTTTTTTAGGATTAATATGAAGTTTTCACTGTTGTGCAAGTGACACTCTAAATATGTACGGAAACTGGCTCTTTGGATAGCTAAATGTAATGGGTATATGAAAACCAATCTTAGATACTGTTCTTCCCTCAAGCAGGCTGAGGAAATGGATGAGATTTCAGTGATTAAGGGTGGGGGGAAGCATTTAGCTTTAAGGGTAGAGCTTTGGCAGAAACTTGTCTCGTAGGATGTGTCATGCTGTTGCTGGGTAATGTTTTTTCTTTTGCCAGAAGTGTGATTATGTTTGGTTACTCCTTATGTAATATTCACATGTGAATTGCAGTAAAGCCATTGTTTACATTGGTTGTGGCATTTGGGTTTTTTTTTCCTTTTAGTTACACCATATAAAACCATTTTAAACTTGTTTCTGTTAAGTAATGTTTTTTGTTACGTTAAAATCTTAAGGCCTTTTCTACTCTCTGTATTATGGTTTTTAATTTTCAGGAAACGCTTCTTTTAAAATGCTCCTTTTTTGCTTGGCATTTTGAAACTTTTTTTGGTTCATTCTATTCTGTGACAGCCACTATATTTGCTTATTATAACAAATGACAACTACTGTATTTGCCAACTAGCTTTCTTTTTCTGAAAACTATAAATAGAAGTACTCACTGAACTCTTGTGGTTTTAATCCTGTGGTGACTTCCTTTACAGTTAAATCTCACAAAAAAGTTATGGGAGTAACTTCATTTAAAATCCTAATCATGACAAAACTTTAAAATTGGTGAGGTTTGTTTCTCTTTTTGTTGTGAGGAGGGACAGGAAAAGCTGTAGCAACTTCAGGCCTTGCACTGCATAAAACATGTTTCCTGTGTCCTATGTATTTGCAAATCTATTTATTTGCAATGTTATTTCTCTGAAGTGTTTGGAATATAGTCAAATCACTTTAAATATATATTTAATCACTTACAATATATGTGTATTTAATCAGTTAAAACATACTATTCCAGGAGAAATTATCTTTTACATTGGTTCAGGTCTTTAATTACTACCTTGTTTTTGGGATTAGCTGCTTTAGCTGTGTGCTTAGAAACTTCTTACAGGAGACCAGTATGTCTGGTCTTGATTTTGCACTTAATAGGACACATCTGAATTGTGGATTTTCCTCTGAGTTACTTAAACATATTAAAGAAGGGGAAGTAGTGCATTGATGTGGGAGAAAGGTGGCGTTAAATGGCGGGGGGGAGATCAGAAAGATGCTTCAGCTTCCCTTTCAGTATCTGTGTCTGCACTGAGTGACAAAGGGGAGACAAAAGGTCCCACAAGTCTCTTTGTGGATGGTAGTAATTTAAAAGGTAAAGGTGGACTGGGGAATGATGCATGAAGAGTCTTTAAATATATAAAAATTGCACCCTAAGGGAATTGTTGCAGAAAGTCACATAAAAATGTCACCTCCCTTCTGGTTTTCTGCTCTGTGTATCAGGCAAGGAACAGGCCACTTTGTTTTGACAATGTTATGTGCTTCTTGTTTGGCTGACTTCATTATATTGAAATTGATGTGCTTGTTAAAAATGTGCTGATAAACATAAACTTGAAATAAAGCATTTAGGACTCAAGCGGCATAATCTATCTGATTTTCTGAAGTGTTCTGATGGCATGATTTCACAACATGAGGGTGAACATATGCATGTCTCTTTGATTTTTGTTTTCCTTGAAAAATGTCAGAAGTGGTAAAGTTTTTGGGGTTTTTTTTGTTTGTTTTGGGGGTTCTTTTTGGTATAAACCTTTACCTATGTTCTAGTTTACAGTCCTGTTTCAAAGCATGGCATGTTGAGGATTTTTAACAAAAAAAGGTGTTGGCTTCTATTACAGAAAAAGCTATTCCATGAGGTCACTTAAAAACAGACATTGAAGTATACATGGAATTGTAAAACAAACCAGGATCTTATCAAAAGTTTGTATATGCCTAGCCAAAGAGTGAGATGAGCAAATAAAGTAACTTTCCCCCCCCCTAAATATTTTCAGTTTGGCTCATTTACTGTAGTTAGTAACTTTTGGTGAATATCTTTTTCAGCTCATGCAGACACTGTCAACTTCTGTAGCCGCTCAGCATCCCTTTAGTAAGGGGCTCCACCGCTTAACTGCACACTGTGTGAGGAGCTACCTCCTGTAATTTATTCTGATTTTGCTTGCCAACCTTGTTTGGTGTGTCCCCCTGCAGCTATCACTTCTTTATAACCTGAAGTGTCCTAGCTGCATTGATCCTTATGTGAAACTTATTTTGCTATGTAGCATTTCTTGCCTTGCTTCGAAGCTTTTTTTTTTTAGGCCTTCTATATTGTCTTTTGAGATAGGAATGGGTGGGTGGCAATTTTATAGAGTTGGGGATGTGCTATGGTTTTGAGCAGTTAACGCTCTGTTTTATCTTATTACTCTTCTAATATTTAGATTGCTCTCTTGGCCATTGTGATGAGCATTGAGGTGATTTTTCATTAAAACATCTACCATAATGACACAGTCTTGCTCTTGGGTGGTCACTGTCAGTTAGGCAGCCATCATATTACATGGTAGGATTGCTTTGTTCCCCAAGTACCACTGCACCCTCCTCTATGCTGAATTTCACTGCTCGCTGTCATGAATACTTTCTACAGTTCTTTACAGTTACCACTTTATGCTACCGAGAAAAACCAAAACAAAACAGTATCATCACAAAATGTTGTCTCATTGCTTGAAATCATTTATGAACGTATCTGTACTGTGCCTCTCAGGTCAGAGTGTTGTGAAACACCATGGTGGGAACGGATGTTTTAGCCTCCAAATGGTCAAAGGCAGAAATAAAACCACTAAAGGATGTTCGTTCTCTCTGTCTGCTTTGTTTCTTTTAAGGCTTTCGTGTTTTCCTATACAAGGGACCTTGTTAAAAGTATTTCAGAGAACTCGGAATAGATGTGTGAGGCAGTGCTATTTTACAGTGTGTTTATTCTTCTTTGTAAGAGGAAGAGTATTTATCTACAAGTCTGCTAATTCTCTTCCAGTTGACCTAGATGTTTGCTGCATTAAACTAACAGATTTTCAGACAGGAATTATTAAAATAAATTTGGTGGAAAGCCAAAATCTACTTACAAGGTATAAATCAGTGTCAGCTGTTGTTGGTGAGGAGAAAAAATTACCGGTCCCATTATCAGTAACTGCTTTGCTCTGGAGCAGCTATAACCAAACTGTCAGAAATGGGACACCGGCCTGTTGATGTTGCGGAGCCTTAAACAAAGTTAGGCATGCAGCTTTGGAACTAAAAATGTAGGCCACTTAGCCTGACTTATAAGCCCTTTATTTAGTTCATGGGGAATTAGTGGGATTCACAGACTTTTAAGTCAGAAAGAAATCCTGAAGAGAGTTTTATCTGATTTAGCTTTATTCTGTGCTTTGTCGGCCAGCCTGGCTCTTGAGATAGGTGGCCAGGTGTAACTAGGATTGGCACTTCATAGCTTTCTCGAAGCCAGTTATTTGTCTCTTCCATATGCTACGGAGTGCTTTACTTTCCTCTTTACAGCTTGGCTGATGGCATTGTGTTTCCTCACCTGCTTCTCTCTTTCTCAGGGTGTCCAGATCTCAGTTAGAAGAGTGCCCTAGCCCCTGAAGCGCAGCTAGTCTGCTCTTCTGCTTATACTGAAGCTGTGCTGTTATGATGAAAAAAATGAGGCAAGAGTAAGTGAGCCAAGGGAGCCTGACAGCAGTGCAGTGAGATAAGCTATGTGCCAGAGTATGGAAGAAATACGGTTTTCGGTCTCTGCTTAGCATACTGCCTATGAGTCACGTCTTAGCTGTTGATTAAAGGAGGAGAGACAACCCAAAGCCCTTAGCCTTCTATTTGCTGGCGGACTGCAGCATAACGACAAGTCTGAGACAGAACTGGGGAGGCGGCCTTTGCAGACATCTGTTTTATTGCTGTGCTTCATGCGGAACTCGCCACTGTGTGTTTTATATGTGGAGTACTCTAAATGGACTGGGCCTTTCAGAGGGCTTCAGCGTAGGGAGACTTGTGTGGAAATATCAGATGGTGCTGGGTTATTGAGCCTCCCAGTGTAGGCATAGGCAGTGCCAGAAGTTTGCACTTAGTAATAGAAGCAAGGTTGACTAGATGACCAGGCAAGGATTTTTCTCCATTTTCTCCCTTAAAACATCTATTTTTCACCTTAATGTTTGTCTATAAATAGTGATGCAGTTCCATAACTACAGATCAGGGGCACAACTAGCCTTAGTTCCATCATATGGATAAAAAAGGCCAAATTTACTTGTTTGACCAGATAAGAAAGGGTGACCGGTGTGTTTATGCCTTTCTTTTCTGGCATCAAGGCTAGAAGAGCTCAGGCTAGTGGTTCCCCTTTTTGAAAGTTTTAGAATGGAATGTCTGGATATTGTTACAGACTCTCTAATTTGTATCCTCTTGCAAAATAAAAACTTGTGTTTGAATACAAAGTGTAATATCTACTGTGATACTATGTAAGAAGAAAGTATTTCCTGCCTTACCCTCTGAAAAGAATAGTTGAAGTTCCTTTGTGATACATCTTTTATGATGTAGGTCATTAAGTTTCTACTTATTTTTTTGGTTTGATAACACAAAATTGGCAGGTTTTTTGCTTAGAAACCCTACTTCTTGGGGGGGGGGGGGGAGAGGAGAGGTAAAGCAGGTACAATTATTAACTACTTATTATTTCTGACTGTCGTGGTTTCAGCTGGGAGAGAGTTAATTTTCTTCCTAGTAACTGGCACAGTGCTGTGGTTTGGATTTAGGATGAGAAGAATGTTGCTAACACCCTGATGGTTTAGTGGTTGCTGAGCAGGGCTTACACCAGCCAAGGTGCCGGGTGCACAAGAAGCTGGGAGGGGGCACAGATGGGACAGCTGACCCCCGCTGGCCAAAGGGCTGTTCCAGACCATAGGACGGCATGCTCAGTGTATAAAGCTGGGGGAAGAAGGAGGAAGGGGGGGACATTCAGAGTGATGGTGTTTGTCTTCCGAAGTCACTGTTACACATGATGGAGCCCTGCTTTCCTGGAGATGGCTGAGCACCTGCCTGCCCATGGGAAGCAGGGAATGAATCCCTTGTTTTGCTTTGCATGCACACGTGGCTTTTGCTTTACCTGTTAAACTGTCTTTATCTCAACCCACGGGTTTTCTCACTTGTACCATCCTGATTCTCTCCCCTTTCCCGCTGGGGGGAGAGTGAGTGGCTGTGTGGTGCTTGGTTACTGTCTGGGGTTAAACCATGACAATATTTCAATGTTTTTGTCGTTAGGTTGTTGAAGACTATGCTGGAAGATGGCAGGTTCCTTTGCCTCAGCTTCAGGTGCTTCAGACAGCGCTCTGTTGTTTCACGTCTGCCTGTGTATCGTTCCCAGCTGAATGTGAGCACGTACAATACGTATTGAGTAGCCTAGCTTTGTAAGTACATAATTTTTTTTTTTTATTATTTCCTTTACAATATAGACTGTCTGTGTTACTTTCGTAATAGCAATAGGGTCCTGGAGATCCTCAGAGCTTTTAAGAGTGGTTTTACCAGGTGGCATACCTACATGGAACCAAGAATTGCTAACTGAGGATACAAAGCCTAGAATTCAGTTTAGTCTATTTATGTCCTTGTTAAATATACGTTGGGTATTACAGTGTAGTGCCATAAGGGTTTTCTGGCAAAATGGGTAATCTAAAGCAAAAGTGATCACCATACAGACCTCTTTTTGGAAAATCTTATTTTTGAGTATTTGAAGACCAATCTTTGACAATACATAATTGTAAGTAATTTATCTAAGGTTTTTACTGTTCTACCTCTAGGGATGTAATAAGCTAAGTATTTGTTAAGATAAATTTCTTGTAATGTTTAAGAAATGAGTCAATTTTAAAATGGATTTTTATGTTCAAGTCATCAAAATGCTTATGGGAATGACTTGTTATACAGTTAACTGACCAGAAGTCACAATCAACTTAAAGAACTGTGGAATGTTAGGTCATGAATCTTGCTATAATGTAAATTTTCTTGATGCATTGGTGGTTTTCCCACAAGAAGGCTAAAAACGTCAGGGTCATGATGAGTAGATAAGCAAAAGTCCCATTTTTTTTTCTTGCTCTAAAAACCTACTTATCAGGTTTCAAAGCCTTATTGTTGAATGGAAGCAAAAAAAAAATATCTTGGAGTTAGATATACTTAGACGAGATGCAATGTACTTGATATTCACTAAGCAGAGGAGGACAAAAACCTAAAAGCTAGCTTTATTATGAATTTGGAGTAAATCAGATTTATTTGTCCAGCTGGCTGAACTGCTTTCTTGTTGAGCAGTGCTTTCAGATACAGCTCGATATCTCAGTTTAGAATTTTGTGTGGAAATGTCTCACTCCTGCCTCATCTAGTCATCAGAAGTGAATGCTTGCCTAGTCTTCCTCTCTTACTTCACTTGGTCAGGAGGACTGGGTTACTTAATCCTTTCCACTGTTCTTGAGTTATTTGTACTTATTACATAGAAGTTAAGGTTTTATTGTGTATACTTAAAGAGCATATGCTATCGCTAAGTGTTGGTGAAACTTCACCACAGAAATTTACTTGTGTGTGTGTGAGACTAGTTGGCATGGTACTATTTATGGAATCACAAGACCATGATTTTTAAAATCTGAATGCTTGGGTATTGGAGAATTACTAGCAGTTGCATTAAAACATGGTGACCTCTGGTTTTTTTCACTATTTTTTAGGGAAAAAAAACCCCATAAAATTCAAACCACACTCTTAGATACTTTTAAATATCAAAGCTTGGGAAGAAAGAAAGGGAGAAATTCAGGTATTTGCTGTATGTAGGGTGATTATTTCCTGGTAATCTAGAATTGAATTGGTTGCTGAGTTCCTGTCACCCTTGTTTATCTTGGTTTTTTGGAGCTGGGTTTACTCACTGAGATTTTCTTCCACTCTAGAATGCCAGCTTATTTTTTCTTCTGACTCTGCTTGACTTAGTTTTGCATGTGGTACCATAAAGGGATCCTGGGACTTAGTAGTTGCAGTTACCTGGGAAACCTTCCTTGAATCTCTTTTGGAAATTTGGTGTTTGTTAAGTCTTAGTTTTTGGAGAGCAAAAACCTGCCTGACTGTATTGTCGTACTTGAGTAAGATTTCCTTGGTAACCAGACAATAAACTATTAACAGTAACGACTTGCATTTCCTATACTTACTAGCCTTGCTATTCATCACAAATCAAGCAGCATCTGTATTGCCATTAATACCAGGGGTGTTTAATAATGGTGGCAGCATATTAGTGTTCTTGGGCAATCTTCTGATGCTTAGTAATATCAAAGTAGTGATGTGATAAATCTAGAAGCACCGTTATTGTAAACGGGTGGATGTAAATGTGGATGTGCAATGCTGCAGATTGGTTTAAGATAACAGGCCAAGCTGAATTGACTATAATAATTTTAACTGAATGGAGACTGGTGATGAGGAAATATACATATTTTGATACCTTCCTTTATTATTCTGATAAGAGTGTGGAGCAGGTGCATTGATAGGGAAGAAAACTGTAGTTTACACTTGTTCACTATTAATTTACAATTTTTTTTTCAAGATCCTCCTGTCTTTAAATCAGTCAAAGCAAATAAAAATGAATGTCTGCATCATTTGCTATAACTAGTTTTGTCTTTATTAAGTTCCAGTTTGGCTGCTTTCCAGATCAGGACATGACTCATGCCTGACCTATCCTGAGAGTCAAGTATGCTGCAAAATTTTGTTTATCAATGTGAAATGAGACAGTGTTTTTCAGAACAAAGTGCTTATTTGGGTACTGGTTGTGTTCTCATTCCATATTTGAGTTGAGATTCAAGGACCTAATCTGGAGAAAAATTCTGTCATTGAACTTAATGAATGTGTATCTTAAATTTTCTAGGTCTGTTTTTGGCATAGCTTATCACTGGTTAGGAAAAAAATTACTGCAGCGTAATTAAAGGAAACCTATTTTTTTTATACTTTTGCATTATTCCCATACAAAACTTAATTTTGTTTATGTGAATATTAATATCTTTTAATGCACAGTATTTCTGAAAATGTTATTGTGAGGAAAAAATGTCCATAAGTCTGCTCTTTAACTTATTTTGAATTATTCTTGTTTAAAAGGAAATGTTTTGAATAAATACTTTGTGTGTTAACTTCAAATATATTGAAGTTTGAATTTAAATTTGGGGATAACTGCAGTGAATTTAAGTGTTGTGCAAAAGAGTTCCTTGTCCAGCTGTTCATGAAAATCTGCCTTTTGTTTAAGAGCTGTTGCAACAAAAGACTAAATGCTGTAGTCAGGAAAGAAATTGCCATCAGCAAGATCTTGACTCAAACACCTGTATGTTGCAAGAGTGCTGGAACCTCTTTCAGGAGTCGTCTTCCACCTTCTCCCTCTCTGCCTCCTTATTCTCCCTGTTCATCTGGAAAAAATGTCTAGAATAATCTTAAAGAAAATTACTTAGATTTTCTTCTGTTACGAGGCCAAAGCCTTTGTCGTTCACTCCTGTTTCTAAAACTTCCTAGATGCACAGTTTTTCTTCAAGAGTCAACTCAGTTATTGCCTGCTGCTCATAACTTTTTCAACCAGCATATTTCAGATCGTGTTAGTACAGTACTTGGTAGTTACCTTTTCCAAGTAGAAATTAAATTTCTCAGAATCTTAAGGCAGAGCAGTAGCAGGTGCACTGGAGCTGTCTGCAGATCCATGAGATCCAACTACTTAGTTTTGATTGAATTGACTTGAGCTGCAAGTACTGTCTATAAGTATTCTTCTGTAAGTGAAGACCTAAATTGACTTGAAGCTCTGGAAAGCTGCTTTTTTACCAACCTCTCTGATTCTGCTAACAGGATTGTTAGTGTCAGTTACTGTATTCAAAATTAAATAAAATGCTAGACAAGTATTTTAAGATAATGGAAAACATGGAGGTCACAAGTCAGTTTGAATCTAGGCTGCAGTTGAAAGGATCAGTCCTGCCTTCTCCCTTATCTGCCACCTCTTTTGAGGTAACACTTGTGAATTCATGTTGCTGCATGTAGACCTGATTTTCTTAAAAACTTCTTTGTGGTAAATGTGAAGTTTTATCAATTTGATTGAATGCCCACATGGAAGATGAATGTTGTTCCATTTGCATATTTGCACAAAAGCTCTCCCTTTGACAATAATCTTAGAGAGACTTCAGCGGGCGTTATGGCAAGACAGGCTGAAATGGAATAAAATGTGCTAGAAAGTGCTTATCATACTTGAAAATATGGATTGCTGGGAGTCTGTATTCATGTGAAGTTATTATCCCTTGAATCTACCTCCTTATACTCTGTGTATACTATAGTAGTTTTATGGTTGTCCTCTTTCTTCCTCAGAATTTCTGTATGTCTGACAAATGCTTTGGCTTTTGAGGAAGGTTCACTTTGGTAATGGTGAATGGGGAGCAGCAGTAAGGAGGACATAAGGGTTCTTGAGGGAAAAGATCAGGCAGGTACTGCCAGTCTAAATGTCCTGAATTTATGAAAAAGGTGCAGCAGAAGGGATTTTAAGTTACGCTTAAGTATAATCTGTTATTACTGATATGCTCTTGTTACCTTACCTATAGCTGTATTGTATTGTGACTTGATGCCTGATGAAAAATGTATTCGGGGCATGTGTGTATAGAAGTCTAACTGCCAAAATCCAGCACAAAAAATCAGACCAACCTAAAGTTTTTGAAATGTGAGTTGTGTTTAGAGAGTATGAGCATTAGCCAAACTTTTTAGAATGACTCTGGCATGGCAAGGGTCTAGAACTTATGAAAGTCCTAATTTTGCTTTAAGTGCTATGAAGACTAATAGGCTTACAGTAGTTTCATCTTTTGAATTATCACTTTTAATTTGGTTGACTTGTCACTACTTCTGTTTTTTAGGAGTTTTTTTGAATTGCTGCTGTTCTTTGGAAAAGATGAGTTCTATGAAGATCCTTTGAAAGATATTTTAGGTTCCATCCAGGTAGCGTTGCCTACTTTCATATAAGTCTTTAATATTGTTTTAGTATATGTAAAGACCGTTTTTGTAGATGTATAACCTGGAGGAAATGTGCCATTATAGTGAAAGAAGGTAGCTGCTTTGCTTACATTTATGCCCAAGGGGGGGGGAGGATATTTGAAGGGAAAGCCATTTATTCTTACATTTGTCATCAGTATTGCTATTTGAATCTACTTGGATTAAGTAAAATGTACTTCTCTTTGTAATACCAGTCTTGTTAAAGACGTATATTGTGCGTTTCCCATATAGAAGAGGGAAGCTTTGCTTGTTCATGTCTAATTAGAACTTAATATCCTCCAGTGTTGTATACCAGTTCATGACATGAAACCTCAAGTTTCCCTCTATGGTTTTAAACAGTAAATTTGAAATTGAAGCTCTGTCTTAATGAACTCTTCAGGTCAGCATAAACTCACATTGTTTAAAACTGCTATACTCCTGGCTAGGATGGGGCAAGGTTTTGTATGGCTATATATAACTGCATAAGATAAATGATCCTGGATTTAAAAACTTACCATTTTTTGCCAGATAAGTCGTTTTGACCTGAACTGATTTGGGGAGCTGAGTTCGCTGCATGGGAACACAAGCAAAAAAAAATTGTAGGTAAAGAAGAGATGAAAAACAGGGTTGTGTCTTCTGTTAATACTGATCATGGAACTGCAGTTTGAAAAATAGCTATCCCTTTGTTATTTTTATGTTGATACCTGTTTGTTACTGCTGCTGCAAATTAATGTGTCAGCGCTACTTACCTTAATTATCAAACCAGCAGCAATTACATGCTTGATGAGAATTGGTGCAAAAATGGGGTCAAGGAGTGGCTTAGCAGCCTTGGGAATGGGTAGTACTCTTGCATAAGAGTAGTGGGACATTCTGGCAGTCTTTTGCAATAAGTGCTTTTCAAAAACAGTCTATGAACAAGAAAGAATTTAGGAAGAAGTGTGATGTATAATACTTTCTTCTCTGTGCTTTTGTATTACAATTGTCAATTGCCTTGACTTCTAAACAATGAATGTATTAAAATATATCTTCACATAATTTTCTAGAGAAAGAATTTCTGAATCAGTTGTATAATTAAACTGGTAGTGAAAAACGTCATTTCAGTTACTTACACCATTTTTTACCATCAAACACATTCATCTGAAAAGAAAAAAAATTAGTTGAGACTAGAAGAATTTACAGCATTAAAGTGTATGTGAGGAAGTTAATTGTATGCGCATAGAAGCCGTACTTCAGCTACATCTTTTTGTTTCAAAATTTAGATACCTGTTTCTTGTGATTAAAATTCTACTGTTGATTAACAGTATTGTTGACACTTTTTCCAGGAAATAACAAGGAGGGGGGGAAGTTGGTATATGTGAAAATCATGGGTGGCTAAAACATTCTGGATTACTTTAGGCAAGCATAACTTCTGTTATGTAGAGATTTAGAGAAAAATGGTTGCTTGAGGGCTGGTGACTCACATGGCTTAATTCAGTTTTTCCCTCGTAGAGTTCAGACACCATCACTGGATCACAAATCCAGCATCAACTTGTCTAAATCTGTGCAGAGTAGCAGAGGTAAAGACTTCTCCCACAGCAGTATGCCAGTAATATCTCTAATTCAAGGAAAAGCATTTTTTTCATTGTTATGCAAATGACATGCTCTTGCTACATGCCTATAGAAGACATAAGCATTCTGGCTTCCACAGTTCTATATTACTGTTTTTATAGAATATAAGTTGTTGTTTTAGGGCTTTGTGTAGACCTGGTCAATAAAAGACTTTGTAACTTGAATTGTTGACTAAGGAAATATTTAAACATGTGTGAGTTTTCTTGTTTCTTATCTTTTGGATGGCCTAACTTTATTTTTAGACAACTTTTTTTTCTTCTTTTAATTGTTTTTCTTTTTATGTATAGGAATGTCAGAACCTTCTAAATAGATACAGAAATATGAACCTGGAACTAGTGACTCGCATCATCCGAGATGGTGGACCATGGGAGGATCCAGTATTACAAGCAATTCTTAAAGCAAAGCCTGTATCACAGGAATTAGGTATTTCATTTACCATGTTAATTGTTTAGAGTACTGAAAAATGTGTTAAATTACGCTTTTTTGTTATTAGGGTCAGGTATTGTCAGCTGGCATTGCACACCATTTAAATATTTTTCTATAGTAAAATGTCCTTGTCCCTTTTTTTATTTGAAAGAGAACTAGATTTCTGTGCTAATTGTTTAAGTCTACTTTTATGGTGTAGAGATCAGATGATTCAGATACAAGAGCTACTGAGCAGTTACTTACAAAATGAATTTACCAAATCCAGGTGTTGAATCCCTGAAAGAGCACAGAGAATGATGTGACTTCAGTTAAGCTACTGAAGTAACATGATCAGGGGAGGACCTGATGTGTATTTCTGTCTCCTGGTACTCAGACTCATTTAATTTTTCTTTTACCTTGTAAATACCCAGGCTCATAGTTTTTCTTGGTTCTGTTTAGAATGAGGCCTGTGACTACACCTGATAGCTGCTTCCTGTTTATGTGTATGTAATTTCTAGAGTTGGGAATAGGATAAAGATTTCTCTTCAGGCTGCAAAGTAAACCAGTGTTTTTAACAGTGCGTAGAAACAAACATTACCAGAATGTTAAAGAAAGTTCATAAGAACAAGATACCCAATCTACAGTAAAGTCTTTACTTATACGACGTATTTGCTAGCAGTGTTCGCAGAGGACCTCTTAAAAGTTTTTTCTGTTTGGTAGAGATAGAACGTAGTAGTTCTTCTCTAGTTACTGTGGTATAATGCATGATTCAAAATCATTACTGTGGTAGTCTTTGTTGTTTATGTCTCTTGTGAAGCAAGCACTTGAGCAACGTAATTTACCCATGATTGTTATTTTATATCTGATAAACTTCTAGTCAAATACCTACAGAAACAAAATGAAGACAAAGGTTATCCTTGTTGTGTTCTGCATCACATGACAAACTCTAGAATTTTTGGTGGTTATGATCTGAAGTTAGGTCTCAATCTTCATCTCTCCAGCAAAGAAGTGCTTTGCCTTAATGATTCCCTTGACCATCATGAAGCCAATATATGATGGGTAACAGTTTGAAGATTTTTACTTAGTTTTAACCTGGCAGAGTAGGAATGAGACTGCCTGTTGTCACTAGATGATAATTTTGCTTCCGTTTGTTGCAGGCCACATCTCCTTCCCCCCTGCTGAGGTATTCTTCCCCCTTTTATCTTCCAGTATCCCCACATACCCCCTTGACATATCTCATCTGCGATGACAAACAGTTTGTTTTAGATAGTGTCTTTTGGAAGCTTTTTCTTTCTTGTCTTACTTCCTCTAAAATCTGATTCTTGTGAAGTCTTACACAAAGCAAACATTCTGTGCTGCTTTATAGGCTGGCAGTATTTGGTGTGTATTTTGAAACTTGGCCATATAGCTCCCTCAGGGATCACTATTTTAAATGAGGAAAACTGCCTATTATTGCTGAATCACCAACCATTACTTGCAAAAGTCAGTTTGATAAATATGTATTGTGTGAACTACATAATCCTGTCTTAGATTCATTAATTACATGGTGAAGCTCAGGCCAAGACAAACCTCACTGTGTCTGTCTTTACGTGAATTGCAGCCTACTTTGAGATATTGCAATCTATTTTGAGATGGCTGGAAGGGAAGGCAGTCTTTGGGTTTAAACTAAAATAGCAGGGTTGAAACATGGGAGCAATAAACGTCTAGTAGATGAGGGAGAATAAGGCAGCCTACTGTGAACATCTAGGCGAGTACTGTAGACAGAGGTACACTCACATGTAAGCAATTAATTAGTTTCTGAGCTGATGGTTGGCATCTATCGCTCTAAAGCAAGGTACGACACATGCTGCCTGGCCAAGAATAGATGATGTTTTCCCTAAGTTGTTTTTAATGCGTCACAGACTTGGCTAAATGCTACTATAGTTGGCAGTTCTCTTTTGCTTGGGGGGTTAGAAGAGTTGTAAACGCTGCCTTGGAAGGAGGGCGTTCCGCTACAGGGAGGGAGCACAGTCCTGCCAGTGGTGTAGCTGGAACTCACAGTCTGTTTAAAAACAGTGCTGGAGGGTGTAGGAGACCCCCTTCCCTGGGAGCTTGAGCTGTCAGAAGTGGGATACTCAATTTATGGAGCAGAGGGGCATAATGACCTAAAGGTTCCCCACACAGAAACTGGGAATGATTGAACAAGTTAACCTGTATTGTGGTACTGCAGTCTTCCCTCATTTGAGGGAAAAGGGTGTTACAGCCAGTTGTTATATGTGCAGCATTTTCTTAACATTGGTACATAACAAAAGCAAAGTATTTCTGGCCTAATTTTTCAATGTGAATATTCAGTAATCCCTTGGGTAATGTTTGCATATGAAACTGATGATTGGGTTTACTGTTATAAGTTTGTTAATTAAAATAAAGGAGAGGCCTTTACTTGGCCTTAAGGATTGTTCTGTATCATCACTTTTTCTTGCAGTTAATGCCCACCGTTAGACACTGGCTTTTCTTTCAGTTGTCATCTTTACTAAGTTTGTACCCAGAAGTGCTAATGGATAGTGGGAATGAGATCTTCTTTTATGGTAGACCTTGTGGTACATCTGTTAACAAATCTCATCTAAAACCTTTTATCACCTTGAATAATACTCCTTAAATGTTCGTTAGCATATAATACCATTCGCTTGCGTAAAAATAAAGATGCTAGAGGAATCCTGTTTCTGAGCATAAGGAATGTCTTTCAAACCAGGTGTCCTTTAAAAAAAAAAGTGAAAGGCTGTTATACAAGTAATCTCTTTTACTTTGGGGAAAAAATCTTCTGTTAGCTGTCAGGTTGTGGTTTTCAGGAACCTCTTCTATTTCTTTAATCATTTTAAATATCACTTTAAGTTGCTTGTAACTTTCTTAATACAGGTTCCTTCTAAGGTATAAATTCCCACGCTCACTTCTAGGCATCATGGACTTTAAATTGACAATCTCTTTTCTTTTTTTTTATTTTAAAATATGAAACACTTGTACAGTACTACAGGGCATGCACTAGAAATTGTGGGGGTTTAACTCGTACGGTAGCTCTTGAGAATAGAAGAGGAAGATCAGGCCATATTGTCCAATACATTGCATAAACATACTATTAATGCCTCAGAGTGTGCACTTACTTGACAGGATACAAACAGTTCTCAAAATAAAAGCAGCATTATTGTATTTTTTTTTACCTTTAAGTGATTTTTTTTTTTTTTAATTTTTAATCCTAAGAGGTACTAGAATCTGTGTGATCTTTTATAATAGAGGTCTAAAGCATGTCTTCTATGCATTTCAAAATTGCCCAATTACTTATATGTTAAGCATTTTGAGTATCTCAGCTGAAACAATTTCATTCAAATGTTAGCCTTAAGATTAGCTTTTGGATCTGAAAACCAGATTTCCAGAAATCAGGGCCTAGAATTTAAACATATTTAGGGATTTAGAATTGTGCCCAGTAGCAATTTTAGAGGAAGAAAAAGTATATTTTTTCCACTTCTCCAAGCAAATTCAAGGTGTTCAAAGCTACTTAAAGCAACAGCATGTGAATTCTAGTTACCTTTTTCATCACTCCGAGCTCTTCCATTTTAATGGGTATCCTACGCTGTTTAAATATTTACCGTTATATAGTGTTGGAAGTTATGTTGATCCTATACTTCTGACAGTCACCCAGATTCCAGTGCTGAGAAAGGAGGGAATTTTCTTTGTTGAAAATGTTCGTATCTACTTCTATATACTGTATATTTTACTAATCCTTTGCAGCACCTTGTGTTGATCTGTTAGAAACAAAATACTGAATTAGATTATTGGTGTAAGAAAAATAACGCTGTTTCCAAGCAGAAGGACAGATTCTTGATGGTATTTAATTTAATATATGATAGTTTATTTAGCAGAGCCTTTTTTATATTATTTGTTGACATTGCACTATTAAAAACAACATTACATTTAAATATATTTGTTGTTTGGACTTCGTATTCTAATTGCCTTTAAATCTTTCTTTTCTGTACAGTTAACAAATATTTAAGCTCTGAAAATCCACTGTTCTTTGAACTACGTGCCAGATACCTTATTGCCTGTGAACGCATCCCTGAGGCAATGGCTCTTATCAAATCTTGCATAAATCATCCAGATATCAGTAAAGATCTGTATTTCCATCAAGCTCTTTTCACCTGTCTTTATATGTCACCATTAGAAGATCAGCTATTCCAGGAGGTATTGTTTGTCAGTATACATTTTTTTAATGAAGTGGTACATTATACTTAACTGTGTACAAGTTGTCAAGAGGAGCATATGGAACTCTGTTTTTGTAGAATCAAATGTCATAAAATCAGGCAACTACACCAGTGTTGCTTAACTTAGTGCTGTCTTAAGCTTTGAAAAGTTAAATGTTAAGCGCCTACAAATCTTGTTGACCTAAATGCAATTTTTTTTGGTCAAGTTTACTTGTAGATCTATTCCCTAAATAACTTGAGTCATTAATATTTTGTAACTTCAGTGTATTGACTATTTTACTATTGCCTATTATTCTAGCAAAAGCACTTGAGCCTAATTGATGTCAGTCCGGTGTTTTGTACATTATATAGATTTGTTAACCTTAAAGTTTTTTTTAATGGTGCCCCAGTGTGTAAAATGACACTGTGGCTGAATGTGGCCCTACTTTTACCCCGATAGTACTTATGAGATAACAATGCTTTTCTTAACCTCGTTTTAAGAACAAGCTACCATCGTACAAACAAGTGCTTTTGTGTAGTCTTTTACTTCTCAGACAATTATTCTGATTATCATTACTCTAAGAAATATGAAAGAGCTCTAAATATCTCCAAAATATCTATTTACAGATCTACACAAAAGCTGTTGCCAAGAAATCCTATGGTAGTAGCAATTTCTGAAGTTTTCAGTAGCTTCTTTAATATAGCAAGGTCTGATAGGTTTTTATTTCATGTTAGCAAATTTATCTAAATTGATTTTATTTTAATTGTATAGCACTTGTTGAGGACTGATTGCAAGAGTGGAATTGAGATCATCTGCAACACTGAAAAAGAAGGGAAGACTACCTTAGCCTTACAGCTATGTGAATCGTTCCTAGTCCCACAGCTTCAAAATGGGGACATGTATTGTATATGGTAAATACTTTATTTCTGGTGAAGCAGCTTAGCAGATAATAAATGCGTATTGCCAAAATGAAACTCCTCTAACTTCGAGATGTAGCTCAAGTTTAAAATGCCAGATAAAAACATTCTAACATGATTTTTGAACATTCCTAGTACATCTGTTATGCCTGTTGCCTTTTTACACGCAATCGTGTACAGCGGTAGCCTACATACTACATAACACTAACTGTTTCAAAATAACAGAAGGGTGAGCCTTTACATACTTTAGGCTGTAAATACCTATAAATGTGGCAGTTATTATTAGCAATGTATAACAATATGCAGTCTGTATACTCTGGCAATGCAGATATTTTGCTGTTCTGCTAGTTAAATGACACTGCTTATAACCACCAAACTGTAGTATGTCACCAATGTGTCTAAAAAGAGAATATATGGTTCTGAAAATGTGCTATGAGTTATGCAAACTTTTACTTCATAAGCAGAGCCATAACATAAATGGTGGTCCTCTAGAAAACATTTATGTAAGAATGTCTTCATACACCCTGAATCAGCTTGATAGTTAGGACATTTTTATCGCTAAGAAGCATTTCTGTTTGATGAAAACAAATTTCATCAGTCTGGGGACTGAAAGATGGCTAGGAAGATAAGGAAGATAATCCTTCTGTTTAGCCTGTATAATTTCTGTACCTAAAGTAACATTTGCATTCCTTCATAAAGTACACTTAATTTGTTTGATTATGTAGTTGCAGCAAAAAGGCTTAGTCTGCAAGGATTTGAGGCTTTCTTTTTTCAATCAATAGGGATCAAATTATTAAGCTGCATAACTAATTTTAATGTGGAGTTTAGAATCTATATCGGATCTCCGTGTTCCCAGATTTCAGGGAATTGAAAAGTAAGATGTCTCCTTTTATTTATTTTTTTTTTTTCCTTAAGGAAGTAATGAAGGTCAGACATGATAATGCTTGGTTTGTTAATAAAATTTTCCCTTAAGTATTGGATGAGTAATTGATTGCATTGAATCAAAACCTTTGGAATTACAATTAAGACATACATTTATAATACAATATACTGGCAATACCTAGTGGCATTTTTCATTCAGTCTGTCCAGAAAAAGGTGGGCATGACTGTCCCTATAGGACAGATGAAGAAATTCAACCAAAAAGGTACATAGCTTGTGCGAGCCCAGTGACCAGCTTTGGAGTGGAACCAGACTTTGCTGATTCCTGCCCAAATGCTGCATCTCCTGACTTCTTAATTATCAGGAAATTCGCGGGTGTAACCTACACGTATTAGTTACATGGTTAGTGCTTTCTGTTTCAGGGATTTAGTCGTTTAAGAAGTAAATCTTAAATATTGGAATTAAAGCTACTTTTTATACCTTTTGCTGTAGTAACATGTTAACCTTGCTCTTACCCAGTTGATCATTAAGTTTTGCATCATCCATTTTGAAAATTGCTATTCAAGACAAGATGTCTGTCCTTATGTGCTGGCAAAGTGGGTGTCAAAATGAAATTCCAGAAGAGGCTAAAGTACTGTTTGATATCTGTTTATCAAGGAAACCACTTGATCTTTTTGAAAGAGTTCAGAGCAGTTAAAGTCTGTGCAGCTAGAACAGCAATTTCTTTGTTTACAGATGTTGAGCCTTAAGAATTGTGTACCAAACAAGAGAAATCTGCATAGTGCTTAATAGATAAAGTAATCTGGAACAAAGCTTGTGAAAGCCTGACTATACTGTAATTCAAATTTTTGAAGAAGTAGGAGCCAAGTTAAATTAACCCACGTTGTGTATTTTTCCCTAGAGAAGATTTTAATGTCTTCGACACAGCATAAATCATCTTGCCTTGTCTGGAATTGAGGACCTTGCAGATCTAGCAGGGATCTAGCAGCAAACATTACTAGCAAAGATAAGATATCAAAATAGATTAGAAAGCTGTAAATAGCAGATATTTGCTATCGCTTCATGTGAAGCAGCCTATATGAAATCTTCACACTGAAACCATTGGCTCTTGTTATCTCAAAGGAAGATGGACTTTAAGCAGCTCTGTCACAAAACTCTTATTGTTTTCACTGGTGTTAAGAATAAATTCTAGATTCCAACGATCCAAATTACTTTTCTGAGGCGAAAGACCATTTACAAATTAATCACAAATCAAGCTGTGCTTGGTCTTACTAGAAATATTTGTGTACAAGGTATTGGTAAGAGATCAGTCCATAATGATGTGATTAATGACTGTCTAGTATCAAAAAATTATGTCTCTTCAGGAACAAAGCCAAAACTTTGATGGAACTGGCATAGCGAAATGGCTTGCCTTCTCTACCAAGCAATTTTTAAATGCTGTTTTGGCTGTTTTCAAGTGGTTCCTATGCAGTAAATTCAGTAAGTCAAGGATTTTTTTTCCCCACGTGTTTGATCAGTCTTTGGCCTTTACATAATTTTTATGAATTGGATAACATTTTGGAAAAGTGTGCTATCTGTACCCAAGGAAAGATAGACTTTCTACATATCAACAATAGCAAAGGTTTTAGATCTAGCTAAGGTAGGGCAGGCTTAACCATTCTCTTATGTTGCTGTTGGAGGCACACAATGCATTTGGTATTTTGTAGGGGGTTAACAGGCTGGAATACCTGGTTGCCTCTGGTGAAGAGGTACCAAGTTCTGTGATCTCACAGTAACAATTTAAAATGCCCCAACACATATCCATAATAGTTTAAGCACAGGCCTCTGTGTGAATGAAGTTATACTATCCAAGAAGTAAATGTCATTGAGTACTATACTACTATGCTGTAATAATTGAGCAAACAGAAAGCTATTTCAAGTTTTATCATCTGCGTTGTGGTCAGTGACAGAGAAATATCGCAAGTGCTGCTGACTTCAGCTTTAAAGTTGGTAGCTGGAGCATTTAAATGGTTGAAATAATGGTTGAATATAAATCCTTAATGACAATCAAAGTCAGAGATGTGCTTCAGAAGGAGAATCCTCCATGTCTACATGGAGGAATCAGACAAATACTAAATTCGCATCAGGGTCTAGTCAAATGGTGGTTAAACTGACTTAACAGCTTGCTCTTCGCCCAAGGAGCTGTTCCTTCTACTTTCAGTTTTCTCCATTCCTTTTTCAACTCTTTCTTTGTGCCAGCCATCACACTTGTCTGAACACATGGCAAGCCACTTTAACCACTAATCTCTCAGAAGAGTCATTTGAGTTTTCTCAGATTCTGTGGGATTAGCATTGAAATGGCTTGCTCTGAAATGGTACGAGAGAAAGCAGAGAACAGGTATTATTATTATTTAACTGCTGTAACATTTAACAGCAAAAATGCTCAGTTTGTTCTTCTGTACTTCAGGTTGAGACTTTCACTGAATTTTTATGAACGGTTTGGTGCGTGAGGACGCTAGTCTCAAACTCGTACGTGAAGTTTACAAAGATTTTCAAGAATTTAGATTTCCAGCCTGATAAAGGCAGAAGTGAATAGCTTGTATCTTTAGGAAACCTGTATGACTCATTTTTTTTGTGGGTAGAGCTGCTTATAGAACTCCATTTTTACAGTTTCCCCCATGTAAGCTTGATTTTTCTTTTGACTTCAGTGCTCTTGAGTTCTGAATGAAAGAAAACAATCAAGTTCTCTTGTCTAGCTCTTAAAATGTCAAGCAGAATTGTAGAGCCATCCTAAATTTAAAAGTGAAGTTGGTGTTTTGTCATAGGCAGTTCTGTCACTTCCCTTCATGCAGGCAGTGACCTCACTAGACAAGCTTAATCTCAAAAGGTTCGCCTGATTTGTATCTGGCACAGACTACAAACTCTGGCAGATCAGCCAAATATTTTGTCAGTAGCTGGGTTTGTGTTTTCTGATGGAGGAGGCTGGCAGAATAAAAAAGTGTCTTCCTTGAGAAAAATGAAAGTCGATTGGTCCCCTGTTTTCATTGTAATGTTATGGTGGGATTTCTGCCTAGTCCTAACTATATCTACTCCTGTGTAAAATCTTTGTGCTGGCAAATTTTCTTGTAACTAAAAGTTAAGTCTAGTTGCCTTTCTGAGTCTCTGAATTAAAGTGCATAGAAATGACAGGCTGTAAATTTCAATTAGCTGTATCTTAAGGACTAAACACATTACCTGTGTAGGAGCTCTGCTTCAGAGTCTAGCAATCTATTCTTATGTTTCCTTGTATCAGTCAGAAATGTTACTTGACTGGAGATCACAGAGATGCATGAATAGTGTAGAGCCTTGTATTTTCATGTAACTGCTGTTGTCTAGAAAGACCAGTGATGACAGCAGTAAAAAAAAGAAAATTGTGTTGTAATATGCATAACTGGAGAACATCAATGTTTCCTGCCAATGGACTGTATCAGAAGCTAGCTTTCTACAATGCTCCCATTTTCCACATTCAAACACTTCTTTTCCTGAAGGACTCTTCATCCTTGCACTGAAAGTAACTTAATCCCAAGAGCACACGCAGAGCTTGCTGTTCAGCCTGACGTTTATTGCCTGTGGTGTTAAGGGCTAGATGCTGTAGCATCTGATTTTTGTTATGCAGATCTCTGATTCTACGCTGAATACATTAATATTTTGTCGAATATTTAATTGGCTCAGTGACAGGAGATACCCTGAATGTTTTAACATAGTAATTAAGTTGCATTTTCCATTGTGCATATTGTGTACAGTTGTGGTGTTAATTAGATTGGTATTATGCCCTCAAATATTATTTTAGTTACAGAATATGCAAATAATTGTTCTTAGTAATGCATCATGCTTAGTGAAAAGGGTTCTAAAACTCAATCTGAGAGAAATATTTTGTTCTGTACTTACAGGGACCTGATCTTCATTTGGAGTAAACTGCAGCTTAAATCTAACCCATCAAAACAAGTATTTGTCGACCAGTGCTACCAGCTTTTAAGAATTGCTACAAATGTCAGAGTAATTTTCCCGTTCATGAAAGTCATTAAGGATGAAGTAAGTTTTGTTCGTTTGTTTTACCCCATCCCCATTCTTTTTGTAACTAGTTAAATGGAAGTGATGTTCATAGATCTTAAAAATTTTGTCAAGTTCCAGAATGTCCTTCAATACTATGATTACCTTTGATCTGTTATGTCTTTTTAAAAGTGATTTTTTGGACTGAATTATGAGTTTTTCTTTTTGTCTGCAGTAAGCTTGAGTGTTATGAACGCCATGCCCTGTAAATAAGTGGGGAAATGAATAATAAATACATGGAGTAAATGTGAAAGATGCATCAGTTGTGGGATTGTTTTTCAGCCTGGCTCCTTCAAGAAACAGGACTTGTGTAATGCCATTGTATCTGCCTTTCGCCCTTGTTAAGTGCTGAATCCTTTCACCAGTTCTAATCAAATTTGAAGAACTGCTTAATGTAACAAAGGAAAAACTACAATAGGATAGGAGAAGACATAATTTTGCTTCAGAAAAGCGCATTGTGTTTCATGCTTCAGGTTTTAGTCTCATACTGTCCCATACAAGCATCTGCAAAAGATGTAATGTGCAACACTTCGCACACAGGAGTGTGAGTTGCTTCCAAACAAATGTTGTTTTTTATCGTTGACCTCACTGAACAGAGCCCCTTCATATTCTATGCCTTAATGAATTATAAATTATTTTGTCATGGGTACTGCTGTACAGTTCTAAATGCAATGATTTACTGCTGTTCAAGATTTTAATCTCAGTATGTATTCTGAAATACTTGTGGTGACATGAATAACGTCTATTTATATCTGCATCTGAAGGGTCACATTTTTTAATAATTATATGTATTTTGTTAACACACATTTAAATATAGATAGGTATTAATTACTTCTAAACTTCCTGAAATTCTTTTTACTTTAGGCTGCTACCTGTTGGGCGATATGTTTCTGATCATCCCTCCAAATTACATGTTCATGGCAGGGCCCCCAGCCTAAAGTGTGGAATAGGAATTCTGCTCCTTGGAAGGATAGTTTGTCAATTCTGAAAAGTCAAACCTTTAGAATGCTTGGCCATGGGTTGTTGTGGTTTCTCTGGTGGTCATCATTCAAAATTGAGGGCAATACTTTATAGCTTGAATTTTTATGCAGTGCAGGTTAAATGAGTTAGAACAGGGACAAAATATAAAGTAACTGTCCAATTATAGTGCGAAACAGCCTAAGTAATGAAAATGCAGACAGAAGATACTGATAGATCAGGTATGATTTGCTGCAGTCCTGTTTTGTATCCCCCAGATAATTAACTGTCTTTAACTATAGAACTGCATGTGGCAAAAGTATCTGAAGCTTTGTTGACAGTATGTGTATAGCTTTCAGTGCAAACCAGATGTTATTTTTGATCATTTTCATATCTGTATTTTATAGTCTGTTTGAGCATTATTTTAAAATATACATGCCCTTAGGTGAAGTTTACTAGCAGGATGCTTTCTGAACTCCTAGCTATTTTGCAAGTAGATGAATATAAATACATGGGATATTGATGTTTGGGCATTGTTTATGCTAGTTCTTTTTTTTTCTGTGGGTCTGATTATTTTTTTTTTTATTTTACTTTCAAGCTCTAGACTTCTCTAAGTCCATAAGGAAAATATCATTATGCATAGTCTACAATTATGTACACTGTAATTTGTTTTCTGCAGGTTGGTGAAGATGGTCTTCAGATATGTGTTGAGATATGTGGATGTGCTCTACAGCTGGACCTCCGTGAAGATCCCAACATGAAAAGTCTTATTTATAAAGCAATTGCTCATTTTCTGCCAAATGACTTAGAGATCCTCAGAATTTGTGCTCTTTCAATCTTTTTTCTTGAGCGCACCTTGGAATCTTACTACACTGTTGAACACTTATATAAATGCGCAGATGAAGAATACAATGAGTGCACTAGTTCTGTTCAAAACCGTGTACGTTTTGAATTGCTCCCGATTTTGAAAAAAGGTTTGTTTTTTGATCCTGAATTTTGGAATTTCTTGATGATCAAGCAGAATTGTTTAGCATTATTGGGGGATAAAGCCTTCATTGGCTTAAGTGAAAGTACACTGGAAAACTCTACTGCAAATACAGAGAAGATAACAGAGTATAGGGCTTTGGGTGAGGAACGTGTCTGTTTAACAGATGTAAGCAATGGGGAGCTTGACCCTGAAGACGTCTCTGAAGCCCGGTCCAAAGGTAATGCCAAAAAGAACCACGAAGCTCTTGAGGCATCTGAAATGTTAGATCAAAATGTACCAAGGCACCGCTGTGTGATATGCAACAAGGAATTTCTTGGTGGTCACATTGTGAAACATGCACAAGCTCACCAAAAAAAGGGCAGTTTTTCCTGTGTACTTTGCACCAGAAAGTTCAGGCAAAAAGGACTTATGCTGAAGCACTTAAAGAATCATGTCAGGAAGATAGAAAGGCAACATCTTGCTGCAGTTCTTGAGGCTGGTCAGCAGGCTCCTGCTCTTCATGAACTAGAATGTTCTGGTGTTTCTCTGTCTCTTGAAAATGGGAATTCTGATGGTTCCAAAGATAATGAACCAGAGACTGCAATAGCTCCAAGTGCTGACCAAGTGGTCCAAGTGGAGGAGGAGAATGCAGAACAGGTATTTGATGTGGTAGAAAACCATCTAAGTGACCAGGATGATGCTACTGAAAATAGTAGTGATAGCTGTTTTAATAATGTTCCTGATGCTTTAAGTACAGAAAGCTTGCCTGAAGATGATGAGAGCTCCAGTAAAGAGTCACCTATTCTGCATAAAGTGAATGGCGCTTTTTGCCTTCAAAAAGACATTGATGCTATGGATGAGGAAGGAAGCTTTAAGTGCCCTGCTAATGGTTGTGCTAGAGTGTTTAAAAAGATCAGATTCCTCAATAAACACGCAAGAAAAGCTCATCCAACTGATTTGAAGGTGCAGCAGCATATAATGAAATGGAATAAAGGAAAATGCCGATTCTGCCAGAGAAAATTTGCTGACTCCCAACATTTTATAGACCACCTGAAGAGACATGTGTATCCAAATGTTTACTTTTGTTTACACTTTAATTGTAATCAGAGATTTAAGCTGTCAACTGAACTTGCAGAACATACAAAAAGTCATAGTGTTTTTAAAGCTCAATGCAATTTTGCAGAGTGCTGTGAGCTATTTGAGGAGCTCCCTTTGCTGTATGAACATGAGGCTCAGCATTATTTAAATAAAACACCAGACTGTTCAGAGGATGCAAGTGAAAAAGATTCTTCAGATGATCCTTCAGAACTTTGTAGTTACCAAGATGATGATGAATCTATTAATGAAATAGAAACTGTAGATTTACCAATTCCAACCTGGAAGTCAAGGAAGGACTCTACAGAACCAAAGACATATATTCAAAGTGTTGAGAAGAAAGCAAATAATGTAATACACAATGGAAATGAAAATTCATCTGAGGGTAGTGCTGCAGTTTTGATAGACCAAAAGACACCTGTGTTACAGCCCAATTCTGAAAACTGTAATGTTGTTAGCGACCAACTAGTCAATGGGCACAGTGACCTAGATCAGACAACATCAAAGTCGTCAGAAATACCTTTGGACAGAGTAGCAGATGAAACAAGGACAGAAAATGGGTCAGTGTTACCAGTTTTACAGAATTGTCATGATGTACCACAAAATAATGCTGCTGCCTCACAATTACCTTCTAAACCAAATCAGACAACAGAGAATACTTCATATGGTGTCATCTTAACAAAACCATATGTTAGACCATTGCCTCCGAGTTATCTTGATGAACGATACATTAGCATGCCAAAACGTAGAAAAATTTTGACTGATAAAGTAGATGCTAATTCTGAACAAGATAAATTTTGTAGCAAAACAACAGAAAGATTTAGATGTGGAAACTGCTTGACCATCTACTGTAATTCAGAAGCACTTGAGGCTCACCTTGCACAAAAGAAGTGTCAGACGCTCTTTGGATTCGATTCAGATGATGAAAGTAAGTCTTTACAGTCCTTCTGGGTTAGTTTGTTTGGAGATAAATACCAACCAGAAAATGGTCTTCGAAAACAGGCAACCTGATGGAGTAGATAAGACAGACACGACTTCTAAGCTATTGTAGTATGTTAGAACTTAGACAATTAAATCACAATACTGTGCTAAATTTGAAGTTTAAATTGGACATGCTGTTTAGAATAAGAAAGAGGTGGTGAGAATTGGTAGGCAATTCTAATGAGAAAGACTTCTCATAAAATAGAAGGGGGGTAATTCAATCTGTCTTTCCTTGCATGTTAGAAACTAAACATGTTGAAAAACATAAGTGGTGTTCTAAATTAAAGAATGATTTGCTTTGATTAGTCTTCATTTTGATCCCAGTGCATTTTCTTCTACAGGTGCCTGATTCAATGTTGTGGGAAAAGGTATCAAACGAGGAGTGGTGTAAGAAAACACTACATGAAGAAGCATCAGTTTGTTTCCCAGTTGGCCTTAATCATAAAGCAGTCTCAAATTACTAAAGAAAAACATGACCTTGATAAAGACAAAGCACATTTTCTAGACAAAACTCACAGAGGAATAATAGGAGCTCTGCAGGTCTTGAGTCCAGAAAGTTTGCTACAAAATCCCCAAAGTACCAGTTATCCGGAAAGCCACATTCATTCCAAAGGTGTGATTGAAGCTTAGCGGCACAGTCTTTATTGCATGAAGGTTTAAGGAAAATAAGGCATACAGTTGAGCAAGCAGAGAAAGCAGAGGTGTTAATTGCCTTATGGAAATAAAACCAGCCAATTCTGAAAGCTGCTTTAGTTGGAAAATGTGTGGTTAAAGGATATCCCATCCACACAGCTGGGAAGGAATCATTCAAGAAGGTGTTACATTATTATGATATGGATAAGAAATGCATAGAGGAACCATGCACTCCTTTTTCAAAGTTTGAGTATGTGATTCCATTATCTGCTAAAAACCATGGAGCTCATTTAATAAACTTACACTCAGAATCCAAAAAGAGGAATGTAGAAAGAAATCTAAGATGGATGGAATGCTCGAGAATAGCCAAAAAACTGAAGTACAGAGCATGCAAGGAAGAGTGAGTTGGTGTGATATTAAATGTGAAAATTATGCACAGTAGAAATCAGATGCGTGCAAGAAGCCCTTTTCAAGGCTGTGGTAAACATGTATGTTGAGTGTCCTGCAAAACATCTCTTGTAGGTGCAGGAAGACTATTTCAAGCAGTACATGCATAGATTGTGTGGATGTTAACAGAAGCAGATTGAACAAATACAGAAGGTGAAGGAGGTTAAGTTTGCATTACAGGGCAGAGTTAAACTAGTTTTATGCAAATACCGAGGTCCTCCAGCTGTTGGTATGACCAAAAAGAACTTGAGATGGCTTCCTGTTTAAGAAAAAGTTTAAAAAAAAAAAAAAAAAAGCAGAGCACATGTGAAGCTGGGGAAAAAAAATCAGTAAGAGCCTGTTTCACGTACGTGATGTTGCTTAATGGTGGTAGGTCTCAACTCAGTACTGTAACTACTTATTTACTCACTAGAGGAAGGGAGAAAATACGTATCAACTCAACCTTAAGACACACTGCAACCCTGTCTAGTAGCATCTCTTGAAAAGATAGCCTTTCCCAGAAGTTAGTGAAGGAGTTAGGCTTAAATGTTAAGCACTTTATCCAAAATTCACTGTCCATAGAAACAATCAGAATGTGAAGATGAGAAATTTGAGTCATTCAGCTCTATATGTACCATTGAAATACAGGACATTCGGAAACCAAAAAGATGCTGTTGTAGTTTTTGGTCTTCCCACCCCAAACAGAGGTGTGGCAAACATGCACATTGTCGAATTACTGTGCTAACTTATCCTCTAATGTATCTTATGCTCTCTTGCCACCTAAAAATGCTTTATTTGGGATCCTGTTCTATGCGGGCAGCCGAAAATTTTAATGTGATTGTAGGCATGGAAGGTATAGTGGTGAAAACTGGTGTGTACAGATGGAGTCATCACAGAAATGTAGGACAGCGAAGACCAGCTGTTCCTGCTCAGCTGGTTTGCTTACTGAATAGTTCATCACAATGCATGTATGGCATAATAAGATGATCAACTTGCTTAAATCAACAGATATGGAAAAACTAATGAGTAAAAAAAATCAAGAAGTACATCAAAGATCTATTCATTGTAGCAATGGCTCATACTTGCAAACCTAAGGGTTTCGTTGTAAAATAGGCTGTGAAGTAGTTCTGGAACTTAAACTTTATAGTTCAGTAATGCCTCTGCTAATAATCCTCTGTGAAATTAAACAGATATTTGCATTAATTCTGCTTCCTTTTTCCCTCCTGGGAGGTAAAAACAACGGAAATTCAAAATCATGCTCTTCTGAATTCTAGAAAATTTTTGCCTTAACTTTGAGTTGGGTTAACGTAAAAGGTTATAAAATTATGATCACAGGTATGTGTGCATTACATTAATACCAATGACTGGCCCACTTTCAGAGATTTGTATGACATTTGAGGCACCAAAGAATTTTTTTTGCAGTTGCAAAAAAACTGATTTAAATGCATCATTCATTATATATACGTATATACACACACTATATATATATTTACATATATAAATACATTAAAATATTTTAAACATAAAATTAATGGGGACCTTATCAGCCAAATGCACTTTCACATTTTTTTGCTTTCAACTTGCCAACTCATTTTTAAGGACACAGTTATCTTGAATGTTCCTAGGCTCCCCTTTCTTTGCTTAACGTTGATCTAGTTAAATTTGCTTAAATATATTTGGAAACAAAAGGTAATTTCAAAGTATTAAAGTTTTAAAAATCTGAGAACTCGGTCAATAGATACGACAAAAATGTTCGTGTAAAGTCTTTTAAATGTACCTTTAATCTTTGGTGCTTTTTTGCCTTTTCCTGGAGCTCCATGTGTTTGAAGATGCTTTAAAAACATGATTGAGACTTGTATTTTTCTTTGGTTTAAGTGTGTAGATAAATGCATCTATGTACATGCATAAACTGTGACCATAATTTTTTGTACCTGCATTAAACTCATTTTTGTTCAAAGATGCTTTTCTTGGACACCACCATTTGTTTATACCATGTGTTCAGTATATAGACTTTGGAGAACTGGAAAACTGAATTCTTACGTAGGCGAACATGAGCATCGCCTAACACCTGTCAGAAATACGCTAGATTGACTTAAAGTAGCAAGTGGGTGGTAACATTTTTGGTTTAAGTAATGATTTTTACTTCAAAAGACACTGCATTTTCTTTAAACCGCTCTCTGATAGTTGCAGTATTAAGCAACTTTAATTAGGAGCAAGAAGGTAGTTGTAACGTGGGGGATAATTCTACATGCTTTTTAAGGATTCTTTAGTATGTTGAGTATTACCCTATAGTAAGCCTGCAACTTCTAGGGCTGAAAAGGCTCCAAATCTAGAATGGAAAGGGTTTTTTTCCCAGGCATTAAGCATTGTATGATATAATTGGAAGTCCTTCTTCAGGATGTATCACTTCGATTCAATAAATACTGAAGTACATGTGTAACGTAAGCATGCAAGTATCTTAAAGCTGCCTGAAGTTATACATGAGCTTAGGAGCTTTGTTGGATCAAAGTTTGTGCATTTCATCGATGATAATTGTATTCTAATAACGTTCCTCCAGGTGGCTACAACTTGGACTTAGACTTTCCTTTTAAGACTGTCTACTCTAACCTGATCACAGTTCACTGTAAAGGTCATGTAAGTTCTAATTTTCAAAAAGTTGCCGCTTGGTAGGCACCTTTCACAAAAAAGAGAGATACCGAAAGTAGGTTGAAAGTGGTCATATCTGTGGGGAAAGGTCACTGGTACTTTGGTTATTTAGCCATATTCATTAAAACTATATAAATTGTATAGTTTGGATAATTTATAACATTAAACTTTGTGATTTTAATATCACATTGAAGGTTCAGCTGTACTCATTTCTTTTATTGTTTAACACCAGTGGTATGGACAAAAGACTCAAAGGGGGTGGTAGTGTTACTATTTTCTTAATTTATTTGGTACTGTATAACACCTTTCTGATTAAATGCAGTGTATGCATTTTGGGACTCTGTTAATTTGTAAAAGCTGTTACAGGTTCAGCAAGAAAGGAAATTTGTGCTTCCTTGTTGAATGTTAAATTATTTTACTTTGCATTTTCTATAAGAGTACAAATTAAAACTGAGCCATCAAACTGCAATAAATCAACAGTAGTGTTTCATTTTAAAAACTTTTTTGTACTGTACATAGATTTGTTCAATAAAACATTGTCTTTGTTGTTGATAGAAATTGATCTTGTCTTTTGGGGAATCACTCTGAAGATCCTGCTGCAACATTTAGTTACCGTGTTACGTTTGGTGTACAATTGCTGCACAAGCCCCTGTGCAAAGCTGCCAGGTCTTGATGTTCCGGGTGGATTTGAATAGGCCAAATCTACTCAAGTATAGCCAAGAATACCCAGGATTACCTAGGAAATTATTACAAAATCTTTACAAGTATCTAACTGCTGAAGAGAGAAGCATGTCTGGGCGTGAGGGAGAGGAATAGCTTTTTTGGTCGTCGGTCTGAGACATGTGAAGAACACGCCTACTGCAGCCAAAGCTTCCATCAGCACTTGGAACCATAGACACCCAGCCATCTTCTCCTCGGGTTTGATGGGCTCTAACCATCTTCAAAATGCTGGCAACTTTAGGATAATTTAAATAGTCAGCCATGTGCACTGGGACCCAGGCTTTGTAATTAGTGCATATACCGATGTAATTTATGAGGCACCACGTATTGTTCAGATGATGTGCTCCCCGATAAAGGGAATTGATTGGAACATGAGGGGAAATGGGAGTCAGCCCAGGTCTCAGGGCAGGATGGGCCTGTGAAGTTTTCCGAGCTGGTAAGGGAGGGCTGGTGTGGTGGTTTTTAACACACGCATGGTGATCAGCGTAAGGCTGGCAGGGCAGGGATGGGGGCAGCAGGAGTTGGGAGGAAAAGTTGTGTGTGATGTTCAAAGAAATCGGCATACCTGTGTCCCTTTCGATGGCTTGTGTGGTGGTTGCCCCTGGGGGCAGCAGCTTCAGGGGGTGGGGGAGGCTAACTGCTCTGGAGCTACTGGGTGGAGCTTGAAAGCCACACTTGGGTCCACAAGCAGGCCTGGATGCAGCAGCTTTAAGCTCCCTCTGCTTCTAGCTGTTTGTCTTTCTCCATCATAAAAATTTCTCCAGTGGCCCTGCGTTATGAGTACCAAATGCTGGCCTAAACCTCTTGGGAAGATTGCTTGGCACTGACACTTCCAGCTGAGCCTCAGTTCTTGCCATTTGTGAGCTTGTTTGTTTTGGAAAATGCTGCTAATAGAGATGGTAGCCTCTGGTGTGATATGCTTGTGTCCATTGCTTTGTTAGTCCCCTTGATTGACTGCTGTAGGCCAGAGATAGAGACAGTGTAATTGCTTTTTTCTTTTGCTTCAAAAAGTTCAATACCATCATCTGAAAATGCTGGGTTATTTAGATTTATTGTTTGCAGTCCTGCAAAGTCTTAAGTGCTCTTTGACCACAGAGTTTGACTGTCTTCTGCAAAACTTCAAACAGTGTTTTTTTTGTGGAGCTTTTGACTTCAAACTTACCTTTATTTTATAGTCTGTATAATTTTGACAAGGTCTTTGCAAAAAAAGTTACCAAGTTTGGGCATAAGGGTAAGGGTTGTCAGGTCTCTGGTACTATGGCATATGCCCATTACAGGCAAAATATTTATCAAAATGGCAACGTATGTATAAGCCATTTGATAAATCTGTTGCAAAATACATTAACGTACCCGGTGTAAACTTTTATGCCCCAGATATTGTTTTAATCCCTCCGACATGCTAACATTTCAGGCAGAAGTAACAATTTCTCAGTAGAACTCCACCTTGAGTTGGTAGCAGCATGCAGCATTGTAAGTTTTCTCATCGGTGGCCCACTTCACAACAAGTTAGTGTGGCTGGTAAACAGGGCGGGAGAAGTTTGGTGTCCAGTGTTAAACTGCTGGATTGTGAGGAGCAAGGATCCAGCTCTGAGCCCAAGGGGAGGCTGGGGTGCCTGGATGAACGAACCACCTAGCAGTTAGAAGCGGCTGGACAGACCAAAGAGGTGCACGAGGGTGCTTGAAATAGTCTACGTAAGTTTAAGCCAAATGCCAGCTTTGAGGTTGTTTGCTACACAGATGACTAAGTCCTTGAATTTTGTATGTTGAAAGTTAAAAGTCATATTGGGAAAATTTTTTTCTGATTTTTAGAATTACGTAAGAAAAAAAAAATAACAATATCAATGATGGCAGATCGGAGGTATAAAATACCAATTCAAGGTTATGGAATGGAATGGAAGGTACAGTTAAACTGAATATGCTTCATACGGTAACTAGCTACTGTTTTCCATTTTTAGAATATATTCTTTCAGACCGTACATGTCATTTTCATCTATCGGCATAATCGACACCATATAAACTAAGTTGTTGGAAAACTTAGTGTAGGATAGCAATGATAAAATGACTTAATGTAATGGCCAGCGTCATTAAAGTATGTATGTAAATATCCTTAAGTTGTTACAGTTTATGACTGTGCCCGCCTATAAAACAGCTACTTCTAGAGATGACTGTAAAATTTATATCTGTGTGTGCTTGTGTTGTAGTCAGTAATTTCTCGTTTACTTTGCTTAGCTTCCAAAGGAAGGAAAAAAAAGTCTGCAACTGGTATTTCAGTTAAGTTCAGTTCCTGCCAATCTGAATAACCTGGGATATATTTTGTGCTGCCGTGCTGGTGTCAGCAGTGCCTATGTGATGTGGAGCAGTATCTAGCACTGCCTGAAGCTGTGTTCCTATGTATCAGTGTCATTATATCCAGTACTTTCTGTCTCAGTGCCTGACTTCTGCACCATGGTCATAGAATTAGAGGACAGTTGACTTTTTAGGGATATAATTTGCAGTAAATGAAATTCTGAATAGCGTGGGGAGAAGGGGAGGATGGGACAAGGGACAAGGTAGAGGATCACTTATAGTGACTCCTTGAATTAATGACTGCAGTTTACTGTTACTAGAGTTCTATTCACCTTTTGCTTATACAGGCTAGTAATTTTCCTGTTCCTTCCCCTTTAGGAATGCCAGTTCACATGCTTTGTCAGTGTTCAAAGTCAATTTTGAAAGTTTGAATAAAAACTCTATAGGGAATTCTCAGTTTTGAGAAAGACAAAAAAAAAATAAAACCTATTTCTGAGATTTTCCCCTCCCCCCACACTTCCAACGGTATACTTACAAGGTATAGGTATAATCCTACTAATAGTGGTAGGCTTCATTTAAAATAAGAAAGGAAAAGAAGAGAAAAAAATCAGTTCTGAACATTAGAGGGGCTCTCTGATCTCTGTGTTGATGATGCACTTTTATTCTCTCAGTATTAATGGGAATGTGACCATTCTGAGGCAACCTGCCAAAAAAAACCCCCAACATCATTCACTGAAAACACAGCAAACATCTGAAAATAATTATTTTTAAAAATGGCTTTGTGATTTTTTTCCCCGCTGAATTCTAGAATATTCAGTTAAATATTATTGCCCTGAAGTCTGCAAATCTAAATAGGTTTATTGACACACAAGCAAAGTGAAGGAAAGGTCATTTATATTTCTTGTCTGCATTTTCTAATTTCGCGCTTGTGGGATTAATTTTAAGAAATTCAAGATTTCAGCAGCAAAATTACCTTGGTGGTATGTAGGTTGTCCCATTTTTGATGAACCAATTTTGCTTTGTAAACTCTAATATGGATATGCAGGATTCTGCACTGCATATTGTGGTGGGAGGTCTTTCTTTTACATGAAGAGCGCACAAGTAACTGGTCTTACAGATGGTCTAATAGCTGTATGGCAAGGCCACGTATATTATAGAGGAGGCTGATTTTGTCAATAGAAGCTGTTACATGCTGTTCTAATTGCATCAAGAATATTAAACCAATGTGCAAGTGAAGGGAAATTTGGCACAGCAGACAGTAAGCATTGCATTGAATCTTCCCAGATGCTATAGGACTGAATTTTTATCTGAAAGTTAGACTTAAAATTCATGAGCCAAATTGGTTCAACTGTTTCTGGTTTATTTTGCACTCATGGCTATAGCTCAAGAGAATACCTATTGCTCTAGCTGAATCTGTGTTGGTTTTCCTTCTGATGAACCTGGGAGACCTGCATGGACAGTTCTTTAGACCTCAAAGTGGAAACAATCATCTGAAACAAATGCATGTGTAACATGGGGGGTAGGGATGTGTTCTGGGTTCATGTAGATGTTCCATCTTAGGTGTACGAGATCTTGAGGGCAGGCATTCATTACTACAGACCCGAACAGAGCCTTTTATGAGGAAAAATTTCTTCACAGAAAGGGTTGTCAAGCATTGGAACAGGCTTCCCAGGGAAGTGGTCAAGTCCCCATCCCTGGAGGTATTTAAAAGGTGGGTAGATGAGGTGCTTAGGGACATGGTTTAGTGGTGGAATGGCAGTGTTAGCTTAACGGTTGGACTTGATGATCTTGAAGGTCTTTTCCAACCTAAGCGATTCTATGATTCT
The DNA here is from genome assembly GCF_000687185.1 of Egretta garzetta. Lineage (NCBI taxonomy): Eukaryota > Metazoa > Chordata > Aves > Pelecaniformes > Ardeidae > Egretta > Egretta garzetta. The sequence continues at coordinate 979,512 of NW_009260608.1, forward strand.
ACCATAATGAAGTGTTCAGCTGTTCTGTCACCTCTTGGCACAAAAGCATCACCGCGAATTTTAACTCCTGTCTTCATGCGATGGTCTGCGTATCCTTACAGAATCTAGGTCTTCCTGGTTTTGAAACCACAGGCAACTCTAGCACCAAAAGGTGGTCGCCTTATGCTACCCATATTAAAGCATGGGTTTGAGAGCACCTGCTTTTTCTGCCACAGTGAAGTCAAGGACTTGTTGCACCTGTATTTTTCTCAGCACCAGCCCTCATGTAGTTTATGGTCCTTAGCTCAACCAAGGCTTCTGCTGTCATCTTTTCCCTTTTTTGTCATCTTTCCTCCTTTTTTCTTTTCTCTCCCTAACCCGTAAAGTGACCGTCACTGGTTATTGTGCCGTTGGGTGAGGAAATACTGCCAAGTGGAGGAGCAGCACAAGGTTCAAGCTTCACATGAAAAGCAGCTTTGGCTTTACAGAACTTCATCTGTGCTGTCAGATTTCCTGCTCTTGTGGACAGGTAGAACTTGCTTGGTGTTAGTTCCCAAGGTGTCATGGAAGACATACTCGGTGCTGCCACAGTGGCTGGGGCTCAGATCCCCAAAGCTGGGTCAGTCCAGCCGAAGTGACCACCGTAGATGTTGCCACAGCTTGAGGCCTATCAGTAGACCTCCGAAGAGCACCTGCTTGACCTCCGCGGGAGCACTGAGCCCATCTCCGGGGCCCGCTGGTGGCCGCTGTGCGCAGCTGGAGCCTCTTGGGAGCCTTCTTTGCGTAAAGCCTCCATCACCGGGCAAGCTCTGCCCATGGAGAGCTGCTTGGAAATACTGAGAGGTGTTGGCTCTGTGTCAACCACGAAAAACCGTCGCTGAAGTAAACCCTTGTGGGAGAGCGGCGCTCTGTCCTCCCTTGCATCCTCTGCTGGGCTTGCATGTGGCAAGGAGGGGAAGTCGCCATGTGCCCGGGGCCGGCGGTGTAGGCCAGATGGGAGCGCTTTGTAGCAAAGCTGCGCTGGCCTAAGGGGCAGGGGTGTGTGTATGAAAATTATCACGGCAGCTTCACGATCTGACGGAAGGCAAGGGTGATAATTATAAGCTCCTCATATAATGTCTACGTTTAAGTTTGCTTTCTTGTGGCTTTCCTCCCCCCGGGGGCCGGGCTGCAGCCATCAGGTCCTCCCCGCCGCCTGGCCCTTGCCCTGCACGGATGGCTGCGGGCCGGGGCGCCCAGCCCGGGG
>NW_009260608.1:981503-996477 GCF_000687185.1 Egretta garzetta
TGCTGTGCCCCTGCTATGCGCTGTTGGCGTTTAAAAACGTATTTAAAACCCAAGTGTCTTTTGCTCTTTGCGTTAATGGCCTTTGCTTTCAGATTTTGAAAGGGTAAAACACAAATCAAATATTTCTTTGTAGAACAGCGTGCTTTCAGGTGTGACCGTCCCCTGTCACTTTGCAGATGTTGAGATTTGTTTCATAAAACTTAATTTTGTATGCGAGTTACCTGCGGCCTCTCAGCTTATCGTCCTGAAATATTCTCATCCAAAGACCTTGAATATGTTTCATATGATGTAACTCAGACCTGTAAGATTTGCCAAACACATTTCTTAAAAAAGTCTTACGCCTGCAGTTTTTCTTCTTTTTTATCTACTTTTTGCAGTGCTTGTAGGTTAAATTAAAAGATGCTAGGGTTTGGGGGGTTTTTTGCTTCACCTATTAGTCTCTTCTTGTTTAAACTTACAGTTTTTATAGGTAACATGTTAAGTACCCAGCCTCAGTTCCAGTGAGAACTGGCTACCACAAGTACTTTAAAAGTGAAATTCAGTTTTTCGTGTTTCCTAGTTTTGCCACAGAGCCTGGTGACTGTTTTGGTTTGGTTTTTTTTTTTTTCAGTGTTACATTTCAATGCACTGTCATGGTGCTATGATGCGTGGTGTTTTCTTATGAGCTTGGGAGTAGTAATTTTATTAGCATGGAAATAAAATGGATTTAATTACATTTCCATCAGTCTTTAAGAACCTAAATGGAACCTCACTTTCATAATATGAACTGCTGTGTGTTGTCTGAAAAACTGCAAAATTCTGGTACTAGAAATCTTGTTCAGCGTACAAGGAATGAGAGATTACCTTGGTTATCTCTCTGTCTGCATTTCTGTCAATTTTCTGTTCACGGGAAGCATTTGAAAACTTGCATATTGTTCAAAACAACATGTTCCCTGAGTCATGTGAACTACCCATTTGATGGAGAAATTAAGATTCACATTCCATATTCAGAAGAACCATAAAAGATTTGTCTGGGACTTCTTTCTCTGTGTAATCTTCCTTCCAAGAAGGCAGGTGGATGGCTTATTTTAAAATATCCCAGGGCTTTTCAAATGGAGAATGAAGCCAAGCTCAGCTTTTGCTAAGTGAAAGTGCTGTATGGCGACACAAAGCGGGAAGCCCTAAATAATTTCATGTTTATGAAATGGCATAGGTTTGGGTTTTTATCATGAGAGGAGCAACTGCTAACTTAACTTTCTTTACTTTCAGAAGCCATCCATGCCATTTTGGTTTACAGCCAAAGTGCAGAAGAACTTCTGAAACGCAGAAAAGTCTATCGAGAAATAATTTTTAAGTATTTGGCAGCACAAGGAATTTCAGTGCCTCCTTCCTCTGAGAAACGTCTACTTGTTGATCGTGTAAAGCAGTACTGGAGCGGGCAGCTCACAACATGTGCCTCAGAGCCAGGGGAGAGTAAACCACACGCAGAGGTGAGTGCTACTTTCTGAAAGATCTGAGGATGCTTAGCATTGCTTTTGCAGGACAACCAGTGTAAATGTTCTAATGTACTAATGTACACCCAAAATGTGGCACTTCACCTGTATTTAGGAAGGTACTGAATCTCTTTAACTTTTTTTTTTTTTTTAAATTACATCATTTAAAGGTGTCTGTGTCAACATTTGAACTCTAATGTGTGGGGTCTTCTCCATCCTTTTAATTTTTAAATTGTACTGTGAACTAAAATAGAGGGTGTTCACAAATAATTCTGTGGGTTCAGGGACAACTGAAAACAATGTTAATGGTACACAAACCCTGTATAGCCCCTTGCCATTTTTTTAATGGGGTGGATCTTCTTAAACTTTTGGTTCAGATCCAGGATTTCCAGTGATTCTCCAGCCACACCAGATGCTAGTGATACCATTGGTAGGGCACATCCCAGAGCAGAGCAAAGAGATGCTGTCGATAGTAGATCATAGGGCGAAAATGTCTGTAGGACTGTGGTCTAAAATGTTGCAGGGGAGGGAGGGAATGGAGAGAAAACTTGGCTTGTAGTAAGTGGCCTTGATCTACTTCTAGAGGCGGTGCAATCAAAGTAGCACTGTCTGTAAGCTGTTTTCTTTTCATCTCTTGCAGTCAGAGTGCAGAATGGATTTTAGCAAATTTTTGTGTCATTGAAATGTGGTTTGTAGCTGTGCCAGGTCTGTGTCATTTTTTTTTCCCCTTGATATTAGTAACACTTAATACGGTGTAACTAAAGGTGTTTTGGCAATTACAGGTTCTTTTGAAGTTCAAAATTTTGACATTTAGCAAATCCTCGCTGTGTAATGAACTTCCAGTGTTTTATTAGTCTTGGATCTTTACCATGTAGCCCTGAATGGCTCTTTCAAGTGTTGTACTTCTGAGACCTAATGGGCAACAGCCCCACCAGCTGGACTGTTAGAGCTCTGTAGCTGTTGATAACCTACTGCGTTGAGCTTGTTTTCAGGGATTAACTGATGAGAAGTATGATTTAGCTGACCGTTGTTTTCAAAACAATTTTTTCTGTGCATACTTTGGAAAAAAAAAAAAAATGTTGCTCTTGCAAGAACACTTCCCAAGTATCACCCCATAGCGAAGTTTTATGATTGAAGATAAGTAGATTAAATTCTCCGAAGTACTTAAAACACAATCATAAAGAATGAGAAGTTCAGCTGGTTTATTTATTGTGTACATCTTTCCTCGCCTTTATTTTCTTTTCATTCTTGTGGCCCTCATCATTTTGAAGAATGAGTAACATGAACCTACGTAACAGAATTAGAAATTAATTGCAGTTTATTGTGAAACACGTACAGCATTTCTATATAGAAGTCTCTAAACTTTCCATACTTAATACTTACTTAAAACTGAATTTAATACTTACTAGACTTTGACATTAGCAAACTTGACGTTTGACTTACTTCTAAAAGTCTTGCTGTCAAGTTGCAAATACTGAAAAGCCCTACAAAATAACTACACATTTAGTTCTTGTTCAAAAAACACATCACCTTACAGTTGGAGGTCATGTATCTTTTTGTTGGAAAGTTTGGATGGTGTTTCTTAATTAAATAATATTACCTATTATAAGGGAAAGCAGAGGATAAACAAACTACGTATGTACAAATTAAATAGGCTCACAGGACTGTTACTTGAGCATCCGATTGTTGCCTTTTACAGTGACACTTCCTTTAGAAAAAAGTGTCCTCTAACCCAAATGTGTTTTTATAATCAACTTAAAAACCTGTCTTAAATATCTAATTGCTAAGCAACTTGTTTCCTAGAAGTTTGTGCTTAAATTTTGCTGTTCTTCTACACATTGTTGTAGACATACCAAGAATTCAACTGCAATGAATAGTTTTTTTTTCTTAGCTTGACCCATAATAGTATCTAAAAAACCTTACTGCTGACTTTGTTGCAGTACCTATTTAGTGATACAACACTTAGAGTGGTTTGTGACCCTCTTCTGATACGGTTTTAATAACATGACCATTAGTTCCTCACTGGTACTTGCTTTTGCTACTTACTGTGAATTTGGCTTCAAAACTTTATACCCATCACTCTGTTGTCAGTCTCAGCAACCCATCTTTAAACATAAATATTATTTTGAGATCTTTCTTATCCCCCTACATCTTAGATGTATTTTAGGAGTGTGTATGTTTGTCATTTTCTGTAAAACAAGGAAAAAAGGGCACAAGTAGCTTGTCCATAACCGATGGGGAACTAGCGGAAGGTGTGTTTTGAGTAGTTTCATGCTTTTCTTCACTGACCCATTCTTCTCTAAGACTTCTAGACAAGACAAGAATCTATGACTGAGCCTTTTCACATTATTCTTTGAAGGTTTGGCTGTCTGCTAGCAATGTTTACTGTGTCTCGCTACTATAAAATACTTTCTCAGCAGATTCAGTATTCAACAAAGGATTTTATGACAGTCTGAAGAGAGGATTTTATGACAGGCTGAATGGAGTTGCCTTTATTCCCAGAGTAAGCCTATGCTGCTGTGTGAAAATCCCTGCAGCCCTCCCATCCCGATGTCATATCGTCTCAGTCTGTTTTAGGTGATCTGTTGTACAATTAGAAAAGTAACTGAGATTCCTGAAGACTCTTGTCTATTTTGGAGGAGCAAAGGTAACATAAGTTATGGGGTTTTTTTTATGTGGGCTCTTTTCCTATTAGAAGTATGGTGAAGACTGCAAACATCATTCATGAAAGTGACCAAGGATCTTTTGGATGATTTTTGGCAGTCTTACTGCCAAACAGGTCTAAATTTAGGCATGTGATCTGGTGGAAAACAAATTCTGGAACACATTAATTCTCTGAGTTTCGGTTCTTCCTGGATTAGCTGTGCATTTTGTTAGCATATTCCACTGACATAGGTAAAACACCCCCATAAATCAGAAGCATTCTGTCAGCTTCAGGTATTAGGTTATTAGGATGTATTTAGGGCTAGATGGAGGATCCGGGAAACTACAGACCTGTCAGTCTGACCTTGGCGTGGAGCAGAGATCATCTTGAGTACCACCACATGGCACGTACAGGACAGGCAGGTGATCAGGCCCAGTTAGTGTGGGTTTCTGAAAGGCAGGTCCTGCTTGACTAATGTGATCTCCTTCTATGACAAGGTGACCCGCCTGGTGGATGAGGGAAAGGTTGTGAATGTTGTCTACCCAGACTTTAGTAAAGCCTTTGACACGGTTTCCCACAGCACTCTCCTGGAAAAACTGGCTGCTCATGGCTTGGACGGGTGTACTCTTCGCTAGGTAAAAAACTGGCTGGATGGCTGGGCCCAAAGAGTGGTGGTGAGTGGATTTAAATCCAGTTGGTGGCCAGTCACAAGCAATGTTCCCTAGGGCTCAGTACTGGGGCCAGTTCTGTTTAATATCTTCATCAAAGATCTGGACGAGGGGATCAAGTGCACCCTCAGTAAGTTTGCAGATGACACCAAGTTGGGCAGGAGTGTTGATCTGCTCGAGGGTGGGGAGGCTCTACAGAGGGATCTGGACAGGCTGGGGCGATGGGCTGAGGCCAACTGTATGAGATTCAACAAGGCCACATGCTGGGCCCTGCGCTTGGGCCACAAGAGCCCCGTGCAATGCTACAGTCGTGGGGAAGAGTGGCTGGAAAGCTGCCTGGTGGAAAAGGACCTGGGAGTACTGGTCGACAGCCAGCTGAATATGAGCCAGCAGTGTGCCCAGGTGGCCAAGGTGGCCAACAGCATCTTGGCTTATATCAAAAATTGTGTGGCCAGCAAGACTAGGGAAGAGATCGTCCCCCTGTACTCAGCACTGGTGAGGCTGCACCTCAGTTTTGGGCCTCTCACTACAAGACTGACACTGAGGTGCTGGAGCATGTCCAGAGGAGAGCCACAAAGCTGGTGAGGGGTCTGGAGCACAAGTCTTACGAGGAGCAGCTTAGGGAACCGGGGTTGTTCAGCCTGGAGAAGAGGAGACTGAGGGGAGACCTTATCACTCTCTACAACTGCCTGAAAGGAGGGTGTAGCGAGGTGGATGTTGGGCTCTTCTTCCAAGTAACAAGCGATAGGACGAGGGGAAATGGTCTCAAGTTGCACCAATGGAGGTTTAGATTGGACATCAGGAAAAATTTCTTCACAGAAGGGGTTGTCAAGCACTGGAATGGGCTGCCCAGGGAAGTGGTGGAGTCTACATCCCTGCAGGTATTTACAAGATGTGTAGATGTAGTTTAGTGGTGGCCTTGGCAGTGCTACGTTAACAATTGGACTCAATGATCTTAAGGGTCTTTTCCAACATGGAGGTTTAGATTGGACATCAGGAAAAATTTCTTCACAGAAGGGGTTGTCAAGCACTGGAATGGGCTGCCCAGGGAAGTGGTGGAGTCTACATCCCTGCAGGTATTTACAAGATGTGTAGATGTAGTTTAGTGGTGGCCTTGGCAGTGCTACGTTAACAATTGGACTCAATGATCTTAAGGGTCTTTTCCAACCTAAAGGATTCTATGTTTCTATGTGCATATTCAAAAGGTGACTTCCCAATAAGTACTATTTGTTCTTATCGGGTATATGAAGATGCATAGACCAAAACTATTCACCAAATCAAAAGGTACCAAAAAGAAGAGACTGAAGGCAACATGAAACAGGCAAAACATATCAACATAATTGCTTATTTACAAGAACTTTTTACTAAATTTATATGCCTTAATATGAGATTACTGTTTCAGGTTGGGTCTGTATCCTTGTTTTTCTGTAACCTTTTGGAAATGTGAAGGTCAGTGAGAAGTTACTAACCCAGGCACTTTTTACTCAGCAAAAAAATTTTGTGTGTCTATGTGAGAATCCTGGTGTCATGGAAGTTGTTCAAAAATCCTTTTCCTGCCCTTTTTCAGTAGAACCAGGGTTTTCTTCTTTGTTTATAAATTGTAAGCCAAGGCAAAACTGAAGGACTATTCTAGCTGTAATTCACAGAACCTGCCCTGATTCTCTAGATGATAGGATAATCATGATATTAAAAATAAATGAGATTTTACTTTGTTGTTGTTTTTCTTCTGGCACTCTGTCTCAGTACACTTAGAAGAGTTAGAATGTTTACAATGTGTATTTACATGCTTTTATGTTGTTCTAAGTGGTAATCTTGCATGTTAAGGCTAAGCAGGAGAATAAGGCTAAAAAAAAAAAAATGTGCTTGATTGCAGAGTCATGGACAGAGACAAAAGTCACCACAAGATGACATTCATGATCTAGGAGAAGAATTCTGTCAATGGTTCTTTGAACTCCTGAATTCTCAACATCCCTTGGGAGTAAAATCTGAAGAAAGATGGGGACCACAGCATTTTTGGGAGGATGCCAGAATGAAGTTCTGTTACAACACATTAGAAAAAAACACAGAAGAATATGTTGGTGCAGAAATGGTGAGCCTTCGCCTGCTCTCCTTGGTTAAAGAAGAATATCTTCTCTTCAACCCTAATTTGCATGCCAATGGACTGAAATGTGCCATGTCTCGACATGGGTTAGTACTGGTAGCAGTGGCTGGCACTGTACATAGAGACCACACTTGTTTGGGCATCTTTGAGCAAATTTTTGGACTCATTAGCTGTCCCCTTAGGGAGAATACCTGGAAAATAAAAGTTTTGAATCTTAAAATAGTTGGACAGAATGCTCTGGAGCCTGGGATGCAAATTGAAAAACCTTCCATAAAATATGACTCAAACCAACTGCAAGAGTTTTATGATGGGAAAGAACTGTCCGTGTTTGAACCTCATAAATTCTGAGCAATTCTTTCACAACGGAGTGACTGGGGTGGGACACGCACACACGACATACAGCACTTGTAGTGCATAGTTGAATGTTGAAATGGCTGCAGCCATGTGATGTCTCTTTTTTGAGTCCTCCATTTGTTGGATGACAAACTGAGATACAGAGTCTAAAGTATTAATACAGGTGATGCTTTTGGGCACCTTTCCAGAGCTAACAAATATTTCAGAGTATTACTTTAGATTTTGTACTGCAGTTAGGAATGGAGTTAGTTTAGTTATTCTTGGTTACAAAACACAGTTACATTTACATATGGGTTGCAGCAGTATGTAATGAACTAGGTGACAAGGGGTTCACAATCTGCAGGTTGCTCCTCTTCAGGTCACCAGTTTAAAGTCTTATCTGAGTTGTAAGAGAAAGTCATTGCTTCTGGCTTTTTGAAACTGGGACTGGTGAGTGTCTAAATGGACATCCAAGTCCCAAGAAAACCATCTGCCGCTTTAGGAGTTTTTGGAGAGAACAGGCAAAATAACATGAATGCTGCCGTTTATGTTCTAAATGTGGTTACTGAACCCCAGAAGTCGTTTAATGGGACAATGCAGGGAACTTGGCATTGCTGAAGACTTCTTGGGTTAATAGCTTCCTTTCCTTTTACTTTATGGTTCCAACTCTGTAATGAATAATCTGTTGTTCGATCTGTGTCCCCAAGCAGACAAATTTCAGATGGTTGCCCAGGTATCCGTTTCTAGCACTGACTCTCTTGGATCAAGTAGTTAATTTCATGACTTAGAGCAGCACTATATGAACCAAATGCTTTGATAATTATTTTGTATGTACTTACAACAGAGTTTTTAATATAATGGTTGTGATTTTGGTATGTTTCCTCAAAATAAGAGTTTTATCCACTCTGAGATGCTTTACTACATTGACTAGAAGTCAATTTGTTGACACTGGGGAGTTACAACTACAGGTGGTGTTAAATACATAATCCAATTACTACTTAATAACTGAAATTATTGCCATTGCAGAACTTGAATTTTTTTACTTTTTTTTTTTTTTTTAAAATTTATAAGGGTTTAGAGGTGAAACGAGATGAAAACTTTTTCTGCAGCTTGCTTGGATTGTTTTCGAGTTTTGTTTTAATTTTATAGCTTCACCAGTACAAGTTGTGAAAATGGAAACATTCCCCGTAACATGGGAACAGTTCTTTTAGTTTTGATATGTTTGTCAAAGATGACAAATGGGAAAATTATGAGTGGGTGAGGGGAAACAAGATTTGGGTATGCACAGAACTGATTTTTATGAACAGTCTGAATCTCGAGTTCTCTTTAAAAATTTCTAAAATAATTTATTTTCTAAGCAAAAGTGCGTTGGAATGTTCTTTCGCAATAAACAGTTGAGTTGTGGCTTCTTCAGCTACTGATGTATAATAAATAAAAATCAAGCCGAATGTAAAATTTGGAAGAAGCAGTTTCCTCCTATGTGTTGAGAATTGCATTCCTTTTGAGGTGAGGACAAAAGCCTACCTAAGGGCCTAAATGGGTACCTTTTCAACATTCAGTATGACAGTCTGTAATTCAACTAGATATTTTGCTGTTTGCAGAACTGTACTTTGTGACTGGCAGCATAGCTGTTACTTTAGTCAGTGTGTTAAATATGAACATGACTATGGGTGTAGTTTTCATTACTGCTTTAAGCTGATGAGGTGCGGGAGGTCCCCTACCTCCACTCAGAGGGGGATGTCCTTGCTTCCTTCTTGTGTCAGCATTAATGCTTGTGCCAACTCTGAGCAAGAGGGAGTGAGGACTGATCCCAGTGAAAACTCCCTCATTATCAGAAGCCCTTCAAGCTGATCGGCTCTATAAGAAGGCTGGCCATACAAGTGCTAGTGTCAGCTTGAGGAACTTGAGTAACAGAGAACTTGAGGAACAATTTGCTTTTTTTGGTGATGATCTGAATTTCTGTGGGATTAAGCAAGTGATCAAATAGCAGCCTTTGTTAATTCTTACATTCCGAATGTTTATGCTCGATAGCTTCAAAATAGTTGAATGTAAGGAGCATTGTGGTAAATCAGCTTTTCACTAAGGCCAGTAGCTAATGAACTTGTTCTTACTCCTTCAGTTCTCCTACACAAAGTATGCAAGAAAATGTTAAATTGTCACAGGCTTGTGACCTCTCTGGAATTCCTTGTTCTGGTGCAGCGTGGAGTAGGTGCTGTATGATTTACCGATGACCTGTTGGTGCAGTTGCTGCTCTTGCATTGTTGATCAGGCTGTTAAGAATCTGCATACATTAGTCCGTGCTCATTAGCTGCAGAATGATAACTGATTTTTGCAGCAGCTAATTTTGGCGTGTGCTTATGGGTTGCTTCAAACTGAGTTACCAAAGGGCAGCTGGTAGCAGCAGCTGATGAGCAGCTGATGGCTGCTGATGGGCAGTACAGTATCTACGTACAGTATCTGTTCTTTACAGTCTCACCACCTACCTGAACATTTGGTAGGCACTGACAGTCAGCTGATGCTGAGTAACTCTGGGTTTGCAGTTATTAACCGGTACGACTTTCTATCTTGTGATACACCTTCCTCTTTTAATCCCAGGCCTGCATTCTCTCTTTCAAAAGCATACTCGTCCCTTCTAACTGCATTTCACTTCCACTTGGAAAAAAGGATTCCAGTTTTATAATGGTTCTGCAGGCTCTGCATCTTGCAAGGAGGCAGAACGGGGTTTTGAAAGTTGCCGCCTGACCAGTCAGCACCAGTTGACCTGTTTTGCAGTCAGGCTGTAGGGGACGCAGAGAGGTGGTGGTGCCTCTGCCCGTTGACATTTTGTGCATGTTCATTTTGTGCCACGCGAGAGTTGTGAGATCGTAGCTGCAGTACTGCACCACAGGATATCACAGATATTTTTCCGGTGTTCTGATTGTTGTTTATAATATGTATCCTTACAGGGAGTTCAGAATTCAATTTTCAAATCATTGTTACATTCAGAATTTTTTTTTTTAAGAGTAGAAAAACTCTAACTGCAGGGTAAATTTGAGAAGTTACTTTTAGCTTAACCTTGACTTTAAGGAAAAAGTTAAGACTTGTGTAAATGGCGTACAGCCAAAAAACTTGAAATATTTATGGAAGTGAGTTCATCACTCCCTCTAGATGCTGTTATTCAGAGCTGAGGTAACTTCTAGTTGGTTTACCTTTGGAAATAATGGACATTTTAGTTGCCTTTAGGAGATTAAAAAAAAAAATAAAACTTCTTCAGAACAGTTTTCATCAATTTCCTCTGTATCACTATTTAGTCAAGGTTCAAGACAAGGATTTTCAGTTGCAATTTCTTATGTCTATCACTAGTACTTAAGCTGAAATGCTAAATTTATATTTTGTAGATCTATCTCTGGAAAGTAATTTGTCAGTAAACAAAATACTGACTTGGGCCAAAGCAGGCAGAACTTTCTGAATTGTATAAATGTTGAACAGTGGAAATCATGGCCCTCTCTTACAATCAGCCACACTAGATGGATTTAATTCTTTTGGCTCTGAAGTAGGAAGCTTGAATGTCTTAAAGCAATATAGAAGCAGAGCCTCTGTGATCATGCAGGCCACCTAACTTACTGCAGGCTATGCTGTATTGCTTTGGCTGTGCTTACTCTCCTTATGCAGAAGAAGAAAAGTAATTACAAGGAGACCTTACACAGAGCATTAAATGAGTTCTGACTTGTGTCTGTGTCCTGGTTTCGCTGGGACAGAGTTAATTTTCTTCCTAGTAGCTGGCACAGCGCTGCGGTTTGGATTTAGGATGAGAAGAATGTTGCTAACACCCTGATGGTTCAGTTGTTGCTGAGCAGGGCTTGCACCAGCCAAGGGCTTCTCAGCTTCCCCTGCTCTGCCGGGTGCACAGGGAGCTGGGAGGGGGCACAGCCGGGACAGCTGACCCCCACTGGCCAGACCATAGGACGTCACGCCCAGTATAGAAACTGGGGGGAGTTGGCCGGGGGACAGCGATCGATGCTTGGGGATGGGCTGGGCATCGGTCAGCGGGTGGTGAGCAATTGCACTGTGCATCACTTGTGTATTCTACTATTATTAATTATTATTATTATTTTATCTTCCTCTGCTGTTCTATTAAACTGTCTTTATCTCAACCCATGGGTTTTACTTTTTTTCTTCCAATTCTTTCCCCCATCCCACTGGGCCGGGGGAGGGAGGAGAATGAGTGAGGGGCTGTGTGGTGCTTAGTCGCTGGCTGGGGTTAAACCACAGCAGTCTGTGGTCTAAATATCCAGCAGTGCTCAACTGCACGTTATTTTCTGAAACTTTAGAATAGTAACGAAAAGAATGTGTTTTCTTTGGATGCTCACTTCCTCCATTAAATTAAATTTGTAAGTGTATTTAAGAATTTGTAAAAGGTGTCTAATAATCTTCATCTGTGTCCTGCTTGCTTAGTAATCCGAAGAGGAAATCTTAAGGTTGATGGCTAGTCTTCATCAAAATACTTGCTAGGTTGTACGTTCTCCCCTCGTAAATTGCAAGGGTAGATGCACATTGCCTTTGCAGATTTCACTGCCTGTTTTTCTTTGTTTCATAATGCACCTACCATTAAGTGAGCTGTCAGTTTGCCTGTTTCCTACAGCCAGTTCCCTGAACCTAAAAACCCCAACGCTTATTTCAGGTACTGTTTCAAAAGGTGTGGCCTCTTCATTGCTGCTGGAAAGACTATTTCACATCTCAGATAAGCTCTAGTTTATTGGTTAACAAATTTATTGTAATACACTCCGGTGGTGGCTGCAGAAGTAGCTCAGATTGAGGAAAACAATTTGTTTGGAATTGTGATAGTTTTTTCACCTTGCTGTTTGCAAGCAATAGCATTTCTCACATTGGCTGCCGAGTGCCTACAGTCCCCTTCACGTATCTTAACTGAAATTAGGCAGGATACAAATGACAAGGTTTCTTTGCGAAGCACTCTGAAACTGCAGGTTCTTAATTCCGTGGGGGGTCTGGGTGCCTTCAGCAGCACATAGACCTCCTAATTAGCAGTCGTTATTTTGAAATGGGAAGCTAACAGTACGTCAGACACTGCATGCTGCTAAGGACGTTTCTTCGAGCTAAGGGCTTGGTGGATCCAAAGTAAAGCCTGCTGTGGGAGGTGGGAGTAGGCAGATGTCTGCAGGAGAATCTGCTGTGCTAACCCATCTTCTGCTCCGTTGTTTGACCAGATGCTCGTGCTGTGTTTTTTCAGAACAGGCTATGGGAAACTGCCTTAATGCAGTACACCTCATAGACACGGAGTTTATGCTTTTCAAATAGTAGGAATTTGACTCAATTTGTAAAATCTGTACTAACTTTTTTTGGCACTTGAAATAATTTGCATAAATCAAATGCTTTTTGTGGCCTGTAGCTGAAAACTGATTGAGTATGAATTATATAATTGTTTAAAGAGAGCAAGAGATCTAAAGATGGTGATGGAATGTGTAGAATAAGTTCATCCTACAGAGCAATGCCAGGCAGTACCTGGTGGCAGAAGAAGTCCTAGTGCTACGAGATGTGAAAGGTGATTGCAGCAGCAAGGCCGTATTGTTGCAGAGTACTGTATCTTTATCCTTTCTGTATATTTTATTAAATGTGAAGATCTAACACTACATATAATGTGCAAATGCAGCTACTTTGCCAGCAAGACATTACTGGCAACTACAGTGTTTTCTTGTATCAGTCTTCAAGCATCATCTGCTGCAATTTTTTTTTTATTTTTTTTTTTAGCTTGTGACTGATTTATTGATATCTTCAAACTAAAGGGAGAGAACTCAACAGGTTTAACTGTTATGTATGAAGAACTGAAAGAGAAAAATGTTTGCTCGAAATATTGATTCCTCCCCCCCCCAATTCCCAGTTATTTTGGACAAATGTCACATACTTTTGACAAAGCAGTTTTAAAGAGTCACAGATATTTATTAGGGTGGAGTCTAAAGATGGGTAAGTTAAGGCCACATTGTTGTTAGCTGCATGCTAATGCATGCTCATATTTGAAATTCAGTGTTGAGGCACTTCCAAGACCATGAATGACACAAGCAGCTAAATAAGGCATTCCAGGTGATGAACTTTAGCATTTCTTTATTGTTCTGCTTTTATTTTTTTCCTGTTCTAATTGCCTTCATTATGGCAGGAAATCTTCCATGCTCCTTTGTCAGGAGGCAATTCTGCTGCTTTTTGCATTGCTTGCTGTTTCTTGCAATCCCTTACCTTTCTTGATATCTTGTTCTTTTTCCCCTATGTGTTTGAGAAGAGTAAATTATGCAAGGTGATTAAGTTCTGTAAAAAGACAAATACAGGACTTCAGTAAAGAGAGCACAAAATCATAGGATCTGGCTTTCAGCTCGTGAGATGTATTTCAATGTTCAAAGGATTTTGTTTTTGAAGAGACAGATTTGAAGTCTTTTTTTCAGGAAACAAAGTAGAAATCCTTAGTTAAATGTCGTGTTTCTCCCACAGCTTGGAATTAACAGGAACTGCCGTCAACAACTCTTTCTCCAGATGTCTTTCACTCTGAACCGTCAGGATCTGGTTTTGAGTCTGAGGTATTCACCAACGCGGAGCATGGGGCTCTCCTCCCTTCCGGACAGTGATGACACACTTAGGGTGCAGTTGCCGATTCCAGTACTGCTAATAGCAGGGACCGTAGCAGCCAGAGGCAGGGAAGAGGTAAACTCATTTAGTCCGCCCATCACTGAAGACTGATAAAAGATGGGTAGGGGAGGCAATTTTTGTGGGCCCATGCGCAGGAAGGTTGGAGGACAAGCAGCCGGCAACTGATAGCTGTGGCCATCAGAGCAGGGCTTGCTGGAGCGCCTCCTTAATCGAGGAGGGAAAGACATTAAAGATGTGTATGGATACTGACAACATTTCCACCGGTGTTAAAATCCTTAATCTGAGACTCTGAGTGTCAGTTTGTGACCAATGAGAAGTTAAGCCTCTCTCTCTGGAAGGGTTAATTGGCCTGTATGCCACGTAAGGAAAGGCGGACTGCTCACTGCTGCCAGTCGGTGGCACGGAATCCTCTTCTTTTAAACTCGTTTGCAGCTCCGAGTAGCAGAGGGGAAGGACCTCGGGTAACCGTAGGGGGAACGGCAACCGCGCTGCCATCATCCCTGCCCCGTCTGCAGGAAATGCGGAGGCCGGGTTTAGTGTCGGCAGGCACAATGGCCGCTTGGTGACACCTGGTGGCAGGTTCATTGCTTGCTCGTAGTCGCACGCTTAATTAACCCGTGCCCTGCTGCGGGCAGAGGCGCTCGGGGCTTGCCCTGGAGGCGGGGGAGGAAGCGCCCGCTTTATCCCTTTCCGTGCTGGCACCGCGATGGCCCGACATTGCCAGGGGCGCCCGTGCCGTGATCCAAAGGAAGGCTCGGAGGCCATCCATCAGCCCTCGATAAGGATCTGAAGGATGTTCTAAAGATTTCAGTCCATCAGAGATGTCAAGCTGTGATATTCAGGGAACCTGTTGTTCTAGCGTTGTAGGGGGAAACACTGTGCCGCTAAGGCGGCTTCCTGGCAATAAAATTGCAGCTGACTTGGTAACAAATGCATTACTTTGGGCGCCTGTTTCCCTGTTTTCTTTTGGTCTTTTTTCTTTTTTTTTCTTTTTTTTTCTTTTTTTTTCTTTTTTTCTTTTTTTTCTTTTTTTTCTTTTTTTTCTTTTTTTTCTTTTTTTCTTTTTTTCTTTTTTCTTTTTTCTTTTTTCTTTTTTTCTTTTTTTCTTTTTTCTTTTTTCTTTTTT
>NW_009260608.1:997480-1008307 GCF_000687185.1 Egretta garzetta
CTGCTGAATTCAAATAGCATTCCTTCTGCTGGTTTTGGTTTGGGCTTTTTTTTTTTTTTTTTCCCCCCAGATTCCCCAGTCCTTATTGAAAATGCCAAGGAAACAGCCAGATTAAATATATGGAAAATTATATCTGCGCAGAGAAGCTAGATATGCCTGGCTCATCACATTTTGCATAAAGTAGAATGAGAAGAAACTTACTATCTTGCTTTGATAAACTTATACAGAGAACAAAAATATGATGATTATTTGGCTCGTTGCCAGTAGTAATTGCCTTTTCATGGGTTCTTCAGAGACGTGGATTAGAACAATGCAGAGGTTTTTGTGATAGTCTTACTTGTGTAGAGAGGTGATGGTTCAGGCTGTGCTGGCTTCAGTTGTAAAATTGCAGTAAAAAGCATCCAGAAAGCCACTAAGAGTCATTAGCTGCTAAAGCAGCTGTAAGTTGGTGTTCATATAGGTAGTTGTGGAGCTTGCCCAGCAGGTTTATGCAGTTAGAAAGGAGAGGGGGAATGGCATACAGCCTGAGGGTTCCTCCGTTCTGCACCATGGTCTGGGGGGCTCTGGAAGAGGCAGGTGTCTGCTGGAAGGAGCAAGGGATGTGTAATTTGTGCACACCCACCTCTTCTCTGCACTCTGAGAGCATACTTGCAAGGGGACTAACATCATGGTGTACCTGCTGCTGTAGATCACTCATTTTAAAACCAGTAAAAGCTAAAGCTTCTCATCTAGATGAGGTTTTGGTGCCTTGCCAGCATTTTCCCACATGAGACTACTGAGAGGAAATGGCAATTTTTAATAGCTTGACCATGATTTAACAAGATACAAGAAAAGCTCATCCTTTATCTCAGAGCTGAATTCTGCCACAGGCCTGGTGGCTTGTGTCTTGAGAATCTCCAAAGAAGAAAAGAAGTAGTTACTGTCCCTAATAATGGGCAGGAGCAGCTTCCAGGCAAGAAATGAGTGAATAGACTAGGGCGAGGAGAGGGGGCAGCAGGGAATAGTAACTCCCCACATCCTCCACTGTAAGAGTTGGCGAACTGAGTAAAACTTGCAGGTGGCAGGTAGAAAACAACGAGGAGATGCTCATTTCCACTTAACAAAGCGTCAAGGAAGAGTTTTCAGTCTTTGTATTTTTCCTTTCATCTTAACTTATCTTGCACACTTTTGCCACTTGTTTTCTTTGCCTCTCATATTTAGTCAGATTGCAGTATTTCGGCTCTCTGGACAGGCATTTTCAGTCTTCGGATGTATTGTGACTTGTTTGAGGAGACCTAGGTGCTCTACATCCTTTCAGCTACACAAACAAATGGGGTGTGGGGGAAAGCAGCTCCTGTGGTAAAAATAATAATAGGTCATTGGTCTATTTGTGACAGCTGTCTTTTGCATGTTGGCATTTCCAGCTCCTTCCTCTCTCTCAAGTTACTCCTCAAAGATAATAGGGCATGACCAGGTCTTCTTTTGCCATATACAAAGCTCCTGTGGAGAAGCATGTCCTGTGGCCAGTGCAGATCATGATGTGAATCTGCTCTTTGTGTCACAACTGAGGCACCAAAAATTCCCTTCTGTAAAATGCCAGGTGTAACTAAGGAGCGGTGAAGACAGGGATATTGGTGGGATTTGTCTCAGTTTGCATTGGAAGCCAATAGAAAACTATTGCAAGTGTCCATTAATGCAGCCTGGCTCACTCCAAGTGCGCTATTTGAATAGCCATAATTCCAAAATAGCAAAGGAAGTGTTTCATTTTTTTCCTTTTGGCAAATTGCAGAAGCTCACAAGCATATGGAAAAAGATGTTTTTTATGTTCTGGCTCAACAGCTATCACAGCCCTAAAAGGCTGTTTTAGATAACCCTCACTGTCATAGGATCATCTAGGTAACGTGGGTGAGTCTTGTACCTGCATTTCTGCTGTGTCTAGCTAGTTTTGTCCTAGAATGACCCATCTGCAGTGTTCTGAGTGCTTCTGCTGTAGAAAGCTTTTTAGTCCAAGTCAGGAGGCTGTTTTTGAAGAAAGTTTCATGCTGGCTGCCACGCACACGCAATCAGTGAGTTTTGATTCACATACAGAGCACCCTTGGAGCATGCACTCTGGGTTCCCTTTCGATGAAACCAAACCAGAGAGATCCTCCAGCCCTACACCTAAGGTACCCTGCTCGCTGCGGGGCAGTCAGCCCCCAGGACCAGCCTGGAGCTTGCTGGCAGTAACCCCCCCCCAACATATGTACGGTTTGTGTGCTGGCAGCATCTCGGCAACAGCTGTTTCATGCTCCTCTTGCACAGCGCTGTTTGCTAATGTAAACACAGCTTAAGGGTGTTGAAAATGGTTTTGTAGCCTCCTTAGGACTGAATTAAATTACTTTTCACCATAATACATTTATAAAATGTGTGTATATGTGTACATACGTATTTTTACCAAGTCTTTCTCTCACTTTCTAGCATTTCCCTTTCTAGAATTACATTTCAAATGGAGTAATTGTCAGTTCCTCTTTAACAGCAATAAGCATAAGACATCATGTCAGTACTTGTTCATCTATTCCTTTTTCTCAGTTCATTAGTATTATTTATTGCGTGGCCGGATTATGAGTATTAATGAATTCTTCTCAAAGTTTGCATTTTTTATTGAAATAAATCGAACATTTTAATATCTCCTCAGTAATTATGGGTTTAGATATATTTGCACAGTACCCTAGCTCTAACAAGATTAGTGGTGAGAAAATCCCATTCTGAAGATTAGCATGATATATTGAGTTGAACTTTAGGATTTTACTCTGGTGTTTTCATTACGGAGGTTTATTACAGAAAAACACTTTGTCTTCAATTACTTGCTAGCTGACCTGCATCTGAAATGCACAGATGAATAGCCGTTTTTTCCTGAAATTAGAAACCTCAGCTTATGAGATACAAACACTTTAAACAGTGCTATTAGAAATAGTTGTTATGGCCCTAAAAGGATCTAAATATTTTACATTTACAATTCAATTTTCAAAATGCTGTCTGTGGCACGCATTATCGCATCTGGGACAGACTCCCAGTGGCCAAACGATGAGCTCCCTGTACTGGCCTGTTGCAAGGGGAGATAGCGGTGTGTGCGCCTTCATTGGCTACAGTTTCGGCAGAGACCGTGAAATGTGTGCACCCTTTATGCCTCAGCTAGAGGGGTTATAAGGACTGAATTTGCCTTGTGCACCGTAGCCACTGACTACTCAGGTAATGTAAAAGAATGTGAAGCTGAAACACTTTACACACCTGTCTTGTTGATGCCTGACGTTGTTGTCAAGTGCTTTGTGTGTGTGTTAGATTTGCACCTCTGTAAAAGATTTGTATACGATAGGATGAAATAAGCTGGAAGCCTTCCAAGGTAAGGGCTAATTTAATTTGGGATTCTGTGTCATGGGCACAACTGTCTTGAGGAATTTTTATGTGAGTGAATTTACTGCTAATTAACATAAAGTTTTAACTGCTGATTTGAGGGTTGAGAAGAAAGAAAATAAATGAACAAAACCACTTAAGGAAACCCCTTTTCTCCCCCTTCCGCGGGGTCCACTTCAGTCAAACACCTTCCTGGTCTCCCTGTGCTTTCCCTGGCTTTTGCCTCAGTCTCTCAGGGCTGCCCCTGCCCTGGTGTGGGTGGCCAGTGAGCCCCAGTCCCTCAGGGCTGTCCCTACCCCAGTGGGCTGGCTGTGGGCCCTCAGGGTTGCCCCTGCCCTAGTGTGGGCTGGCTGCGGCCCCTCAGGGTTGCCCCTGCCCCAGCAGGGGTCCCTCAGCTGTGCCCCCCTTTGGCACGGAGCACCTCCCTCCAAGCGTTGTCTCCAGCTGTGTCCCCAGCAAGATCTCCTTCCACGGGTGTCCTGCATCTTCCAGGGTGTTGGCAGCCCCTTGCAGCTGCCACTCTCTGAAATGCATCTGAGCTGGGGTGCCCGGGTTCCCCCGGCTGCCTGCGGACCTATTTCTACATTAAAACCAGCGTTGGTGCTGCTGAGCCTGTGACAGTAACTGATAAATATCTAACCGAGTGCTACCATGGCGCATATGACTTTGCAGCTACTCTAATAATCATAAAAGTCTCTTTCCAGCTGTCTTCAACAACTGCTTTCCCCAGACATAAAGGGAAAGGACTCTGCCGGGAGCAGGCGAATAATATGCAGCTTACTGGGACGTCAGTGAAGGGTTGATAGTGAGGACAAGGAACAGAAGGCCAAACTCTTCCCCAGGTGAGCTGAATTTCAGTGCTAGTTGGTTTTCCACACGATTGGCCCAAACTGGGATTTTCTTATGAATTTTCCAGGTTTTATAGTCGGAGGCCAGGACGCCCGCCCCGTGAGCTTGCCGAGTGCTGCAGCGCAAGTGAGAAGGAAGCAGCGCTTGCTTCAGCCCAGCCTGAGACCCGTTTACAGCCGGCTGGTAAACAAGGACCTGTACGTGTAAGTGGTGTCACTGGTATACTGAGCGGTGACAATAAACCAACTGGATCCTAAAAATACTCTGTTAAAGCATTCCAATTAAAACAGGGTTAGAGGTTTCTCTATCAGGGAAAACCAAACACAGACAATTTTGTACCGGGAACGCAAATATCATGTTTGCCCTAATGCTTTTATGTACGTAACAGAGGGGTTTGATTCAAGCCCAAAGAAAGTTGGATGCTCTCAAGCTATAGCTGACAAACATTGGCAGTTTGCTAAGTACGATGCATATAATTTCTCTTAAACCCTGTCATAGAAAATAGCTGGCTGCAGGCTCTGAGTAATCGAAGGCTCCTCAGGGAGAAACTGTCTAGATGACTCCTTTCGGTGGTCCTGTGACACAAGTGACAGCTCTGCAGCTCCTTTGAAAAGACCACCAAACCTGTCCTCCAACAGCCGCAGCCAGAGGTAAGTGTCTAGCTGTCCTGAAATGTGTTTGTTATTGGATGTGTGACTCCCCATGAAGAAAGTTTGCTAAGGAAAAACGTCCTGCAGCTTGATCATAATATACTGGTTCCTGCTGCATGGAGAAGTTAGTTGTGATTTCTTGTGTCCTGGAAGGAAGAAGCACTCTACGCATTTGGAAGTTTAATTAGTAACTATGCCACATTGCAATTGCATGGAGATGCTGCGGTTACCTAGGTAGTATTTTGGGACAGCTGTGTGTGTCTAAATCATTTGTACACAAAGCACCCTAAATCAGCACTTCATTTCAGAAAGCACATGCTGTATCCCACAGTGCGCTTCCCTTGGCCTCATGCACCCATTGGAAGGCCAGAGAGAATTAGAGGCCTTGTATTTTCCTATCAGCTTACAGTAACTAAAGCATTAAAAATTCGGGAATAGGCTTAAAAGAAAATTATTTTTACCTCCATTTTCTTCTAGTTCTCAGCCCTTTAACTTGCATGCTGGATACATTTCCAAGTTGTTCCCCACACTGTACGTTTGGGGTTTTTTTTCTCCTCAACACAAAGATTTGGCTGCAAAAGGAGGCTAGATTAACCATTTCAACTTGAAACCCTGAGCTCTTTGCTTCACTTACAGATCCCTTCTGCTCCCACCGTCCCCACAAGCTAGTAATACACTCCATGTTGACAAATGCCTAACATTTTCAGTGTGCAAAAGGGGAGTGGTAGTCTGGAAGGTTGTTCCTCTTTTCCTGCTCCCAGTGCAGTGGGTTGTTTAAGTTTCTGCTTCTCTGAGCTGATTTTGTCTTCCCTCAAGATGGAAGAAGACTCTACACCTTCCTCCCACCATACCACGGGTGCTTAGTGCAGCATTGTTAACATGGAGGGTCCTCTGTTGAGCTATGGACTGTAGTTCACTCCAATGATAAAATGGCTTGGGCTTGTTCAGCCTGGAGAAGAGAAGGCTGTGGGGAGACCTGGTTGTGGCCTTTCAGTACCTAAAGGGGGCCTATAGGAAAGAAGGGGTAAATCTTTTTAGTAGGGCCAGCTGTGACAGGACAAGGGGTAATGGTTTTAAACTGAAGCAGGATAGGTTTAGACTGGATATAAGGAAGAAATTCTTTACAATGAGGGTGGTGAAACACTGGATCGGGTTGCCCAGAGAGGTAGTGGAGGCCCCATCCCTGGAAACATTCAAGGCCAGGTTGGACGGGGCTCTGAGCAACCTGATCCAGTTAATGGTGTCCCTGCTCACTGCAGGGGTGTTGGGCTAGATGGCCTCTAGGGGTCCCTTCCAACCCAAAGCATTCTATGATTCTATGATCTGTCCTGGATCCATTTGAAAATAAATCCTGTCACCTAAATGGGGTATTCTTTTGTATGGGAGAGGGTGGTTGCTCAAGTCACCTGCCACACTTGAAATCTTCAATATCTATTTTTAATGTGGCAAATCCTAACTAGGTTAGGTAGACTTGCCAGGTACAAAGGTGAGCACTTCTGTCGGCAGAGATATGCTTTTTGTAGTAGTGCAGTTTTTGAACAGAAGTAAAATTGGGCCAGAAGAGTACAGCTTCAGATCCCAGGCCAAAAGTGAAGGGCTGCTAGATTGGATTTCTATTTGCAGCTACTTTGTCGTGGCGTAGTTTCATCTCTGCAGGTGGGAGTTATCAGGCGAACTTTGTGCTCCTGAATGTACATTATTTAGCAAGTTTTAATTTCAAATTCTCATTTTCTTGCATCCATTCTTTTCTTCGGATGTATGTGCGGCCTGCTTTCTGGTTTTCTTATTGACTCGCATATTGCCCACTCTCCTACCCTCTAGCTTTAGTGCTCTGTGGAATATCTCAGCTGCTGAATGCACACCAAGCAATGTCCTCAAGGAACAGTGCCTGACTGAATATTGCAAACTCATTAGGGTTTTTTGGTCTGTTTGTTGTTGGTTTTTTGTTTTTTTTTTTCTTGTACTTTTAAATCCAGAGGTGTATCACAAAACCTGAGGTGAGTAGAAGGGGAAATAAGTTGTCTCTTGCAGTAGCGCTGGTGATTGCTGTCTTGGTTGTTAAGTCAAATGTTGTGTCTGAATACATTTGTTCTCATATTTAATATACAGACAGAAGTGACACTTTTTCTTCTCAACTGAAATAATACTCTGCACTGATCAAGTCACTTTCTAATTTCCCTGCTGCCCCTGAACAGTTTTTCACACAACTCCTTGCCTGACTTTTTTTCTCAGGGTTGCTGATGTATCTCTGGCAGCACCGTTACCTCTCTGTTTCCTTGATGGGTGGGTTTGAGAGCAAAGGAAAATGTCAGTGCAGCAGGAGGTGAGTTAGGTGTGCCTTCTGTATGCACCAGGGCAGGACAGGCTCTCACAGTGTTCCTAATGATCCTGCAAGATCTTTCTCACTAAGGTGAACCTGCTTTGTGAGGGATGTCTGTTGATCTGCAAAACACCGGTCTGAATGCTGGGTGAACCTGACTTTATGGGACCTGGGCAGTACAAAGAAGTTTATGTGTCTGTAATTGTAATATTCAGCTAACGCCGTTACTGTGTGTGCAGGTAATGCCTTAATGCAGGGAGGCGAAGTCAGGAAAGCAGCTTTTCAGCGTGAGTGAGGTGGCTTTCCTTCAAGTCCCTGGTGTGTGTGTGTGTGTAGGAGAGAACTCCTAAAGGCTGTCCCGAAAGTATAAATAGGCTTTGACATGCAAACAGTATGCTAATGCTGTCAATAGCTGCTGCAGGGCGCTCTTCTTCCCCAGCTGCTCTATGAGGAGAACACAGGTAAGAGCAGTCCATGTGTGCTTTCCTGGGGATGCTGGCATGCAAAGGAAACCAAGGCTTTGCCTGGAAAAAGGCTGCTTGGTCGAGGTGTTGATCCCTCTAAATGTCTTAAAGGAAACAAAGCGGCAGCATAATTGTGAGGGGACCAGGACAGACTGCAGGCCTGAGGGCGAGGGGATGGTCCCCTCTGCTCTGGGGATGCATAGGGGCCAGGGAGGTCTGTCCATTTGCGACATACACCTGAGGACAAAAATCAATAATATAAAAATATAATATGAAAAATTTCAGTAAGCTCTAGGGACTTTGATTTTGAGAAGTCAGGGAAAAGAATATTTTCCAGCACTTCCTTCTGTGTGTGGCTTTTTTCAAACTTTCTATTGATATGTGAGCCAAGATTTGGAATCCATAGCAACAAACTGGGGGAGTAGGGTGTTTTTTTCTTTTTTTTTTTTCTTTTTTCTTTTTTTAGGCTTTGTTTCATGTCAGGACTTTGAACACTATGCGGAGGCATAGCTCAAACCTGGCAAATTTGTGCTGATGCCTTTGGCTGGTTCTGTTAGCTCCAGCCGGAGGGTGGGAAAGGGTTGAACTGTTTTCCAAGGAAACAGATTTTTCAGACAAAGTCCTGTAGAAGGAGGTGTGAGTTAGGAGTGCTGAGCTAAAACAGGAGCACCGAGCTAAAATGTTTTGTACTATTTCAATTGGCAAAGTCCAACCAGAGGAAGGTGACAGCTTCCAGCTCCATTGGCGTGTAGGAGCCGAGAAGAAATGCTCAGTCTTCTTCTCCTCTGCCTCCAGGTAAACACTGGATCAGAAGGAGCAAAACTGGCTTGTCCTGTAGCTTTTAACAGCAAAAGGGTTTGGCTTTGCTGTGTTCATGTTTGTGCAAAAAAAAAAAAAAAAGTTTTAATTTGTTGTTGGATTGTAAATACAAACTTGGGACACTACCCTATTAGGATGATAGAAAGTGTGTGGCTTTTGTTATGAGGAAAGCTTCTATAAGAATCTCACGTGTCTGAAAAATGACACTTTGAAAATCAAGCTGCTGTCCAGTGCAAGCAACTGTATATAATGTAGTTGTAACTCATTATGAAAAAAAAATCAGTTAATAGGGTTATTAGCTGATACAAAACCATATCTCATAATTGGACACATTTCTCATGTGTTGCATTTGCCTAGTAATGCCGATGACTGTATTCTGGTATGATCAAAGACCTTAGTCAAAATTTACACTCTAAATTGCAGTACAGCATAGACGCTCCTCAAGTCTGCTTCCTTTGTCAGTAGGTGGTAACGGTGACACAGGATATAAACAAATAATCCAGTGATTTGCCCGGCAACGTTAGGCTTCTTTCTGCTCCTTGAAATTCATTCTAATGGCCGTGGCATCAATGGCGTTGAATGTGGCTCTTTGGGCCAAAGTAATGGAGGTGTAGAAGAAGCAGTAGCAGCACAGGGGGGTTGGTAATGAGGAACGGGAAGGAAGGCAGTAGGAAAAGATGATGATGGAGCTGGGGAGAGTCAGGCATGAAAAAGTGGCATTTTCTGATCATCCTGGAATGCGGTAGGTATCAGTGATCACAGGGGAGTGGTAGGCAGAAGTGATGGTTTTCTCAAACTGGGCAGCTTCCAAAAGATGGTCGGGAAAAATATTCAGAGGTAAAAATCAGACTCCCTGCCAACATTCAGCTACATACTTATTCAGAGCTCAACTTCACAACAGCTGCAGTTATAATACTGTTTTGCAGATCTAACACTTCCAAGATGTGGAAAATAAAATTCAGGATGAATTTTTAAGAATGTAATAGAAATAACTAGTGTGGCAGATGTAGATTTAGGGTATTCTGCACATTCTGAAGGATTTGTTTTTAATGTGAAGCATGTACCTTCACACTCTGTAACATGTGCTCTGATTCACTGACAGATTCGTTTTGCACAGTCCCGCTGGAATATTGGCACTCACGCCATCTATAAACAGACAGTCAAGGTTTGTGTCTGTCAGGACCGTACTTCATTTTATTTACCGCATGGTCTTTGGGGGTGGGAAGAAAGGGAATTAATCAAAAGAAGCATGCAATTCTCCCTCAGTCCTTCCTTTTATTTATTTATTTTTGAACTTGAAAGCCTTCTGAACTCTTTATTATTCCCAGAGTTCATTTTTTATTCTTTTTTTTCCCAGTAGGAAAGCAGCTGATCTCAGCAGGTGAGGGGCAGGGCGATTAGCTGTTGGAGACAAGAGGCAATTCAAGAGGTCACCGCAGAGATAAGGAACCCTCTGCTGATTACCCTGGCTGATAGGGTGAAGGGAATGGGGTGCAGAGGAACTGGAAGGGCGAGGAGCATCTGGTTATCTGCTAACTGGGGGAGGAGGGTGGAAGTGGGTACCTGGGCTGGATGCTGGCGTAGATAAGGCACGGGGCATGGGCTTGCATGAGGGGTTGCAGCGGGGAAATTTGTCTTGGTACCTGTGATGTATTACAACCGAGCAAGGTGTGCGTATTTGTCCATGATTGCCTTCTGTCTGACAAATTTCATGGAGATGGGAACCAGAGTGTGGGCGACCTACTGGTGGTGTTTCTGTTACGGGGTACTTACTCTGTGCTGGCTCGTAAGTAAGAACAAGCCCTACAGCCAGCAGTCCCTGAGGGCAGGTGGTAGGAGACAGCACGGAAGTCTTGACTCAAGTGACGGTACATATTAAAGGTAATCTATAATCTCTTTCAGGGCCAGTGAACTAACATCCATAGTTCATGACCACCAGCACAGAACAACGTCATGCCCCACAGCAGAAGTTCGCTTTGAGGATGGGCCAAGTAATTGCCCGCAGAAAGCTTGCAATAACCAAATTTCCTCTACGGAAAGGAATCTCTTTCCAGGAAAGAGCCTTCCAGCTGTAATTTGCAGTAAAACAAGTGGGATTACAAAACTACGATGATTAGAGTTAGGAAAAGAAATGCCCCCTGCAGTAGGGGGTAATTCGGAGACCCATTTTTAGCAGGCGGTGAGTTAGAAAAGGGAAGTTCACCCCCCCTTGCTCATCGCCGTTCGTGATTTATTGGCGTTTATTGTAAAACCGGGGACTTGGGGCAGTCAGCGCTGTGAACCCCGGGCAGAGCAGCGTTCCCACAGCCGGCGCAGGAGGGAGGAGGAGAGGCAGCGCGGACGAGCAGCCCGCCCG
>NW_009260608.1:1009294-1116712 GCF_000687185.1 Egretta garzetta
TCTTCCCCATCCCCGCCTGATGGGAGAGCAGCTGCCATCCTTCAAGGGGTGGGCGGCCGAAACAGTAAGACTCCCTGACCAAAAAACCAGGCAGTTTTGCCCTAGAGAGTCTGGAGGCAAACTTAGGGGTGAGGGTCGCCTGGGGTACAGCTGTGTGATCATTTGAGCAACAGGTATCAGCTGTGGGGAAGAGGCAGCAGAAAAGCTGACGGCGATGCTTGTGGCGTGCTCGGAGTGAAAGGCAAGAGGGGGCTTTCGTTACTGAGGGGGCTGGGAAGGGCTTTGGCGCACCGGTAAGGTCACCGCCCGCTCTCGTGCGGCTCCTCCTGCGCTCAGCGACAAGTTGTGTGAAGGCTGTCCTGACTCCATCGCATCGCCTGCTTCCCCTCCCGGGCTGGTAGGACTCCAGATCTGACTAATGGCTCAAGTTGAAAGAGTGCTGGTACCAATACTGGTCATTTCTAATATTCAACCCTGGCTCTGCAAAGCTTCGTTCTTCTGCAGTGCTCACCCCATGCAAGGATATTTGCAACTCAGCAAGTCTCGCTCAGAGCTGCTTTTCTTCCAAGCTCAATAACTTCCCACACGGGGACGGGCATCTAGTCTTGATCTGAGAAATTTAAGCAAAACAGAACAAAAAGCGCCCAGCTTCACCCCCTGGCAGTTCATATCCATGGGTAACTGTTAAAAACGTGTACCTTGCTTCTCATTTTAAATCACCTAGATTTACCTTCCAGCCACTGCCTGTGATTATCCCTCTCCCTGCTAGGCCGAGTCAGCCTTCGCTACCTGGCATTTCCTCCCCTTGATGGCTCGCTAGATACTGTAGGGCAAAGTGGCTGAGGACTGGTTGCATTAGAGAGACGTGGCTGGCCAAAACCTCGGTCCGAAGTTTGTTTTCCTTCATGAAAAAACAATGTTCGTGCTGTTGGCAATGCCCAACTGTATGGGGTTTGCGTGGCAAGGTTTTGGTAGCAGGGGGACTGCAGGGGTGGCTTCTGTGAGAAGCTGCCAGAAGCTTGCCCCGTGTCCAACAGAGCCAACGCCAGCCAGCTCCAGGACAGATCCGCTGCTGGCCAATCCCAAGCCCATCAGTGACGGTGGTAGCGCCTCTGGGATAACATATTTAAGAAGGGGGAGGAAAAAAAACCTGCTGTGGAACAGCAGGCAGAGAGAGGAGTGAGAATCTGTGAGAGGCACAGCCCTGCAGGCCCCCAGATACCCCCCTGCAGCCTGTGGAGGACCCCACGCCAGAGCAGGGGGGTGCCCAAAGGGGGCTGGGACCCCGTGGGAAGCCTGTGCTGGAGCAGGCTCCTGGCAGGACTTGTGGGCCCGTGGGGAGAGGAGCCCAGGCTGGAGCAGGTTTGCTGGCCAGGCTCATGACCCTGTGGGGGAACCACGCTGGAGCAATTAGTGAAGAACTGCAGCCCATGGGAGGGACTCATGTTGGAGAAGATCGTGGAGGACTGTCTGCCGTGGGAGGGGCCCCAGGCTGGAGCAGGGGCAGAGCGTGAGGAGGCCTCCCCTGGGGAGGAAGGAGCAGCAGAGACAGCGTGGGATGAACTGACCCCAGCCCCCATTCCCCGTGTCCCTGCATTGCTTGGGGGAGGAGGTAGAGAAAATTGGGAGTGAAGCTGAGCCTGGGAAGAAGGGAGGGGTGGAAGGAAGGTGCTTTTTAGGATTTGGTTTTATTTCTCATTACCCTACTCTGATTGGATTGGCAACAAATTAAACTAATTTCCCCAAGTCGAGTCTGTTTTGCCTGTGACGATAATCAGTGAGTGATCTCTCCCTGTCCTTATGTTGACCCACGAGCCTTTCGATATATTTTTTTTCTCCCCTGTCCAGCTGAGGAGGGGAGTGATAGAGCGGCTTTGGTGGGCACCTGGCATCCAGCCAGGGGCAACCCACCGCACCATCCCACTGTAAAATCCTTGTCCCGCTCCTGCTGTGAAGATGACAGGCTCCAACCTGGGGCAAATCCATGGGAACTGTGGTTTGGAGGGCAGCGGCTCAGGCTTTCACACTGGAAAAGCAGCATTTGCTAGAGGGAGTGAGGAGCTTTTACCTTGGCTCTGGCCCACAGGCTTTCTTCAAAATATTCCTTTCACATGGAAATTCCTGCCAAGTGAAGATTGCTAGCTCTGGCTGGCATGTCAGCCATGGCAAGAGACACAAAGGCTTTGTATCATTGGATATACGTGACACAAAGAAAAGGAAAGAGGTTTGTTTTGTGCTGGCTACTGTAATCAGCCAGCGGCATGCAGGGAGTCTTTGTGGAAGGGGTGGGAGAAGGGGGAGTAAGTATAGGAAAAGAAAGCTAGATTTATTAACATTAATTCCAAATAATCAGTTTTCTGCTGAAGGCAGAACCACTAATCTCAAATTTCCCTGCCTCAGAGTCACTGCTTGAGTCCCTTGCCTGCTCCACGTAAAGCCCCAGCCAAGAAAGCACACCTGCATTAACTCTGCTGCACGTAATTTATTGAACCAGTTTCACCACAATACTTTTTTGTTTCCCATCACCAGCAGAACAGAAGTCATTCCTAGCATCACCGTCCCACACGTTGGTTTTTTAATCAGCATTGCACTGCGCAGACTGCTCTATGGTACAGTCCCTGCCTGCACCATGGGTGTCTCCGGAGATTTTCTCCAGCCAGAAGACCCGAGCAGGAAGGTCTTAGAAGCGCTGCCCTGGTGCCAGGAGGCAGCAGGTTACCTCCTTGTTGGACCCTGGCTGCGGACCTCTGGGAAGCTGGGCGGGGTGTATGCGGTGCCAGCAGAGGCAGCCAGCTGCTGTCAGCCCCATCGCAGGACTCGCCCGGGAAAGGGCAGGGGGCAAGAAGTGAGCCGAGGACTGCCGGCGTCACCGGGGGAGCTCTTCAAAAAGGCAACAAGAGAGCAGGCTTTGAACAAAGAGTTGAGTACACTGGAAGCCCAAAGCACTTCGCCCTGCTGCCTGGGAAGAATGGATAGCAACAAATTTGCAAAGTTTCTTTTTTCCCCTTTACAAATATTACCCCTTGTTTTTTTCTTTTTTTTTTTTTTCTGTTCTGTCTGTGTCTGCAGAATATCTCCATGAGCTCCGAAGTGTCTTCCGAAATGCACATGCAAAGCCTCATAGGCAGGACCGACACCTACAGCTGCCTTTTGCCACAGGATGAGAGCAGAGGAGGGAGATGTCACTGAACAATACTGTGGGTTGCTGAGAAAATGGGAGGTTTCCTATGTCAAATTCCCAGGTGATCCTAGGAAATCAAATCATACTGTATCTTGTGGAAGAAAGGTACAAACAAAATGGCCCCACTCGGTCTCACCTTTGGGTAGACTCTTTACCTCAAACCTGGCAATCGGGCACTGAGTATCAAAAGCACATAACATGAGCACAGGCAAAGTTCCACCTCAGGTGTCTGGTCAGTCTTCAACACAATGTCAGGAACCCTGACATTTTCTTGAAAAAGCCAAGTTATGTATCAAGGGAAGAAATACGGCCTGTGCTGGACCCTGCCTGTGCCCAGAGCACACCTGGCAGCCTGGAACCATTGCAGCACGAACGAGGGGGAAACTAAAGAGTGATCCATTTCTTCTGAGCCTCCTTGGAGATGCTGCGGGGGGTCTGGTATCACCAGCTGAACTTTCTTTCTCTGTGGATCCCTGTTTTGTTGTACAGTCGCTTCCGTCAGGTTATCAGACTTTAGGTGCTGCAGCAGAGGGTCCTTATTGTCTTGCTTGACAGGCTTTTTGAGAACTTGGCTTTTCTGATTCTTAGAAACTTTCAAATGGTTACTTTAAAATTTATTCATAAATAAGTTATAACAATCTAATTTTGTGCGTGTATTGCCTTCAAATGAAGTTTCTTATGTCTTCTTGAAATGTCTATTCTTTTAACTTTTTAAGAAAGTAATACTGAACAGAAAAAGGAAGACTTCTTTTGAATCTCTAGTTACAATTTCCTTTGCTTCCTTCCTGAGCACAGAGTGAATTTTACCCACATCTCATTTCAGTTCTGTGGATCTCTGGAAATTGACAGCGAATGAAGCCTGAGCTACTGAATTTGCATGCATTTTAAATGCCTGTCCACGTCAGCTTCTGGTCTTTGCTACAGGCTCACATGGTGCTGTGCCTCCATGGGCAGCCTGCAACAAGAAAGCTCATCACACCTGAAACCTCTTGATAGGAAAAGGCAAATGTTAATGGGCACAGTCCTTTTCCTCTTTTCTCCTAATTCTTTCTTTTCCATAGATCACTGTTATGCTCACTTTTAGGCAAACGTGCCTTACCCTATTTGCTGTCCTTCATATTTCCTTTCCTCTGTGTTGTTCACCTCGTGGTAAAGCTGTAAATATCTCTTTTGCTACATCTCACTGTTCATTAGGGTATTTAGGCCTCTTCCAGCTGCTCCAGCTGGGTTTTTTAATTGGAACAAGGATGCCTGAGGGTGAAGAGAAGAAAAGAGAAGACAAGGGAGGGAGGGAGCAGGGGAGAAAGGTAGGGTTTGAAAGGGCAGAATACAGACTTTTTAACAGCTGGGAGAGGAAGGAGCATCTCTGCAAGGAAGCAAGAGCTCAGCAAAAGAGGAGGGAAAATGGAAAGGAGGGAGCTAGGTGAGAGACAGGTGAAAGGAGTTTAAGAAACACTGATTAGTTAATGTTTGTAAAGCATTTCTGAGAGTGCAAAGTTATATGTATATGCTAATCTCCTAATTACTATTTTGTGGAGTGTCTTGGTTTATGCAATCATGTATGATTAATCACAGCTGACTTGTCAATAGCAATGAACGATGGGAGTGTAATAAAAAAAAAAAATTAAGCAGCAATTAAGGTCAAGCTCTTCTTCTTTTCCAGAGGAGAAGGGGATTTTCTTGAGGCTTACTTTGAATTTTTTAGAAGATGCCACGTTTGAGTGGAGTGAGCTCTTCCCCCAGCAGAAGGATGCCCTGTTTGTCCCCCAGCATGCTCCAGCTCAGAGAAGGTTGGTGAAAAATGGGTGAGACTCCCTTCTGAAGAGGGGTGCAAGGGTGTTTTATACCAATATCTGATGGCATAGATGAAAGTAACAAAGAACAACCATTGCCTGAACTTTCAAATGACCCTGTCCCATGGCACATATCTCGCTTCAGATGGTATAAAACCTCATCTCACGTGGTTTGTATGAATTGAATATAGATTGGGGAAAAAGGGGTGGGTAGTAAGAATGTTTCGGTATGGCCTGTGTAGCTGCCAGCATGGGCTGTGTGAGCTGGCCACCTTGCACTTTTTCCTGCTCTTTGGTCCTTCAGGTGTCTGGTGGGTCTGGTTACCAGAATTGACATGGTGACAGCAATAATGGCCAGGGATGGAGGTGTTTGCTAGAGGGAGCCTGGCCATTTTTAGAGGTAGAAAGAAAGACTAATTAGACCTTGTTTGTGGTGAGGTATTGGAGTAAGACTTAACAAGTGTAGCTCAACAAGCTGGTGACTATACTGGATGTAGGGATGAACTTACTCCTTGTTGACCTGGTCTTCATTATCACGGTGAAAGTTCTTCCTGAAGGGAAGAGGCCGGATGATCAGTAGCTGCTGTAGCTTTGGTTTTCCCTCTGTTTGCAGAAAAAAAGGGAACAGAACAGTGGCTAGCAGCACTGAGCTGAGGTATTCTGAAGTTACTCAGGAATTACAGAAATGAAACTTGAAGTCTTAATTCTGGTGTATTCTAAACAAAAAAGATTGTCTTTAAAATGCTCTGACTTCGGGAAGTCTGAGGGCATGCTGTGAGAGATACCTGCCTGGGAGCAATGACAGCAAAGGCTGCTGTGGTGCTCTTGAATGCAATGAAGTTCTGTGTGTGTTAGCTTGTGGCTGCTGAGTTTTCTGCTATTGTCACGGTGTTGCTTAGTATGAGGCATTTTTGATTACGTGCTTTGTTTGGAAATGAATATAGCCTGTTTGTATGTTAGTGCTTTTACACAGCTGCTGACCCTTCTGAAGAACCTTCATGCCTCTTATGTACTATCTATGAGAAGTCCCTTTGTAGAGTCTTGTTGTTCTCTTTCTCTCCCCTGCTGCCACCCCTTAGTTTCTCTTTGTAACTTTAATTATGAGTGGTATTGCTCGAGATCAAAACGATCTTCTTTTTAAACAGAAAAAGGACTGAGAATCACTTCTTGGTGTAAGAGAAAGGTGAGAGAAATCAGGGTGGAAACTTGCGTGCTAAGGGGATAGTTAGAAACCATGCTGACCTTCCTCTATTGCTTTTCTGTTTAAAGCACAAGCTGTGAAACCAGCGATTGAAACACACGTGTCTTTACAATAGATGAAATACAACTCTTTGTACTCATGCCTGAAAGTTGTAAAATCTTAATCGGAGTAGAAGTTGCTCATGAGAGTTTTGGGGTCTTTCATGTTAGCCAGCTTCTGGGTTGTTTTACTGATACGACATCGTTTCAGTAGCCTGGAAAGGTGAATTTAGTAGTGTAATGTAGAAATCAGGGCAAGGGTGGCATACAAGTGGTAATAGGAAAACTGTCTTCTCTTTGTGGCAAACACAGATTTAAACAAAGCCAGTTACGCAGGTTCCATTGTAAAGATGTAACTGAGATGCCTGAGTTTGAAGACATACTTGAGTAGCTGCGTCAGTGTAGAGGAAGGTGGTAATGATGTGCAGCTTCATCAGCACATCTTTGGTAGCGAGGTGAGGGGAAAAAAAAAAAACCCAAACCAACACACCCTTGCTACTATCTGTAACTTTCTATTTAGACTTTCTTCATGCTTGTAAATGCCTGTGGTGCTAGCAACACTGCCTCCTCGTGTGTTTCCAAGGAGCTGTGAAAGGAAATATATGTGTTTTCGATATCATAGTGACCGAGGTTCTCCCCCTGCCCCTAAAGAAAACTTACTTCTCTAGGGGAAAATCCTAAATGTGTCAAAGCAAAGCAATGAACTGTGCATAACATAGTTTTCGAACTCAGTGCTGAAGGGAACTGGCAGAGCTGTTTTTCCTTTGGGGGGAAAAGGTGTGTGATTGACATAATTTCCAGGGAGAGGAGATGGAGAATGAAATACTCCTCTTTGGAAATGGCAGATGCAGGACTCCTGAATGACGACCAGAGCAAGGACACTTGGAGCCTCCTAAGCATCCTCACTGGGGAAGAGTGGTCTTCTCACAGCCTCCTCGGGTCTCTGTGTTCCCTGGCAGTGAAGGGCATGTGAGGAGTCAAACCGCAAGCCCAACATAACCTGTCGTGCCAGAAAGTCTTACCCTGCTGCAGCTCCTGCTCACAAATAAAGAGCATCCACAGAGAAACGTTCACTGGTCTCTTGCTAATCTGCCTAGTTGGGCACTGTAGAGGTGAACCCTCAGCTGTGAGTCTGTTGAATAAACATCAGCCGAACTTAGTATCTTCATCTTCTTTGGCTGTGAAACTTAATTGGTAAGTGCCCAATAGCTTGGGTTTGTCTGACTGTGGTACAGTGGCAATGGTCACTGATGGTTTTTCCCCATTAAAGTGGTGATAAAATATGCAAACGCCACATACCTGTACTATTGTTCTATTATACAGTGATAACAAGGCTTTGTGGATTTACTAGTGGTGTTCTGGGTATTTTGTTCCAGGATAAAAAATTTACAAGAACCCTGTTCTAGCTGGTATTGATGGGAAGGCTGCTGAAGGTCACTAGGTCAGCAGTGCTTGTAGTTTCTATGGCTGATATCCAAGCCTGAGATAGAAGAGGGCCCACTAACTGAAAATCACTGTTATTGTATTTGAAAGATACTATTTTTTTTTCTGCCTCCATAGCAAAGGTAATATAGGGCAACAAGGAAGCCGAGGAGGCAGAGCTGGTGGGAAATAGGGAGTCTTCCTGCACTGATGCTCAAGGATGTACGCTAACATGAGATGGAGTACAGGAGTTTAACCTAAGCAATCTATCAGGTAAACCTCTGGGATGGGCTTGCTGTTGGAAAAGCAAATTGCTGCAGGTCGACCGCCTAGTGGTACCATTGGTGTCACGGTGATCTGGCTCACAAGTTACTTGCCCTACATAATATGACCTATATAATAAAAGCTAAACCGAGGTAATT
Organism: Egretta garzetta; assembly: GCF_000687185.1. Classification (NCBI taxonomy): domain Eukaryota; kingdom Metazoa; phylum Chordata; class Aves; order Pelecaniformes; family Ardeidae; genus Egretta; species Egretta garzetta. The sequence goes on from NW_009260608.1 coordinate 1,017,352, forward strand.
ATACACACTTACATACATAATGTAGAAAACCAGAAAAACAAGTTCTGTTTATCTGGAAAACCTGAAGTGTCTCTGTTCTGCTAAGATTCTTTTGAGGAAGGGAGAAGATCTTAGAGGAGCAAATTAAAAACCAAAAAGTAAGAGTTCAGGTTGCATTCACTGTTGTAGTAAATGCACCGATTTTAAGATCAATTGCAGGAAGATGCACTCTAGTCCAACACTGAAGGCTTCGTTCTCTTTGCTCACTGCGTCTTCCCTCTTCCTAGCTCTTCCCTCCAAAGCCCTGGCTGGGCGTCCTGCTGGGAGTCCCAGGGCAGGACGTGCTGAGGTCTTGCAGGTTGCTTCTGTCGGCTCCTGTAGCTGAAATCTGGCTGACTTCTGACCTTAAGCAGCTCCTCCAGGCCTCTCCTAGTGGGGACTTAACCAAGTTGTTTTAAGATACTGTGTTTACAAAGGCAGATGTCGGCTATGCGCTGAAAAACGCACAACTTATTCTCTCTGACCGTCCTCCTATCCCTTCTCCCACTATTTTATATGAAAGTTAATATTGAGATAGTAGCAACCTCACTTATTTTGAAGGCGGTTTAGATACTGTGCGTGGGAACGACACCTTTTGACTTACGTTCTTTCTGTGGTCTTCTAGAAAATTGGGCTCATCTCCATCTCAAATGATGCATTTATTAATGGAAATACTCATCCTGATTAATTTCTAAAATGGAAATAAATGTCACAAGTTCACCCACCTAAAAGGATGCACATGTGCATTATTAACTGTTGCTTTACTTTTTCATGATATTTTGGGGGAGATGTTATTTAAAATGAGTGTGGATTTGTGGTTTTGTCTTCTTTTTTTGGGAGGGGGGGTTGTTTTACAGAAGTAGTTCAGGTTTTTCCTTTTAACCATTTTAATGCTCAGTTTCTTAAAAATGGGGGGAGGAGTACAAGAAAGCAGAAGGGGCAAATCTATAGGCTTACTGGGAGTTTCACTACTATCTTAGTTGGGACCAGGATTTCATCTCAAATAAGTGTTGAGGTTTTTCTCCTATCCTCAGAGACTCTTCTCTAGCTTTGAAAAAAGTTCTTGAATTTCCTCTTGGATGTATGGATTCTCCCTTCAAGTTTCTCCTTGCCATAAGCCACTGAGGGAAGAAGGGATCAGAATTCTTTTGGGTTTAGTGGCAATCTAACAATTTCAGGACCAAAAAAAAGTGCATGGATATTGGTCATCTGTTTCTTTTTCTCCAATATTTCACAGGGAAATGTCCCTGGAATGCATTTTTCTATGAAAAAATTATTTAAACCTAAGTCAGGCTTCTTTTGTAGTGCCTGTCAGCGATCCAAGGAGCCAAGCTTTTGTCTGTCTGTGCTGCCAACAGCCTTGGTCGGCTCAGACACGCACTTTCACTTATTCCAGGTGATCTGCATAGCCTGCCTTAGAATTCATTCTGTCTCCCCCACACAGGACAGCAAAGATGACAATGTCTCTTAGCACAATTTGACCAGTGCAGAATAAATAAAATAGCATCGGGAGAGAGAGAGAGAATGCCAGCAATTGCGGTTTGTGAAGTGTTTAGCAGATTACTTGGATTCATTCTTTCGGCTTAACTTTTTGCTCTGTATTTCATGTACTTACTCTAGATTCAGCAGTAAGGGGGTCTATGAGTTAGCCTCTACTCAGGTTTTAAAGCATTTTTTGGATGACGCAGCCTCGAGCCTCTTCCATAAATTTGTTGCAGGATTAGGGCTGTTTGATTTTTGTACTAGTACATTTTTTTGGATTTGGTATAGATAGATTTCTGGGACCAACAAATACAGCTAAGAGACAAATGTCTAGGCAAACTTCAGGAACTTGGAACGTATTTTAACAGCTTATGGTTATGAATGTTCAGCTGCTCATCAGTAATTTTGCATGATTTACTACACATAATTACTTCCAACTCTTTGCTCCTCTATGCCATGCTTTCCTAAACCATTCCTGATACACCATCTTGTATGTTTGACTACTTTTTTTTTTTCTTGTGGCCATATTGCATAGATAGCTCTTGTGTAATTTGCTGTCTGCCTTAATCTTCAGACACCAGCCATGCAATACAGCACAAAAGAAAAATGTTAACTTGCCTTCAGTTTCATAATGAAATGACTTTCTGACCTTCCTACTATTTAACATCTGTCTCTTTTTCCCAGGATTCTTGAGTGAGAAAGCTATTTCTTTTGGGGGGAGAATAAGGAGGGAGGGGAAATCTTGGGATTAAAACAAAACAAAAAACCCCAAACCTTGTGTGTATCAAATGATAAAACAAAAACTAATGAATTAGTAAAAGAAAAAAAAAAATCAATCTTTGACTGAAAACGTGTGTGTTGTATGCTGCTGAAGTCACCAGAGCATCATCTAGTGATGCTAAATGATGAAAGCCAAGATTAGTCAGTGTGGCCTTCATCATGGAATTGCAGTTTTATTAATGGCTGCAGAATGTTATTACCTACCGTTTTGCAGAATATGAAAAGTAGGTAGGATGCCTGTGGATGTGAGAGAAAGAGAGAGAGAGCTCACTAAGCTTTCATGCAATTTGCTTAAATTCAGTAGTTTCTGTAGAGTAGGCTTTAGTGTTGGCTGCACAGAGGTATGAATCTCTGAGCTCTGTACTTGGAGAACAATAATAGAATTATTGGCAATTCCTATTTGGGAAGTGCAAGAAAAAAAAACCAACTATATCGGGAATTGCATAAAGATGCCAGTAACTTTAAAAAGTACACGTATTTTGTGACTTGAGCTATGAAATAACATAATCTCTAAAGCCTTAAGTCCCAAAGCATAATGTTAAAAAAGGGGGGGGTTGCCTAATGGGGGTGGGGGAAGAAATCGCGCTCTGCCACAGATTAGATCAGAGGCAAATGCTGAAGAGGGATCTCATCATTATTCTCTCTTCTAAAAGAAGAGATATTTGAGGGACAGCAGCCTTGATCTCATTGAGAAGAAGATTGAAGTGAAAGACAAGGTTGGTTGTTCTCACTTCAGAGGGGTCTGAAAGCTGAAATTGCAAAATCAATTTACTATCGTTACCGCAACAATTAAATTGACGTGATGAAAAGATGGAGGAGGAGGAGGAGGATGGATCAGATAATCCACCCCCACAAAATATCTGTGTGTGCAGGTGGCAAGTGTTAGAGCTGCCAAGGGTAGAGCTGCCACGACTGTCTCTCCTCTAACGTGACAGGCAGCTGCCTCCTCCCCTTTCTCCATCTCCTCCCCAGGTCCGTGCTGGCTTCTCCAAACACCTCTGCTTGGCTCCGCAGAATTTCCTCCTGTGGCAATTTGTGGGTTCTTTAGCCCCCCCAGTTCTGTTTCCTGGGTGTCCCTCAAACCCGAGTGTTTTTGCTGGTTTAGGCTGCCATACTGCTTGTGTTTGTACAATGTAATAAGACATCTGCTGCCCACCAGCACTCATCTGCGCCCCGGCGGAGCGCTGCAGTTGACTGCTATCCTATTTATATTAATTGAACACGCCGTATTCTGCATACGCCGCTGATTACCCTCATTTATTTCGTCTCCTAAAGACCCAAGGATTTCTGCTGCTCGCCCTTACAGCATTGTTTTACTCATTTGGCTCCAATTAGCCTCGGCTAATGAAAATACATTATACCGAACCTCTTGTTACCCGTTGCTGTTTCTAATGACATAATTTGTGAGTTTTGAGCCTTTTCAAGTGGAGACATTAGGAATTACGTTACAGTTTCTTTGGTGGGGTGGAGAAATATTAATTGCAGGCATCTGGGCTCCTTCCTTTAAAGAAGACTGGTGATTTTTACTTAACTAATAAATGTTGACATAATCAGGGAGCTATCAGCACCATATGTTGGCCTTTTGTGAGACGCAGATCTTATCCCTGCCCGGCTGGGTATGGAAATGCTTCAGTGTTAGCGCTATGTCTTGGTATATTTTTAAAGCATCACTCAGCACGGGCAGATTGCTGCGAGAAAGAGATGAAACCTATTTTTAAAAGCAGGTGGGCTGTTTCCCCAGCCTTTCAGGTGAGGTTATCTTTAACGATAACCAGATGCTAAAAGCTGCATATGCAACTGTGCTTATCTAGCCTGGTATTTGCAAAGCCACTTTTTGTTAGCGGAGCTCTGCCCTGGGGACTTTTACAGTGAGGGTGGAGGGGAGCCAGATCCAGCAGTCAGCCGTCTGTTCCTCGGGTGTGCGCTCCTCTCTTCTCTCTCCCTTCCCCTTTCAGGGACATCATGTGCAAACATTGGGCCCCAAGGACGCTGTTGCAATTAATGAGATTTGAGGGTCAAATCTGAAGGAGAGGTGTGCTTCTGCCCTTCGTGGAAGGATTGATGCGACTGTCTTGCCCAGCCATGCCAAGGAATTAAATAAAGAGTTTTTGTTAATTCAGGAAAATGTATCAAGATTAAAAAAAATAAATAAATTGTGTAGATGTGACATGTACTGCCAAAAAGCAACAGGCAGCAATAATACTTCGTTGTGTCTAGTCCAAGCTGGGTTTTGGCACAGTACACTTCAGCCTTGAAAGCTACACATATCCTCCCTCCCAGCTCCTTCGTTACCTGTTGACTAACTTTATCTCAGATGGGGAAGCTTCACAAGGTCTTCCTGCATCTTGCTCTAGTATTTGGGGGAGTCTCTTTGGCCTGGACTCCCTTGATTTTTCTGAAAACATTTTATGGCTCTGTTTCTGAGAGAAAGTGGATGTGACCTGGGTGGATGAGGCTGCCGTACCTCGGGGATGTTTTTCCACTGTCAGTCTTCAAAGCATGTAGAAAAGGAGGTTGTTCAGTGCATAAGTAGCTGTTAAAAAGGAAGGGAGGACTTAAGCAGGGGAATGTATGGGGAGGCATTATAAGCTGTGGCATGATTTGAGCGACTGCCTGGTAGCATTACACATAGACGTCTTTGTTTAAGGCAGTAGTTGGCTGCCTGACAAGGACTGGGTGGATCAATTCTTCTCCATTAATCACTCCACTTCCCTTAACATCGGTGCCGCTCTGGGCAGGGCCTCTACTGCCACCGGGAAGGATCGTTTTCCCCCAGTGTGAGGTGTCCCATTTCCCCCATTAATGTGATCGATCAATGCTCCCTGGCTCTATGGGCATGAGGAAGCTGTGCAGGGTGATGATGGCTGCTTGGCCAAGCCTCTTCCAGCTGAGTATGGCCTCTGTAAAGCAGCTCGGGCTCTGCGGCAGCGCCTTGTCTGTGCCCCAGGGAGCCTACGTGGCTTTGAGGAGAATGCTGACTTGGTGTGGGTGGAGCTGGCCAAGTGGTGCGGCTGGAGTAGGCGCCCAGGGCCATGAAGTGGACTGCCTTTGGTTTCAGATGTTTGCATCTTCTTGCTGAATTTATTCCAGTTGGTTTTGTGGCACAGAGAAGCCTAATGCTTTGCTCTTGACTCTCTTTAAATAGCTGTGGGTTGCTTCTGCATATATTCTGCTTCTGGTTTTGCACCAGCAAACCCAAGAATTATTTAGGAAGCCGTTATCTTTGTGCACTCCAAAAGCACACAAAAAGACGTGTTTACTTGATTTGTTGGTTAATATTCTAATATTCTTTATTTCTTGCCTGAAGGCAACATGGTAGCTGACATGTCAAGAAGACAAGCTGCAGAGCTGTCTGAAGGCTTTTTTTTTTTTTTTTCTATAAAATGGTGCCCCCTCCAGTAGCTAGTCCCATTTTTGCATTGACTGCTGGCACCTCCTCCACATGCATCAGAAACCCAGGGAAATTCAAGCCTATAGTGTCCCTGGAGGCAACAAAATGACAGCATTTCTCAGCGGATGGGAAGTCTGGTTAGGGAACAGTCCTAACTCTAATCCCTTATACGTGGCATATGTCATCTTTTCAAAAAGAACTGCCAAAGAGAATTAGGTGGTGTTAAAGTAACTTTTTACCTAAAGAACCTTTTGGGAGAAAGAAGCATAAACAGAAGCTTCATAAAAATCCTGTATTACGATACAGCACTAGAATATTGAGCATAGCAATAACCCCCCATGTCTTTGTTAGTTTTTCACTAGGTGGTAGTTATGTCTTTTACTATCCTGCAAATTTCTCTAGTTTGTTGTGCAATTTGCATTTTGTTAATATTTAGCCAATGCACTCTCAATGAGAGCTTAAACTTGTAATCTGCACAGCCCTTCAGCTCCTACCCTGGGTTCCTTCTGCCCCAATTTACTGCTTTCCCCATAGGTCTTGTATTAAAAAGGCTGCTGAACTGCTCTGAGTATTTTCGCTCTAATCCCCGCCCACAGCTGCTGAGCACAGCAGGGCCCAGGAGAGGGGAGCTCCCCCCTGCAATCCAGCCTCCCTCTTGCCAGTTCGTGGTGAGTCTGGACTTTGATTCTGTCACCATGTCTCTGTAAGCCACCATCTCCATTGCTTTTTATTGTGCCTTTAAGTGTGTGCTTGAGGAAAACGCGCAGGGTGTGTTCCTGCATGCTGATGCATTTTTGCCTGATGCTAGTCCCACAGCACCTTTGGGCTCCTTGCTCTAATGGGTACACTTGTATTTTCCTAAGGGTTAGAGGAAGGAGCGGAGTCGCTCACCCGTTCTGGACAGTGAGATGGGCCAATGGTTTGAGGGGTAATGGTAAATTTTGTTGTCTTTTGTGGTTGGGGCTGTTGCTTAGCCAAGGTGGATTGTTGTCTCTTAACGGGGGTCTTGGCAGCCAGGTTTTAAGGTGGGGACCTGCTGGGGGTGGTGGTGGTGGGGTGTGTGTCTCAGTGGCAGGCCAGGCGTTGGAGCTGGGAATGATTTTTGTTCTGGGTTTGCAGAGTGGTGAGAGACTGGAGCCATCTGAAGGAGGAAAAGAAGAAAGTGGTTGAGGTGCCACTGGAGGAGATTTGGCATGTGGAGGGGGGCAGGGAGCCAGAAAGGCTTGTTCTCTGCTGGCAGTGTGACTCTGAGCACGTGGAGCAAGAAAATCTACTTGAAAAATGGTTTTTTAGATGAGAAGTGTCATTTAAGTAAGAAACCACTATGTGACTGCTCTTCTCTATTAAGATATGACACAGGCATTATCCTGCAAACACACTTTGCGGTGTTCAGAGCACCACAACCCAGTATCTTCTTGATTCCCCCTGTCTTTCTTTTTTTTTTTTAAAGGGGGGAGACATAGTACTAGAGGAGAACAGAAATCATTGGGCAGTCTTCAGTTAATGTATACCATACCTTTAAATAAATCCACCATGCAACAGAGTGGAAGTTAAGTGGGGCAAGAGAGAAGGAGCCTGTAAGAGGACAGGTTTATTGATCACATAATGAATAGTCTTGCATTAATCTCGCTGAGGCAGTATCTAAAGACTTATGGCATTTGGCTTGAGGTAACAGATGTGTGCGTGTAAATTCATCTTTTGGTGAATTGTTCTAGCCGTGTTTTGATGTGTTGGCTAAAACATTACGGCCAGGTTAAATCCAAAGTGACTGCGTCAGTTTGCCTTCTCAAATCCCACCACCTACCTCCACGTGCTTTTGAGGACAACAGGAGATTCTTCTTGGGGGTATTTGATTGTGCCTTTTTGACAACAGAAGGGCATGGAAAATCATTATGGTAACTCCGTTTGAATAAGGTGGATGAAGAAACAGGTTTAAGGTGAACCTGAATAAAAGACCTAGCCAGCTGTAGAAGCTGTTGCTGGCGTCCCCTGGAGCCGGTGTTTGATGACAGTTTGTCCGTGCATCTGGGCCAAGACCTGATCTCTGTGCAATATCCCACATGACAGCTGGTATCTCTGAGTGCAAATCTAAGACTGTCCTCTCTGCTCGTTACTAAGGATGATGGCAAAATCCTTTCTATATTAACTAACCAAAATCACATCCAGCATAACTGAAGGGAAACCCAGAAAAATGGTGGAGTTTGTCTGCTTACTCAAGGCTAAAATCTGGCCTAATGGCCTTTCTTTCTTTTTTTTTTTTTTCTTTTTTTATTTTTGAATCGGGAATGAGTAGTGTCACCAACAAGTTTCGGTGCAAATGTCCTGGCGTCGCCTCTTTGATTAGATGTTGCATTACCCCTCCCTATTTTTAATTGAGGGTTGCTCTGTCTGGACACACTTTACATTCTTCAGTGTAGGAATAAAAAAGTTTTGAAGAGTTTATTTTTCAGAGGTTTAGTGTCACTGTTCTTGCTGGACTGATAATCTTAATGGGATATGTTTGGAATGATTCCAAATTCTAATTTTGGAAATTGAATTGTTTTAGTGATTAAACAAAGTAACTGAGGGCATCACCCTATTAAATAAGATATTTCATGCATGTGATTAATTGTAATCTCAATATAAATCCTTTTGATTTAGAGATTAATGTTGATTCTTTGCTTCAAATTTACTGTCCATTTGTTTTCTTAATTAAAATTAAAGGTGGAAGACAGATAGCAGAGGAACCTCTTCAGGATGCTGATGTTCACTTTGTTAAATAGAACATTTTTCATTAGGAGGCTCAGAAGTAATAGGCTTGGTATAACTATATTAACCCTCAGACAATAGAGGATAGATTGTATGGGTTTTCTATTGCTGGCTAAGCTTGTCATGCTTCAGATCACTTAAAAAATATGGGTAGCTGATCTTCTAGCTTGAATGCAGTCTTTTTCAAAATTAAAAGGTAACATTTGAAAAATAGCTTCCTGCTTTTTAGAGAGGAAACTTCTCCATCAAGCTGCTTGGAGAGCGTGCATTTCAAACTATATCATGTTCCGAAGTCAAAATAAAATGGTGTATGGGGATAGAGGGAGAGCCTCCTATTCCCCGTCGCTTAATTTCACATGGGGCATCTATACCTGGTCTTGGTCCAAATGGATCCAATATCATATCAAGTTTTAAAAATGCTTATATTTTCATTACTCAGCTGTTAACCTAAATCCACTGGAGTGTGTTAATGCACTGTGTTATCTCTGGGTATGAAAGCCAGAAAAAGTACAAGGGTCATATTAATGCAATACTTGTGCTTCCACTATATGTTAAGAAAAATGTTGCCTCTGTGTATGTGCAATATTGTGTAATACACAAAGATGTCATGGAAAGGATTTATCATGCTCATGTGGAGAAAATGTAGCATAGGTAACTTAACATTATAAGCTTTCTAGTGCAAGGACATTGGGCTTTTCGTGAAAATGCATATTACTGATAAAGATATAAAGCTGCTTTGTATTAATGAGGTGTGTCATGATACAACATGATGATCTTAATTCATCTTAATAAGAATGCAAATTATTGCGACAGCAAAGCATTATTGAAAATCATTTGAGATCAAATAATGACAAGCAATTCCCATATGTCACTGCTCTCATGCCTAATTGTGGCTTGCAGCCGCAACATCTCACACTTGATTTCTAGAAGATCTTGAGATAGATCGATAGAAGTACAAAGATGGAGGGAACCTGAAGAAAAACAAGTAGTCCACCAGCGTGCAATCAAGTATACTGAAGTCCTCCTTGATGGATGTCTGACTGATCTGATCCTTAGCTGCTTCTTGGTGGTTTTCTTTAATGGTGTTTCTTCCTAAAATCTGGTTTGTGTGTCTTTTGATGCAAATGGAAGCTTGTCTGCCCTTGAATGAGTAGACTGTGTGCCCTAGAGCATAGCAGAAATCATCTGACTAACGTCTACAGCCTCTCGCATTGTGCCAAAATCCTTTGGTCTACCTTCTACTGCTATCAAGGTGATACAGAGGAGAGATCCTCTCCTTGCAGAACTTACTAGTGACCAGATGGTCTCAAGCCATTTTGCAGTTGTAAGCTTTTGCAGCTGGTGTTTGTGAGCTATGGCTTTAATGGATTTTTTTTTCTAATAAATGGAAAATTAGAATAAAATTACTATATTTACCATTTCGATGATAACAGTTTAAAATGTGGAATTTATTAAACCGTGAATGGTTAAAAACTCAGTCCTGATGCACTCCTGACATGACTCATGCAGTGAACGTTAAGTACTCAGTCCAACTTTTTCTACCTACTACCATGAAAGTATGTTTCTCCTATGAAGACTGATTTAAGCTAATGCTTTCAAACAAGAAATATAGGGAAATCTTCCATTGTTTTCATTTGCCTAAGAGTTTAATGTTTGTTTAAAATGTAAGGAGCATTTTCAGAAATGCTCCCGTAATGTTCACTGGACGTGCGGTGCATTAGCATAATAACACATAACTGCGCATCGGTGAGATTCAAGATTAAAAGCAGCTTCTACTGCCTCAAAATATGCTTTCTCACATGTCCCATATGACTATAATTTTCTTAAAGTTCTGTTACTGGTTGTAGTTTACCTCCCAATGCTGTTTAAAATTTTCTTCTTTGTTTTCCAGATGTGCGTAAACTGTGTGTTTATGAGGCAAGTAGGGTTTGGGCTCCGGTTCTGAGTGCAGCCAGGAGACTGCATTGGGTCCTTTTCAGTTGTGCAAACACAGCTGGATTAGAGATGGCGGTTAAATGTTCCCTCTCTGTGATTTGGTTTCCCAGAGAAGTCAAAGATAATGATAGGGGAATGCTGTCCTAATTTAGGTTTTATTGGAGCAAACCTACCACTTCCTAACCGCTACAGAAAGAGATGTGCGCTCTTACAGGTCCAAGCAGCATGAAATTTCCTAATTATCCTGTACCAGTGGAGGATGTCCCATGGAGATCAAGTAGACGCTGAAGAACTGCAGAGAAGTACCTGTCTATTTATTCTTTCAAAGGCCTTGTATAGGAGGAAAAAGAGGAGAGAGGGAACAAAGACTGGAAAAGAGACTTTTATCCTATTGTCATAATTAATTTAGGAATGTAATTTCTGCAAAACTATCCAGTTTACCAACGGTTGGGACCTACCAAATGACTCAATTGCATTTGATCAAAGTGACGTGCCTCCCTAACAGACCCATGGTTAGTCTGCCAGTGGAAACCCGCCCCCTTTGATCACATCAGGCACTGGGTACCAAGAGACCCAGGTTTTGACAGGGCTAGGGTACTTCTTGCAGTGGCATTAGGCTGGATGATTGACTGTCCCCATACAAGTGGTGGGTGCTCTTTCCTCAACATAAGTTGGTGCTGTTTGCCTGTCACCAACCCTCTGGTCTCCCACTGTGCCCTGTTGCCTTGTAAGGGTGCTCCTGTCTGCTTTGGAGGTTGCTTTCTGCAGCTTCTGATGTCTTCCAGGGGAATGTTGTCCATGTCTGACAGCTTGGGTACTCGCCTGTCCAGCCATCGGTCTGCTCTCCCATCAGTTACCCCTTGAGGCTGAGGACATTTTCCCTTTTGGTGAAGTCTGTGGCACAAGGGAGTAAATGCTTCATCATCTTCTCTTGAGGAGGAAGGTCTTGCTTTCCTTTGTTTCCTCTTATCATATGCCAACAAAGTTATTCTTGTTGCATTTTGTCCCTTTCTCGTTAGCTTTGTGTCTTGTCTTTAATGTGCTTTGATTAATGTTGGTTCTTTTGTATGCCTCAGTCATGTATACTTGGTTTTGACATATGATTTATGTTTCTTTCTGTTTTCAAGTGCCTTAAATAACTTCTGGCACAGCCTCGATGGTCATGCTATGCATTCTGTTCCTCTGTATCAGAAGAAAAGCTGTTTAGCTTAAAATAATTACGTATGGATAAACACATACTTTTTTGATTGCTTTAATCCAAAGTGTTATTTATTACCCCCATATGTCAAATTCTCAATTGGTACTCTCCTGTTAGTCAGGACTGGAACTGAAATAACTTCCCTCTAGTGCTTCCTCTGCATTTTTTTTTGTGGGGGGGAGGGGGGGGAGCGGAGGAGGGAAGAGGTTATCCAGCTGAAAGGTTGTCCCATTGAATTCCAATTTGTCGATGTGGTGCCGTGCTCCTTTACCAACGTACCTAGCTGAAGTTCTCTGCCCTATGGATCAGGGAAGAGTGGCTTCTTTTCTGATGCATTTTTGATCTAGCCATGGTAAGACTCCTACAATGACATAACTCTCGGGGGTTTTTTTTCCCCTTTTTTTTCTTCATCATTTCACTTTTTATTTATGTTCTTGAAATTTTATGTGATAAATTCCCGCTTTCTTCCTACAAAGTAAGTTATGCTTAGCTGTACAGAGTCTGCCCAAGAATATCTCTTCTAGTACTGGCTCAAATATTAGAGCTTCTAATTCTTCCTTCTTTCTTTTCCACACTCATAGGGTTACTATGTAGACGTCTAAGTAAGTTTCCTAAAGTGTCTCGCTGCTGCTGCTTCTGATAGACTCTATTACAGTTTCTTATCGCTTCCCCAGATTTCAGCCCTCTGGGCCAGATCGTCGCTTTTAGAACACGAGAATTTTGTTATCCTCCGCTATTCAATCTGGCTTAAAATCTTTCTCACTTGATAGGCAAGCTGATACTTCCTACCCTGTTCTTCTTATCTCTGTTCAGAGGCACTTCTTCATGGGATAACATCCCCTAGTTAAAGAAGCCAAAGATCTCTCGCTGGTGCCATCTGTACAGCTACGCGCTTCTTTCCGAGAGGCATCTGTCTCTGTCGCTACCAACCCGTGGGCTTCGCGCCTGGGCTTCGCGCCTGAGAGGAGGGGGAGCTTGCTACAAGTACAGCTTCAGCCACTTCTGTTCAGTATTAAAATCTGTAAATGGAGGTGGCTTAATATTAGCACGACGTAATTAGAAAAAGTTTATCAATTAGAACATTAAGTCAGAAAGGAAATTAAACTCTTTCAAGCTGCCTTAATGTGGAATGCCTAATCACTGAAGAGGATAGTGCTTATTCTGACCTGAAACCCGCCTTAACGCTGCTTTTCTTGCGTAGGAGGGAGAGCACTTGGAATAGGAAAGCAGGCTTTTTCAATCAGTTAAGCGCAGCATATTTATTTTAAATATATAAATACATTTTTTTTCCTTATGTCACTGCTTATTAAACTGAAATCCATCACCGGAATTTTTCAATGACTTGTAGTTTAACCTTATGCTCTATGTAAATATTCAGTTCTCTGTATAGCAATCAGAAGAAAGCCTGGGGAAGCGACGAATAATGCAGAATTTAATGCAAAATATGTGCAGGAGATAATTGGCAAAATGACCTTTCATTTGTAGCAGTAACTTCATACTCCTGATGCAGAATTATCCCTCCCCCCCGCCCCGTTCTACCTCTTTAAGCTTGTTGTTTTGAATAATGACATCTCTAAATTAGCAGGTATCAGATTTGAAAGAAAGGCAATTTTCAGGAGCGGAGTTATACCCCACAGGCACGCTTCTGCCTAGGGTGGAAATGTCTGAGAGTTCCTGTCAAGTAAATGAACCTGGGCTGCGGTGCGTACTCCTGCTGTGGCCAGAGGTGGCCGTTTCAGAGGTGTGACCGCAGTGGGAGCGTGCCCTAGGGCACTGCCTACGCATTCTTGAATCTTTAAATATTTGTAATTAGTAGGAACTGAAGGTGCTTGTGATGTTTCAAGGGTTGCTAAGTGCTGCCAGACATCCAGGTTTTTCAGGGCTGTCAGTGAAGTAACCATGACGAGGAGTTAAATCCCAAGTCTGAAGGCTCTTGCGCAGGCATGATGTGCGGATCAGGGGACAGGCGTCAATCGTGTGAGCTGAGCGATGTGAAGTATGTCTGGAGGTGGCTTCCAGCAACTGAAGCTTGGGGGTTTAACCTATCATGGGAACCCTCCTTCGTAGGAGCCATCCTTTGCCAGCCACGTAGTCACGTAACCGTACTCATGTAGGGGGAAGCAGAGGTTTCTGCCTTCGACGTGTTGGTGTGGAGCGGGGGCAGCCTGTCTAGGAGCCGACTTGAGAGGTCGAGGGTTTGCTTCTGACTCCTGCAGAAGGAAGAAGGGAACCACCTCACCTCCTTGGCACCATCAGCTGGGGTCCCTGTGATGAGAGATGGTGATTCATGAGACAACTTAATGCCTAAATGCTGGATGAGAGGAGTGTGTGTCGAAGGGAAGGCTATTCCTCATGTCCCTGGTTTTCTAGCCGTCTTAAATGGGGAACTCCTGCCAGGATTCCCTGAGAGCCGAGGTTCCTGAAGGCGGCTGTGGCCATGGGCAGTGCTCCCTGGAGCCCAGCCTGGCTGTCTCCGGGGGGCAGGCTGGCCGCCTGCCGTCGGAGGACACGGATGCTGTTTTACACCGCATTTTGCTGCTATGTCTCCACTTCCACAGCACTGTGTGGTGTGCTGGCAGTAGTCACTGTGCTTGGAAAATATGTGATCCAGTAATGCTTAGTGACCAGCTTTAATGAAATGCGATGAGACCTTTGTATAAAAGCAACTATATGAACATAAGCTCGGGAAATGGTGCATCTCATAGGCAATTAGTGTATTCAAATGAACCGAGACTTTGTGTGCCTTCTGGATTCGAGGAGATACTTGGACACTGCAGCTTGGATAGTCAGAGCTTAATTGTTCATCCCTACCTGAATATATATTATTGGAAAGCATATTTCTGAACTGCTTACATCTTGCTTCAGTGCTGTAGGAAGCTGAATTTAAAAAAAAAAAAAAAATTCTGGAAACAAATATCTGAGTACTGAATGCCATAAGAACCCAAAAGAAGATTACTTGTAAGACTAGAAATGTGACTGAACTAATTAAAAACCCCTCTTTCAAGGGTTTTCAGATTGGCTTGTTTGATATTTTTTTTTTTTGTTAGGATGAAAGGTAAAAGCATGTGTTTTACATGAAATTTATTTCCACTGTCTCAGCTTTAGACTCTGCTATCCTTTCCTTATCTTTCTGTTTCCATGTATGTAAAAATGTGATAAACAGACAAATTAAAATTTGTTTCACAGTGGACAGAGGAGACCAGAAGGCTTCCTTAAATGACTTCCCCTATTTACGTTACATCTTGATCGCTCCTGAACACTGTGAATGACCATTCTCACACCACAAGCAGCAAAGCATGGAGGCCAAGTGCCAGCGAGGGTGTATGGGGCTACAGAAATTTCTGTCACCTGCCTGTTCAGTCCCAGAGGTGCTTTATGTGAGACTGGAAAGGGATCTCAGCTAACGCTGTTTAAAATACTCTGGAGCTGAGAATTGTTTGTTCTTACTTGTGAATCATAGCTTGTTGAAGGAACATCCATTTCTGTGCAACTGTTTGGAGGAGGGGTTTCTCCTGGATTTATCCTAGCATCTAGCTAGGTCTAACATATATGAAATTATGGGATCTGATAAAAACATGACATTTCAAATTTCTGGTGATATTAATATGGTGTGCTTTCTCCATATATTTCTAGGATGCTCTTTGGAAAAGAAAGATGGATGTGATTTTTAGGGATTTAGAAGTTGGTTCTTGATATTCTCCTTTCGTGAGTAGTGAATTGAAAAATTTCCCTGTTTGTACTTAGGCCTCATAGGTAAAGAGCAAGCAGAAAAACCTGAGCAGTTTTGTGCTCCTTTTCAGCCATTTACTAACCATACCTCTTTGTTTCTGTCTGTAGCATGGTATGCTTTCTCTCTTTCTTAAGAGAGATGAGCTCTTAGGGGTTATGATGAAGAAAAGCGGTCCTGGACTGAAAACCACAGTTAGAGGCAGACAGATCTGTTTCCAGATGCTATGTTTGCTGAGCCCTAAAACCATTGCAGTGAATTGGGCCAAAGGTTTATGTTTTTATGGCTCCACAGAAAGCTTTACAAGATGTACTCTAATGTTTTCTTTGGAGCTTTTACGATGGCTCGCATCTAGGAAATGGCTGCAGCAGCTCCGTCCTGCCGACTGCCTCCCTGGGAGCTCTGAGCACCCCTTGTTGCAGCAGCAATTACCGAGCACCCTACAAAGGCCGTGTGCTCTAGAAGAAGGTTGAAGCTGTGTTATAACCTTGGTAAAAGCTGGCCTTCACAATATAATTTTTAACCCACGTGCCATTGCGTGGAGGTAAAATGGTATTTGCCTTCTGTCTCCACAAGAAAGAAACAAGAAAGTTCATACGGCACAATTAGAATGATTTCTGTATCACTTGCTTTATTTTAATAAGTCATGTCTGTCTAGCCTGAAACCTGTTTTATTTCCATGCTGTTTGGGATCTTTAAAGCTGTACTCAGCATACTTCTTGTGATAAGTTTTCTCATCAGAAGCCCGAACAGATTTGGAAGTTGGTGGTGAACATAAAACTGGCCACACGCTCTTGGAATATGAATTTTGTGTGCCATTTACCCTGGCCTTTTGAACAGAGAGGCCAGATATATTTGGGTTTGTGTGATTAATTTTCCGCTAGAGTGTTAGCAGATTATTACTATGTCTCAAAACACACAAAGGCTCCATAATACATACAATTCCCATAAAAACATACCAACTATGCACAGATTAACAGCAGGGCAGAAACAAATGTAAAAAAAAATCATTAAGTATCTTACGGAAACTAGATAATTTTATTTTTTTTAGTTGTAGGCCAACTGTTTGTGAACAAACACTTGCGGAGAGGTTGAACCTTGAGAAGGCAGGGAATGGTGTAGGTCCACTGCTGGGAATGCTTTAGAAGGGACTTTATTCAGGACAGCATTTATTATGCATTTTGGAGAGTAGTTGGTATTATATATTGAACCTGTGTGCGAAAGACTCTGGGCTGTTTAAGAGAAGAAAATGCAGAACTAAATGGCATAGGTGAGCAGATATGATTCTTGCCTCATGACCGGTGGTTGTCTCCATAACCAGATTTTCCAAGTTGTGGTGTCTGTGTTGTGTTCTCCTCCCTGCCCTTCCCCCTGAGGAAAGTACTTGGGAGGAGCGTGGAAACTGTGGCTGTTTGTCTAGGATTTTGCAGTGTCTGCTGGTCAGTATAGCAACCTGTACTGTCGATACTCAGAAATGCTGAATGTTACTTACCATTGCAAGTGTACACATCAATTCAAATGTCAAAATGGTTTTTCAGTGGTGAACAAGACTGCTTAACTTAGAGAATACTGTATGGGTTGGAGCATTGCATCAGGGAATTTACTAGCACCACACCCTGCTGACAGAGCAGGTAAATAATCTGGCTAGATGGGAGGGGGGTGAAGAAAAGCTATCTTTAAGTTGCTCACATACATAGATGTCCTGTTGAAGAACAGTTATAGATATAATACATGTTATTCCTTCCCCTCACACATCCCCAAGTGTGTGGATGCCACTTATTAAAGGGAAGAACAGTTTGCTATCATATCGGTAGTTGTTCATGGCATTTCTTAGCTAGTAAGATGTGTGGCTGGAAAGTTTAAGGTTACTACTATAAAAATGTCATCCTTTTTTTTTTTTTAAATAAAAGTGATACATTGCTATATGATAACGAAGCACTTTGATTAAAAGCATCCAACAGCCTATGATGTATGGGAGCTAGCTCGAAGACCATTGGAGTGTAATTAATTATTAGCTGTTCTTTATAAGGTCTAGTTGCTCTTCGCAGAATTGATTTTGAATGGCAACAAAGCAGCAAGCTCTTGTTTGTGAAAGCTGTGCAATTAATATATGGATGTTGGCAGGAGCAGGTGGCATATGATGGGTGATGGAGTACAGAGCCTTTCACCTGCAAGCGCTTTCTCATACTGAAGCCAGACAAGTTGTTGAGATGACTAAGTTGTTGCTGATGGACTGGTTGGAAGCCAACGCAGCTTGTAGGTGGTGGATGTGTAGCTGTATCTTAGCAGTTGTGATGGTGTGCAGTGGGAGTCTCTGCAACACCGAGTCTTTGTGGGCACTCAGCTTTACCTAATGGGCTGGACACTGTGTCTCTGCCACAAGGTGCATTTGCAGGGAGTCGCGTACTGGTTACTACGCCCGTCTCTTCTACACTATTAAATAGAAGACTTGGGTTAACATAGTCTATCCCCTTTTATGAGAACTATATATGCTTTTAAATTTAGGTTTTCAGAAGGGAATGCTGCTTATTTACTAGAAGATAATTGTTAAAAGCTGACTGTCTAAGAAGTTGTTAGGTACTGCAAAGGACTCTCAAAATACTACATTCAATCACTTGATTTAATGTAACTAAAGTGAAGTAATAAGACACTTTTTTTTTTTTCTCTCCTTTTCCCCTCTACAACTTAAGATCTTTGTTTCCAGTGAATACTTCTCTCTGCAAAGGGTAAAACATTTCATGCTAAAAGTAGGTCTGGAAGCATCAGAAAAAAGACATTGAATCAAAATTTTTGCATAAATGAAAGAACTTGCGAGACGTTGAAGTTGAAAGTGGTATGCATGGGGTCTTACTATCTGAGTCTTAGTGTGGCTGCTTGGCTAATTTGGCTACCTGAGCTGTCATCTTCCATTGAGGTCAGCTGATGAGAGTGAGCTGGTTAAGGAGCCATGTCCTCCTCACCTCCTCTTCCAAACGCTTCAAAACACGTCTACCCTAAGTGCACCTAGAGATAATGGGTATGCATTCATACAACCCCAAGTGGGGGAAAAAGGTAATTTGCAAGCTTTCTTCTGCCAAAATGTACCAATCCTTTTAAAAAAAAAAAAAAAAAATTTCTATTTGTAGAGAAGAAAGCCTGATGTTGATATCCAAACCAAGAGGGTGGAATGAGAAACCAGAAACTCTTGGAGAAAACAGCCTGAGATACTGACTAGGATCTCATTTCAAATGCAGATGAGAAACTTAACTAGTAACTTGTTACTTTTATTATTTCAATCTGAACTCATTTGAAGTTGTCAAATGATTTTCTTATGTACTTTTTCTGAATGTAACTCGGAGAGACAAATCTGATATTATATAGGCACATACCCTGCTGCTGAATTCCATGAAAAGTAAAAATCAAAAAACCCCAAAACAACAACTACAAAACAACACAACCCCAAAAGCATTTGGCGATAATTTGTAAAGCAAACTGAAAACCTTTGTGAATTGGATTGGATCCTAGGAAGTGTGTGACAAATCCATGCTAAGTATATGGGTATCCCATGAAGAAAGAGGTTAAACTTTGAAGTGTTGAAACCCTGTGAATGTGCCAGCACTTGCTACCCTTAGTTTAGTACTAAAAACTGTTCTTGTATTATGCTCTGGTCTATACCAAAAGAAAAGAATGGTGCAGCTAGACTTAAACGGTGTCCTGTTAATTTTGGATGAGAAACTCTGTATGAGAACAGCTTTCTTGAAAAGTCATGTTAAATCGGAGGCGTTATTTACCCAAACGGTCCTTTGCACAACGAATAATAACAACCTAGACAGCAGTGGCTGGCAGCGAGCACTGAGACTTTTTTCCCTTTTTCTGGAAACATCTATCTGGGGCAGCTGTAAGGGAAGGAGCACAGCAAATGCGGCTGGGAATAGTTTTTATTAAATACGTGAAGGAATGAAAATCTGAGCACCGGCTGCCTGAGAGGCTCCTCTCTGCGCTGATGATGTGAGGGTAAGTTTTCAGGTCTCTATTAACAGCCCAGGAGCGCAGCTCCATGTGTGGCTTTACTGGATGTGCTAAGGAGTTCCTTAGTCCTTCAGCTGAAACCTGGAAGCGTTTGTGCTGCAGATCCCCAACATAACACAGTGGTTCCTGAAGGTCCAGCCCTGGGGAGAGATGATGTTGGGAGGTGAGGATTTCTTTCCCTTCCTCTGGACGGGAAGGGGATCTGCACTTGGATTGGTGGGGGGTGTTTCTTCCTTGCTATTCAGTGGGGAGATAAACAGAATCCAGCTACGGTAATGCACAATGTCTTTTCTTATTGAAACGCGGTTTTCTTTTGCAGTCAGTGCGGTCCCAACTGCCACTTACTATGTAGCTTATTTCATATATGAAAATAATAGTTTGTAAATGACATTTGTGGTTAACTTTTGCTTATATGTCATAAAGAGAAATATCCTATAATTATTATGGTCCCTTAGTAAATTCACTATTATTACCTAGTTATTTTGGCCATATGGATTACACCATATTTAAGGTCCCAGCTCAATAAAAGTACATCTGGTTCCTGTGCTGCAAAAACCTGCTAAGGGTTGAGGAAACCATGTAAATAGATTTATATGGTCTTCTGTTGGTTTTTACAGTGTTTAATTGGCCTTTTCATTGAGGGTAACCATGACAAACTCCAAACTCTGGGAGTAGCTACTATAAGCAATAGTCCTTTAGTTACTACAGAGTTAACGTCTGCCATTCTTCTGTGAGTACATGTTTTAAGAGTCTCACATGTCAGAGTCTCCTCCACTTCCTTTGGGAGAATATTCTGCAGCCTCATAGATCTCAATGTCAGGAAGCCTTTGACCACAATTTATGTAACTGCATATGTTTCGTATGGATTCCTCCTTGGCCCATGCAAAATATGCCATAGGGCTTCAGCAGGGATTTAAAAAAGAAAAAAAAAAAAAAAAGAAAAAAGAGACTCTGACATGAGTGATATTAAGAATACCAGTCTATAAGGCTGGTTTATTAAATAAAATGGAAAATGGGTTGAAGTGATGTTTTTGGAGGAGGGATTCCACAGCTGGAATGAGCAGTAGACCTGTTAAAGTTCTGCTCAAGGAGACAAGTTTACCAGGAGCGATGTAATAATGAAATATTTTTGCTTCCTCTCCCCTGACAGGCTCTTGGCCAAACAGACTCTGTACTGCTACCATAATTTTCTGATGTTCTTGCACTTCAACCGACCATCACCTGCCAAGCAGATTATTTTTCCCCTGTTTTATTTTAATTTACAGATTCACGTATCTTCAGAACCGGTAAAGAAGCGCTTGGCATTTCTAAATTTCTTCTGCACACTTACACCAAATTTAAGGCTTGCTCCTAGTTTAGATCAAGATACTGAGTTCTTGTCCCCTACCAGAAATGTGTGGGCTCCTGTGAACTCCTGCCAATGCCTGTGAAATTGTGTGTGGTCTTTGCTGTCAGATGTGAAATCCATGCTAGAACCGAGAACTAGGACTTCTGTGTTATAAATGGGAGAAGACTGATGTTTCTTAGGCTCTAATCTGCTGCCTGGAAGTTTCTTTGAAAAATCACTGCAACAATTTGCCTCTGCTTTTTTCTTCCCCTCCTTCCTCCCAAGTAAATCTTTAATGAGGATCTGACTAATTCAGTATCTCTGTTTCTAAAGTGAGAGAGGAAAAGTTTTACTTATTAAGATATTTGTCTAAGATGGTTCTGGATCATTTTCTTGTCGGTCTGATGACGACTTTTTTAGCTTTAGGCATGCTCTCTCAGCTGTTATTAAAATGTGAAATGATAAATTCCTTTTATCTAAAGATGCTTGAGACTTAATCACACAAAGTACCGAGATAACATAAATTTCTGCTAACCAGTTTTAAGGACTGAAAGTTGAAACTTTTCATGGCATTCTTCGTCTTTCTGCAGGAAACAAAAACCCCAACTTTGGAGGAAACTTGATCTGGTAACACATGCAAAAAGTGAAATTGAATGTAAAAACTCATGAATGATACCCTGCACAACACAGCTGAGTCCATACGCAGCCAGTTTGCTGTAGGTGGAGGCAAAACAGGAGTCGTGTCCACTGGCTATTTCTTTGGGACCATCACTTTCCCTGGGGCTGTCTTCCAAGGGGCATGGACTCTGCTATACACTCAGGAACACAGAAAAACTTCTCTTTTTGTTTTTTTTTTTTTTTTTTTTTAATGAAAACAGATCTTCAGGCAACAGGTCTCTGACCTTTGATTGTGCTTGTGCCCAAAGCGTAGCTCCTGTGTTCAGAGGGATATGACATTTTCCACTGTGTAGCCTGGAAATAGTTATTTGAGCATTTTTTTTTTTGGGAGGGGGGCAGGGGGAGTAGTGCCTGTGAATACAGCCTGGTTTTGCTGTGTGAAGGCACATTTTGCTTGCAGCTACTGCTGGTGGAGTGCTGAGTGGGAAGGTGAGGGGGGAGAAAGATGAGAGAAGCCGCAGTCAGAAAAAGACTTAAAGAAAGCAGGAGGGGAAGTTTTGTAGGAAATCCAGCTTCCTAGGAAGAAAGACAGAGGAGAGGGCTCCAGCAGCAGGTTGCCTGGGAGCCAGGCTGGGCGCACTGCTGTGAAGAGAGGGAGCTGAGTGGAGGGGCAGGGGCAGAAGCTCCCGCCTGGGAACGGTGCCACCGAGAGCAGCTGCTCGCCCCGCTCACGCTCCGGCTTCAGCTCCGCGGCTTTTGCGAGGGAGGATGCCTGCCAGGGGAGGGAAAGGGGTAGCGTTCAACATATGCCACGCTCCCGGTTTCAGTGCTTCCCACGAGTCGTGTTTCATGGGAACATCCAAATGCTTGCCTCCCCTCTGTGCGGTGTAGTGGCAGGGACGGTAGGAAATGACGACATTTAGTAAAACTGACTGGACAAAAAAACCTTATCCAAACATGCTATTTGGCTAAAATGCAAATGTCTTGCAAAAACAGTGACCTGTTTCCAGCCCTCCAACTCCCCAAATATGTCTGGAATTAAATGATTCCTTCTTTTTGGGGACAGGCATTTGAGGGTTTCTGTAAATCAGACAAAGTACATGTCTGGGTGAAAGAAGAGGGTAATACAAATAATGTGAATAAAATTCCC
This sequence comes from Egretta garzetta, assembly GCF_000687185.1. Lineage (NCBI taxonomy): Eukaryota > Metazoa > Chordata > Aves > Pelecaniformes > Ardeidae > Egretta > Egretta garzetta. The sequence continues at coordinate 1,039,734 of NW_009260608.1, forward strand.
CATTAAAATGATTGTGTAAAATTTGTCTTTGTGGTAGTGTTGTCATTGTCTTTACATTCAGACTGACAACTTTGAAGCATCCAACTTTAGCTGAAGTCTACCAAGTCCCTCACACTTACCTTCTGTTCCACGCACGAGAAATAGAAGGTACTACCGCATTTGTTTTCTTGTCTTTTTACCTTGTGTAAAATGCACAGGTATGCTTGACAGAATAAACTAAAACCTGATCCTTAGGAAGGCAATATGTTTAGGGTCAGAACATCTGTCTTTAATGTAAATTGGACAGTCTTCAGGCGTTTTCTCGCATGTTGTGTTTGCACTTTTTTGTTTATTATTGTCAGATGAGCTGCCTTTATAGAAAGGACATGATCTATTAACTATTTACATACACACATCTGTCTTGTATGGAAATCTACTGGCACAGGAAAATGTGTCATAGCTTATAAGTATGCAGGTTCAACAAACTGCTGCTCTGGTGAACTGCAGATGGTTCCCTTATTAACCAGCTTTTTAGCAGCTCTCACGAGCAACGTTTGCTCAGCTTTGCAGCTGTCTTAGGCTTAGGCATAGTCTCACATGCATGTTCTGCATAGCTGTAGTTGTGGTCTTCACTCTTTCTAGGGGAATGTTTACATTGGGATGCTCTAAAAATGAAGCAGAATTAAGTTTTAAAACGAAATAAATCCTGACCAGATGTAGCCATGCAGTGTTTCAGCAGTTCTGGGTTTGGAGTCAAAGAACTCCAAAAGCCACTTTCTTTTCTGTTTTTCCTTTGAGTAGGTTTCTAGCCCTGTTCCAGATCGTGGATTTCAGGCTTTTTGTTGCAAGAACAAAACCAAGAGAAATTAAAAAGAAAAAAACCCCCATATTTTCAGTTGAGCCCAGGATTTCAGGTAGGTCTACCTGATGCTTCATTAACATTTGGTCTTGACAGCAGTAGGGGGGCTGAAGTGCAGAACCTGAAAATCAATGTTAATGGTTTCTTAAGGTAATATGCTTGTCGCTGCATACTAGACATCATTTCATGCATAGATACATACCATCACTGGGCAAGAAACATTCTGCACGTTGGAGAATAACAATGAGCAGAGCAGCCTGGAAGTGAAAAAAGGTGTCACTGACATTCAGAGTAAAAGTAGAAACACCAGCAGCACATCCGTCGGTGAGCTGTGTGGAAACGTGACAAGGCATCAAGGCAACAGATCCCCAAGTTCAGTCTCCTCCTTCCGTGAATCCAGAGCTGCCTGTAAAGGGTGTGAGTGGTTGACAGTGTCAAGATCCAAATCCATCCTTGCTATTTCCTTCATATTCCGAAACCACAGGTAGTAGTTTGCTGCTGTCGCAAAATAACACTTTGTTCCCCTTTTACTGCTCTCTCCAGAAAGGGATGTAGCTATGACTTCTCAAAATCACTCATATAAAACCTGCCTGTATTTTTTCCCCAAGTGATTTTTTCTTTTTTTTTTTCCCCTTAGAAAAGGTGTTTTTTCTGTCATCATACCACCTTTTGTGTGAGATCAAGTTCTAGCAAACCATTTGGAGTCTCCTTATTCCTTTGTGACAGAAGGCCATAAGGCACTAAAGAGACCTTTAAGAGAGACAAAACAAAATTAGATCTGGGCAGCTATACAAAACAAAATTAGATCTGGGCAGCTATTCTTTTTTGTGGGCTACAGGGCAAGTTCATCTCAAGTTTGTACAACTTCTTTGGACTCAGTGGAGTTGCCCTGTATTTGTGATACAGGTACGCCAATAGGAGTAGACTTGACCCGTGCTTCTGCCTTAAAATTTGTCACAACAAAACAATTCAAGTTTGGGTCTGGACTTGCATCTCTAGGGCACCTATAAGCACAGGCACCTCACTTCTGTGTATGGATAGACTCCCTTCTGGGCCTTTCTTGCAGCAGCACTGGTAGTACAAATCTTAGTTTTTGTTGTACGTTAACAATAATAAGTACAGAGGGCTAATGAAGCATAACTTGAGCACAGCATTTCTCGCATCTGGGAGAAGGGAAATCACCCTGGCTTTCAAATTCAGAACTCCTGTGAGAGACTGACAGGGAGTAATCTGTATTCCAGCATCTTAGGAGAAGTCAGATCTTTAGCCTCTTCTCTAGTCTTCTGTGGTGTCTGGTTATGGGATAGCATTAAATCTTTGTGTGACCATGTGGTGCTGGGGTTTTGTCTGGGTGGGGTGGGTTGGGTTGGTCTTTTTGTTTGTTTTGTTTTAAATTCAAGTTTAAATTTGTCATAGTTGTGTGGGTGGCTTTTCTTTTTCCTTTCCATTGTTCCTCCCTATTTTATGGGATGATATCTGAGCTTTGGAAAATTCTTCTGAAGAGAAATTGGGCACAGATATCTTCAGCCAGACCAAATTTGAAAAATATGGTTATAAAATATGCTTGGGTTTTTAAGCAACTATTCCAATATAGTATAGTCTACTTGCCTCACAGTGTACAATGTGTATAGTTAAAAAAATTGATATTTTAGGTGCGTGAGGGGCTTTAGAAGTAGTTCAGTGATATTTTCATTCTGGATGATTGCTTTTTACTTTTCATCCAACGTTGTGCTCTTTCAAGTGAGAGCTCTTTGGTGAAGATGTGCTAGCTGTGCAGGTGAGGATTATCGCTCTGTGCAGGTGATGTCACGAATATTTATGGGATAGGACTTGAATTGCTAGGATTAACCTGTGTAGGGCGAGTCATGGCGTATCATATTTATGACTACACACACATCTTAGCTAATGAGTTGGGCTGCTATGACTAATGCATGTATTGGTAAGTTAGGTGTAGTATGCAATAATAGTATTTGTAGCATGCTTGTGCAAGAAACTTTTTTGAATTGAGAAGTCTTGGAACTCCACAAAGACAAATATATTTCTTTACCGGGGGGAAAAAACAGCATGATATGAGGTGTCTATATTCACCCTTTCATGTCACTTATGGTTAATGGCCGTTTATGTAGTTGTTCAAGTAGACGAGCTTGAATCCTTCCCTCCCAAAAATCCTAGACCTTGCTGCAACCTCTCACTTAGGAGCTGTGGTGTGTTTGGTTGAGAGTGATCTCACTGAAGCCATGGGAATTATTTGCAGAATGAGAGCTTCATCCAAAGGTGAGAGCTGAACAGGTTAGTTCAGAGACTGTGTATTCTGCGTGAAGTGTCATAGGCTTTCCAGGAGTGCCCATGTCCCACGCACTGTCCGGTAAATTTAAGTCCTCTGTGGTGGCTTTAAGACGAGCCTTGCGTGCCGTGAGCGCAGCGCTGTGCCGTGGAGAGCACGCTCAGCCAGCGCAGTTGTTGGCTTTTCAGGTGGAGGCACCTTGCGTCCCTCCAGCTCTCAGTGGTGGGGGCAGAACGCATCCATAGGCTTGGACCAGCATACACAGCCCTACCTGCTGCTGTTTCTGACATTGCTAGCCCTGATTTCTTGTCCTCGCTTCTACCAGTAACTAAAATGCTGCCAACAGGAATTTCTACCATCTTAATCTCTAGTCTTTTCTTGCTTGTTAGTAGTGTGAAAGCAAAATTCAGCTAATGATATATTTATTTATTCACATGTACAGTACTCCCTATTAAAAAACAAATATGCAATATCTAATTATCTGATACACTTTGGAAGGAAGATTAAAAATATTTGAAAAATCAATTGAATTTAGGTCTGTCTATTTTTTTTTTTAATGTGGATTGAATGCAGCTGGCTCTGACTGTGCTTTTTTGGCTTGCTGTCAGCCTTTAGAATACCACTGTTTTAAAGCTGAATAAATATCTAACAACCAAGAGATAATAAAAACGTTATTTAATATTGTATTCCCAGTGGCTTAGGAAAGGTTACAAACCCTGATATCTGGTTAGTGGCCCCAACGGTTTTCTAGCAAGTTATTTAACTATCCATTTATTCATTTAATTTATAGCAGTTAATGAGAGCTAAAATGCAGCCACAGGATTCAGGTTCCCAGAAAAACAGACATAAATTATGACTAGGTTTAAAGAGCATGACTTATCAAGCGATCATCTTGGTAACCACCGGGAGTTTGGTGTCTGTACTACAGATATTTATGGTTATCCAGTTCTGCCTTCCAGGATAGAGCTTTCTTTTAGTCTTCATTGCCACTCTGCCAGTTCACAGTCATCTTTTCTCCAAGACAGGGAAAGATTTCAAATCAGGCATTGCAAGGCACGTATGAATTGCAATTAAAAATGCAGTGGGTGCAAATGCATAGGGTAATTCTGTACGACATACTTACCGTCTGATGTATGTTACAGAATCGCAGGCACCTCTGTCTGTTTTTTGGAAAACAACCAAGTATCCTTGTTATATTCTATTAGCCTAGATCAAAGCTTGTTCACAAATAAAGACTTTGTATTATGGAACATCTTTCCTAAACCTTAATTTAATTCTCTCCATTATTTTCTAGGTTTTAAGGCCCAGATGGCTTGGTCTTGTATTTATGCTGGAGGAAAAGACACTCATTTATCATGATATTCTTGTAGTAATCATCAAAAATGTCATATGGTCTCGGGGCTGGCTCCTCTGAAAACTCTTGGATGTGCTAATAGGTGTTTGTGAAATTGAGGTCCTTATGAGTTGGATCCTCAAAAAGGTGGTTGATTCAATGTTTATTTTTCAAGGCATGTAGGGATGCAGAGGTTTATATAAGATTACGTATAATGAAGTTAGTGGCATAGAATTATGAGATATTTGATTAAATGAGTGCTCAAGTGTTCAACTCCTTAAAGACTAGCTTAGTCTAAATATATGAAAACAAGCATTCTTAATGTAAGTCATTATAGTTCTGGTATTGTAACCAAATATATCCATGTTCATAGCAGTTGTAGAATAAAATAGAAAGTGAAAATTAAACAGGAAAAAATTTACTGCTGTCTCAATCATGCTGAGTTATTGTAGTCATGTAAGAACACTTCAGAAAAGCATGGACTAATATTATAGAAACTTGGCATACTCGCTATCTGGCAAGCAAAATGCTGCGGTATTATGTAAGTTAATATTTTTTGACACACGCTGACATTTTAGTTAAAGCTTTTAAATTACTTCAGACTTTAATGGAGAGCGTGCATAACTTTTTCTGCATTCCTGGCAACCTTTTCAGGTTATTTGGTGTGGAGCTTACTTGATTGTGATCTGTCCTATAGACTTGTAACTTAGAAATTTTAAGTTTAACTTTGGCAGTAAGTTTAACTTTGTGCAGAGGTTGAGTGGGAGTTTCTCTGACTTTCTGTCACTCATCTGCCTGTTTCCTTTTCCCCTATTCCTACTCAGCATGCGATGAACTCCGTTTTATACAGTAGGACACTGTGTGTAGCTGCGTGGGCAGCTTCTCTTTGACCACACCAAAGGGTACAAACCAAGGTAACTGGTCCTCACAACTTGCACATTTGCTCCTGCTCTATCATTTAGCCTGCCTGCATTGCTTTTCAGAGGTTGGTAAGAGGTAATGCCCGTTATCCAAAGGGAACTGGCTTCCAAATGAGTCACCTGGAAGCATCCAGAGATGGATCTGGGAGCAGTGCATTGATCCTGGGCAGCATTTCTTTGGTGGAGAGGTGCCATGGAGGTTTACTCTGAGCTTGACAGAGAGGGTCTTAAAACAGTGGGAACGAAGCGTTGCTCTGCTGTGCTCTGCCTGGGAACTGACTTAGCATCTAATGTAGCCACTCTGACAGCTAGCAGTAATCCCTGCTCTAGAGTATGTACCCCAGATTCAATATTTTATTGTTTGGAGAGAACACCTTTCATCTTGTGACATGATTACAGTCCCTTTAAACTGCTGGAATAGCATTGTAGGGAATGATCACGCTAAACTCTGGGAGAGAAATACAGCTCTGGAGGGCATACAGAAACTGTTTTGGGAAGTACAGTTAGGTGTTCTTGCTTTGTTTTTTCCAAGTTAGATTTCAAGATGTGAATGATGTGCTTGGGCATAATAGTATGATTTTTAGCAGGATGTTGCAAAGATACCTTGAGTATCCTAATGGCATACCAATAGCTTGTGCATTAAAAGCAAGGTGAATGCAACAAAAACTCTGCATGGGCTAATGCATATTACAAAGAAGGAGGTGAGTAAAGTTCATGTGGCTATGGCCAGGGTAATTCCTCCTCTTCTTGATACACCTCAGCCTGGGGTGTAGGCATCTGCTTGCATACGTTCCTGGTAGTCAGAGTGCAACCGGACAGGGAGCCAACCTGATGACATCCCTTCTGGGAATTAAGAGGGAAGCAAGGAGAGAGACTGACCACCTAGCTCTGGATGGACTATTTAAAATTAAATAGGAAACAGTAATCTAATTCCTTCCCTTGCACTAACTGACTGTGTATTAAAGAGAAAAATATATCCAGATAAACATGAGATACAAAGCAGAGAAGGTGAACAAATGCCCAGAGAGCATCCAGATAGTGCTTTCTCCCTCTTAGTCTTCTGAGAAGTTTCCACACCGAGGCAGAGAGGATGAGAAATTAATCTTGCCTTCAGAAAAAGTGAGGTGTTTCTGCTTTGTGTGGTGAGAGGCATGTTAGATGATGTTTGCACTGATAAGTGGAGAATGCAATTTTAGTAGCTATGTTTGTGAGGGCCAGCGTGCCTGTGGCAGGGTTCTGGAGCTTGAATCCTGCTAGCCAAAAAAATAATCTGGGGAGATTTAATTTTAGAGGGTATTCTACTGCCTCTTACTAGGATTTGAGGAGGGAATTGAGGGTTGAATTTAGTGTGAAGTAAATAAACTGAGTCAGGTCCCATGATTGTTTAATTATGGTCACTGCTTGCTGTCTGGTGGGTAAACTCAGCCGACTTCACCAATTTGCTAGATTTTGGGGATGTAGCATGCTGAATTTGCTGTAGCAACTGCCCTGTGAAAAATTGGAAAGATAGTAACTACGTATTGCAGAAGTGTTCAAATAATGTAATCTAGCCTGTATTTTACGCTTGCATCTGCTGCCTACTGGTCATTGTAGATTTACTGTACTCATTCTGAATTGTAAATGTTGCATTGTAATCTCTAGGGTGGAGTTGGCTTTGGTCTGTTGCTTGGTGCTTCATGATCACATAATGAAAAGCTCTATTAAAATAGTTTAATACGTATGATAGATTGAGCATAGATCTTGGAAGCTGCTAATAAAAGTTCAAACCTTTTAAGTAGCATGTAGGTACTTTAACTACCTCGGTTACGTGAGATAGTAAGAACTACAACTAATTATTTACATCCATATGAGCCCCTCCAGCCCTTCCCTCCTCCAGTAACACTGCAGGAAGAGAGCAAAGAGAAAGGTGGGGGGGTTTTTTGTTTTTTTTTTTTTTTTTTTTGGAACAGCTGCTGCTGTGAGGCCTCTGCTCTTTTAATGCTGGCTTTCTGAACACCCCTGTCTAACCACCTGTTCTCACTCAAACCAAAAAACCCCAAAAGAACTTCAAACCCCCAAAATGCCTTAAAAAAAACCTCCGCTCTGCCCCATCCCGCCACACAGTTATTCTTAATCTGCTCCCTGAAATTTGCCTTACCAGGAATAAAGGGAAAAGGGCGGGTGGGAGACCAAATGCTCAAGAGATGTTACTTATTACAAATCACTGCTGGAAATATTATGCTGCATATCTTTCATCTAGTGTGGGGATTCAGAAGGCAGTCTGCCGTCTTACCTACTTCTAGTTATATTGCAGATGTTTTCTTCTGGAAATCTTCATTACTTCAGACGCGATTGCATCTCTAGTTATTTGACCTTGCTTCAACTAGAGAAAATGTGTCTTCTCTGTTCTCTTATTAGGAGACCTGACTCCAATACTGTGAAGTGAAGCTTTGCTTATTTTATGCTTACTTTTTTTAGTAAAGTTAATTAACTATTTTCTGAAACATACGTAAGATACAATTAGTAATATATTTTGCTGTTTTATTTTTGACAACAGGCAGATGATTACCTTCAAAAATAATAACAGATTTTAATCTAAGTAAGTATCTAAATTATAGTTGTTGAGTTGTAAAGAAAAACAAATTCAGCTAATCCCTATTTGCATGTGCCAATTAGCTAAGTGTTAATCAATCTCCTATATAAATGAAAATGAGAAGACTCAGCTCTCTGGTAAGATAATGTTTCTCATTAACAAGTAAAACCTCCTATCACTATTGTAGGAGAAAAATTCTGCTTCTCTTCCTATTTAAAAAAAACCAATAAAACATAGCTCTGGAGTCACTTATGAAAACTGGGCCCTCTGTCAAAAGTTCTTAAAATCCCCACTTGGTCTTTAGCATGACGTTGTTAGTACAAGGTACACAATGTAGAGCAATTACTTAGAAGCATGCTTAAATACCATACTAGAGCCCAACGAAACAAACTAACTGTAGGGCTGTCGTGAATTATGTGGGCATACAAAGCAGACTAGTTAAATAAATCCAGAGGTGTGTTTTTTGTTATAACAGTAATCTGTTACTTGAATTGGTTTTTCAAAATAAAATTTTGCATACCTGGATGTTGAGATACTTCGGGTCAAAATATTATGACAGCTTGTGAAAACCAAAAAGAGCGCAGTAATGGTTCGATAGACATGCACTACTGCTCTCCACCTTCTTTCCCCAGTGTTGTCTTATATTTTTGAACAATTTGTCTTAGTACAGACACTATTGCCTGGGAAGTATGAGCCTAGTAAACGCAGATTCCCATATGGGGGATTGTGGTGTTGAGAGTACAATTTTCTTCTATGGAGAAGCCAAGAACAAACATTTTAATGCCTTTTTAAACATTGCATATATGAATAGGAAAATAATTATAGCTGTCCTTTCTCATCTTTTGAGAAAGTCCCTAGATAGCTGTAGTTCAGGCTGGGACCCAGTTGTTTTTATCAGTGAAGAAGGTGATAAGGAGGTGAAGTAACCTATCCAAGGCTGATGAGGAAGCCTGTCTCCACCTCAGCATCACGACTCGCTGTTTTCAGGTTCCTAGCTCTGTGTTTGGCTCAGCGAGTTGCCTTCCCACCCCACTTGACTACCTGTCTCTCGTGCCCTTTAAAGATATACTCAGCCAAGGAGCAAGTTGTCCCCAAGCGCTGGTGAGAGCCACTGGGTATTTGGATTTTACTGGGCACCTGCTGTTGCTCCACCAGAAACTTTGGGCAGAAAGTGAGAATTTCATGGTTTGTTTTTTTTTTTTTTTTTTTTTTTAATGGCAAAGGGCTGGAGTGGGATCTTGCTGCTGGAGAGCTGATGTCTCTCCGTCTGCATACCATGCATGTGAGGGTCAGCGCTGCAGTGAGGAACTCCATACCTAGGGCTCTGGGGAGAGTCTTTGGCTGATGCTGTTGTGCTGCCCTTGTGTGCACGCAGCCTGGTGGTGTGTCTCCCATGCGTCAAGTCTCCTTTATGTCCATCCCACGCTAATGGAGCCAGTGCTGCCTGGCAACATCAGATCTGCTGTGTGTGCACCACAAAGAACATGCTTGTGCCTATGTGTTTGCCTAAGATATATTAGGTTTCAGAGATTATGGGTTTATGGTCACCCTTCTGAAAGTTTTTTGAAAACAGAAAAAAGTCCATCCCACTCTGTGCAAGGGGAAGAGATGCAAATCAGAATTCAATGAAAACTCCATGAGAATAAGTGCCGGCTTATTCTGTTAAGCTCTGGATATTCTAGAGGACCCCACTGCCAGAAAAACATGGCTGTGTCTAGCAAACATCAGGAATTTCTGCACGTACCAGCAACTGTCTATATAAGAAGAATCATATTGGACTTCCCGTGCTGAAAACACTGCCTGCCTTGTTGGGCTACTTCAGTGGGCATATGATTGTAAACATGTGAATATCCCCAGGACTACTTACGCAAGTTAGTATGGAAGTATTGAAGTATTATTTGTCTATCTAGCCAGCTTCCCCATATCCAGTTTAAATAAGTTTTTTGGGGGGATTTTGGTTGGTTGGTTTTGTTCCCTTCCCCCCCACACCCCAGGCAAATTCAACTTTTAGATATGTGTCCTTTCAAAACTGAGAAATGAAACAGCAGGCATATGATGTGAAAAAAGTGACATTTTTCAGAAAAGTGTGTAGTGATCATGAAGTGGTCTACTGTGAATGGATGGACATAGCGGCAGATGTTAATGTGCTGGTGAACGGAATAGCCCCTGGACAGGTGGGCTGTTAGATAACTTTTTTTTTTTCTCTCTCCCCACTGAGTTGACTTGCCTCCTGTAATTGTATTGTCCTGTAATATCCTCCAAGACCAATGGTGAGTTGCTCGTGACCACTTCAGGTGCTTTGTTTGGGTCTATTTGCTCAGATGTTCCTTCTGTGGCTGCTCTCAGCCAGGTCTCAGCATTTGCCAGGCACGCAGGGCTATGGCGGGGAGAGCTGTGAGCTGGGACGAGCAGGGGCGCTCTTTCAGAGATGCTCGATTCTCTGAGCAGTGAAATAAATCAAAGACTGCAAGTTCCAGAGTGAGAATTTCTTTTTTTTTTTCCTTCTGTTTTGTTGTGCTTGAACACAGTAAATGAGTATTTGATTACATGGTATGAGGTGACAATAAACGCATGTTTAATACCAGTAGTAAGCCTCATAGGTGACCTTTGGAAGGGTTTGTTTTCTGTATGGTTACTTGATGGTTTCAGGCAGAGTGTGATTTCATCTATATTTTGAAGGGTGTTTTAAAAGACAACACTAAAACCCTTTAATTTGCTTTTTATTGTTTATAGCAGTGTACTGGAATTTCAGTTATGCAAGTGTAGTGATTATGCATACACTTAGCATAAATGTTAGTATTTTAAATATCATTCCTATCAATAATTATCCTCTGAGGTTGAGTACATCTCACTTCCCCTGGAGCGCAGGGAAAGCTTGTATCAGAGAGTGGCCCCCAGCGTGTTTTCATCTGGAACTAATGAACCTTAGAGATAAGGGCTGTTCCAGTAGCGTAGATGCAGTGAAAACTGCTCAGAGCTGGGTCCAGGCGCAGAAATAACAGGGAGTTGCCTTTGGCAGTGGAAGCCTGAGAGGAGATTTTGGGACAGGGCAGAAAAAAGCTGTGGCTGCTGTTTTGCTGGTGGCAATGGAGGGGCTAGTTGTGGCCCTCCAGATGCTCCAAGGGTGGTAGCTCCCTGGGCTGGTTGTGGCCTTTTCTTCCTTTTGTTTAAGCTCTGACCCTTTATTTTCCTGCCCTTCTGTTTCGCTTGGTAGTTGCCTCTGCCCTATGCAGCCTTCTTACCTCTGGAAAAAATTCAGTTTGGCTTATGCTGTTGGGGCCGCTTGAAGTGACTGTGGTGCAAAACCTTTGCTGAGTGTATCCTGAAAGCTCCATGGGCTGGTGGCAGAGGGGTGAGGGAGACACAACCAGGGTAGCTGCAAACCAAGAAGATTGTAGAGTCAGCTGGTAATTCTTTTATGAGCCTGATAAATAGCATACGTGCAAAATTTTTATGCTAAATTACATTTATGTATAGATAAGGTGGAGAGTAGGCAAAAGGCAAAATTCCTAAGCTATCTGTGTGATGAGTATGAATGTGTTTTACCCAAACAAAACTTTAGTAGCATATTTAAAATTTCAGGTGCTTCCTAGGGCCAGCTTTAACATACAACAACATCGCATTTGAAAATGTCATCCTGAAAATTTGTTAGTAGGTGTCACGATTTTTCAGACTAAATGTATGGTCGTGTAGTATTTAAAAATTCATGTATCTCTTATGGCAACCATTTAAGTTAAACAAGCAAACAAAAAGTAACAAATCACAAACCTCAAACCAAACCAAAAAAACCGTGCACACACACACACACACACAAAACCCAACCCCCACCTCTACAAAAAAGAAATAATTGACTTTTAAATCCTGTGCTCTTTGTGTCAATGTAAGCATGAAGCACAAGCAGACAACTGGTGAAAGAAGGACCAATCATTTTCTGTGTCTATCTCAGCATTCTGGGAAAATTACAGGGTATGAGACCAATTTTGTTATTTTTTAACTGTATTTTGGATGATGGATATGTTAACTGACTTCCCACCAAAGCTTTCTAAGCCTGGTTGTACATTACCTCTGAATGTATACAGTTGGAAGCTATTGAGCAGCCCCCAAAGGCCGGCAGGAGTCGTCCTGGGTATACAGCCATAGGGGCGCTTGCTGAACCCTGGTGTTAAACACTGTTCTTGGAGAGCATGACATTAAAAGGGACAGTTAGGGAAGTCGCGGGCAGGCCAGGAGGGGACGCTTCTTTCATTACAAAATGTGAGGTGGAAAGTGACCGCTTCTAGCTGAGTGGCTCTCGTTGTGGGGGTCCAGGCTTTCAGTAGCTGCCCTCACTCTGCGGTGTCTGTGCCCGGGGATACTCAGCCTGACCCTCACCTCACCCCCCCGCATCGCTACCGGTACGTCCATCTGATGTGCTGAGAGTTTGAGTGGATTGGAAAAGAAAGAGGGGATTCCCTTATTTTTCAGGGTTTTGTTTTGGTTTTAAAGCTGGATCAGTTGTGTGATCTGGCTCATGGTACAGCCTTTGGAAACATTTTGTAAATGTACTGGGAAAGGAGAGCAGGTGTTGGGTGGGCAAAGGCTTTAAGCTTGTTCGCAGCCTGGAGTTTTGCATTCAGAAATCATGGCCCAAGCTGGCCTTTCTGACCTGCCTGGGTACTTCTTGAAAGCTGAGCTGCAGAAAGGGTCTGGCCTGTGCTGAGTAGCCCTTGGCAAGGGCCAGGTCCTGGCTGCTTGTAGGTGTGCTACAACATCTGTGAAATGATGCCAGCGGGAGAGCAGCAGGTAGCAATATCCAGCGAGGGGGTTTGTCTGCAATAGTGGTGGCTGGGCAGGAGCAGGAAAGGCACTAAACTTGTTAATTGACCCCATTTTCTGTTTCCAGCCTCAGAAATGCATTAAACTGTTCCAATAAATAAATATATAAAATTACAAAGACTAGATAATGGGCCTAGAGTGTAACATACGGTATTTTTCCAATGCTAAGCCATAAAAGCTTTTTCAATAACTCTATTTCAATCCTCAGACTAGACTACATTTTCTTCAAATGTGTTTTCCATTCTAAAACGTCATGAAATGATGGAGTTTCTATTAAAAAAAAATCACAGCCGTTTCTTCATGCCCCCCCCCCAAACAATAACAAAAACTTCCAGCAAGAACCCCAAAAACAACACTGAGAAATGAGACTTCTTTAAAAGACATAATTTTTTCTATTGATATTTTATGGGGAAAGGAGGACTGAACTTGAGCCAAGTTTTAAGTGTCTACAATAAACCACTACCTTTTCCCCTACTGACCTTCTTTCTTAAAAACAAAAGACCCTACAAAAACTCTCTACTAGGTTTCATTAGTTCTTGAACTGGATATTGATCTCGCACCAATTTCACCTCAGTCAATTTGACTAACTTGAGCAGAATTGCTCTTGATTGAGAGAAATGGGGAACTAGAGACCAGAGCCATCACCAGTGAGTTAAGTATAATTACTCATTCTCAATATTTTGCAATTAATGTTCAAGTTAATCTGCTACACGGCATGCCTATTATTTTTACTTTTTTTTCCTTCTGTGTTTTAAGATGAGTTAAAGCACTAAAGTAATTTCCCCATGCATTTCACAGTAAAGATAGATATATCCATTTTAGCCAAATCTATGTACCTTGGCATGAAGGGTTCTTAGGAAACTGAAATAAGGTATTTTTCAAGTATACGTGTATTTTCTAGATAAAACTGCTGCTGCAAGGATGAAGTCCCGGTTAATACCCAATGAAGTTATTTTTTGAGTTGGTTGCTGTGCTCACAGGAGCCTTTAAGTTTACGAACCGGAATTTGTTTCATTACTATACCATGAGATGGGCGAGTAGGTGATAATCTAGTGCTTATGATTTCCTTCTCACCAGTTGAGCATTCCTTGTTTGCTGTTACTAGGAAGGTGAAAATGTGGAGCAGCCTTGAGAAGATTTTCAAACACTGAACTCTGTGAACATCTTTCCACGCTTGTCTTAGACTCGGATTTCCACTAATTATTTTTCTAGAGAGCAAGTGGCTTTCAGAAGTAGTCACGAGGGAAAACTTTAGTTTTAAAAATAATATAGGAGAAAATGTGTGGAATTTCAACAAGTTCCAACATATAGAATGCTTGGTCATGGAGAAGTACGATCTATTTTTGAAGTTCCAGTAGAGTGTCAGTGATTGAATTGCAAATATAACCCCACTCTTCCATACTAATGAACCACCCCACATATTTTGTATGAGTCACTTCAAGCATTGCCTCAGTACCTGAAGTGAACACAAGGCAAAGCAGTAAGATAGCTCTTTAACCATCCTACTTAAATTAAAAATGGGTAACCTACTTCTTCAACCCCAAAACACCCTCTTGTTTTTCCTCTAGATCTGACAAGGCCATTATTTTTGTACTTTGTTCCTGCAATTGTCATCAGCTTCATCATGTGTCACATTTACCTCAAAAATAGCTTGATCTATGGAGACAATGTGCTATGAAGTCCATGACATATGCTTTTTTTTTTTTAAAGAGTACAGCTTTGCAAAACTTGTTTTCCCCAAATACAGTTTGAATGTCTGAATTTCTTGGTGTAAGGGTGCACCAAAAGGAATGCCTCTGTTTCCCACCACATGCTGCAAGTTGGTATTTGCAGTGATTAGGAGTTAATGAGAAGGGAGCTCTGTTTCAAGATTCACTCTTGTTCTGTGGTTGGCTGACTTGGGCCTGCTGGTTAATAGAGAATTTATCCAGAGAGGGACTTCCCTATTAGTATGTACAACTGGAGGTCTTTTTATGGAACTGATCAAATAACAGTACAGTCTTGGGCTTTATTTTACATGAGTAGGCATGAAAATAAATATCTCCAATGCGGCTTAAGTCATCCCTTTGGTCTGCCTGATATCAGTGGTCTCATTGACTTCAGTGATACTGCTTGAGGCAGTACAGTTACTGATGTCTGGTTTTGCAGGGTGAAGTCTGAAGTGAAGCGAGCGATGTGCAGGAGCATGCCGATCGATAAGGTGAAGGCATGGCAGAAAGGAGATGTTATTTAGCTTTGCAGCAGCTTGACTTCTAACTATACCAGGCGTTTACTCTAGGTCCTGGTGTTGATACTTTGCTGAAATATTTTTAGGTTTTTGTTAAATCCAACCAGGTGGAACTGGAAGTAAGTGTCTGGTGTGACAGTGAAAACCTGTTGGGTGCTTCAGTCTTTCAGCAAGTGGGTAATTTCCAAGCGAGAGTGTTGGGGAGCATCCCAGAAATCATTCTTTATAGGTTGTTCTCTGCCATCTAGGTATGTCAGAATGCTGTTGTGAACCATGTGGGACTTCTTTATAAATCTCATGGTGAGGGTGTACTGCCTCACAGGAAGGTATTTTAACAAGGCTATGGAAACTGCATTTATTTTTCAATTCCTTGCTTGTTTCTGTTTCTCTGTAGGGCCCTGTGTTGCCATTTTTATGCTGACTAGTTCTTCATTGCCCACTTCACCCCTTTCCAGTGAACAGTAATATTGCAGTGCAGTGGCCATCGTGCTTCAGGCACAACTTACAGTTGAAGGAAACTACTGTCGTACGACAATATGGATTTGTATGGTGTGAATGGGAAGTAAAGAATTTGGTACCATCAGACACTTTTTATAATGGGACTTTATCATACTTTTTCTTGAGCTCCGTACTTGTTTTAAATGCCACAGCTAGGAAGGTAGCACCATAATTATCATGAGTTCATCTGATATTGGGAATAGAAAGAAGCATTCTAACACTATTTAGAATTTCTTGCACACTTTAAAATAGCACAAAACTTCTTATAGTCAGCGTTGTGGGGAAGAGGGATGAACTTTTAAAACTAATCTTTGTACCATCTAGATAAATTAGAAAAGAATTGTTTATTCCTTATGGATAGGGAACTACCACATTGGTCACGTATTTAAATTCTTTTCAGCATCTAATCTCTATTTATGTTTGCATTTGTGGTGAAGGGCTCCGTTCAGCTAACCTATGAGCATGCAGTCATAAACTGTGGTAGTAACCAGAGCCTCGAAAGTCTTTCTGTGCTCTGGCAACGCACTGCTTTGTTTTGTAAACAGCCTAAATTCTTTAGGCATGGTCTTTCCCACATTTTACAAAGCTCGGTAAACTCATAGGTATTATTTATGTGAGGCATGTATTTTTCCACATTGGCTATACCCTCTCATTACTTTTTGAAGCTTCCCAGGGATCCAGTTTCACTGGTAGCAGCAGAACTGCCAATATAGGAAGGGTGCTGGACCCCCGCATCTTCTGTGAGCAGGTCATGGCAAGACAGTGGATGACACAGCTGCTAAAGCTTTGCATCCTTATCTTGACCGTTATTTCAATGGTGCCTAGTCGACCACGAGCTCGCCAAGACCAAGCTTTTCAACCATGATCCAGCCCTGTGCCTCCACTAAAAGAATGACCATTCAAAAATGGTGATATAAAATACATAGAATCTATAATCTCCTTCTATTCACCTTTAGTGTCTTAATATTAAGGGAGTACCTTAGTTTAGATTTTGAAGCTTTCCTTTCAAACACAGGTAGCTAGAAATGCAATAAATAAGTAAACACATCACCTCCTTTTTTTGTGGTGGTTTTTGTTTTCTCCTAAGAGCTGGGAATTTTAGAAAACCTTTGTGCTGATGTCATGTGTCAGCAGCAATGGATATAGAACCAAAAAGTGAATATTTTTTTTTCTTTTGCTTATGGTGACTTTCTGCTGTGTTTGAAAGCTGTGTTTCTGGTTAGGAGAGGTGAGTCTTTCATTCAGATATTGCTATGCACGGGTCAAAATAGGGCATCTACCTGGAAATCCGATCCTATTTGGAAATAACAGTGATGATGCTGCTTTCTGTTGGCTTCATTTGGACTTTTAGGGCTTAAAATATGCAAGGTGGGAAATATATTACTGCATTCAGACTTTGTTTTCTCTATAGGCACGTTGTGCATACCATGTCGACTATTTAAAAGCGAAGCTATAAACAGAATGCATTTATTGCTATCAGAGCACACCAGCTTATTGGGGACAGTGTCCAACAGTCTTGTGTCATTTTGATTGAACAGATCAGCTAATCTATTTTGGACAAAAACCCTATTTTTGGTCAAGATATGACACATGAATTCTATGTCTGTTAAATAAAGCTGCTGCTTTCTGCCCCAGTACCAGTTTTGTGCCTCTGGATATATAGCCAGAAAAGAACTATTGCTGTCATTTGAGCAAAATGGTAATAAAAAATATTCTTTAGGTAATAAGTGGTAGAGAATATGAAGCCTTAATATTTGCAATTACGGCCTATTTTGCAGTTCACTATTAAAGTAAAACTCATTGGGCTGCCCTCAAAACACTTTAAAAGGGCCAACAAATAAAAGAGAAAGAAATGCAATATTTTACCACAGGAATTTGAGCCAGTGACATTTTTATATTATGATGCCATCCTTGTACTGCTATCCAGCAAATCTTTTATAAAGGCTGAACAGCATGAGACAGCTTCTACCCAAGAGAAGTACTAATTGGCAATTTGAGAGAAATGTTAAGTATTTCCTCAATCCTTTGATTTTATTGTTCTGCTTCTGCGGTGAAAAACGTGAGGAGGGATAGCAGAGGAAGAAGGAACCCACAGTTAGTAAACTCTTCGCTGCTGTTGCATCTGTCAGGAATTAAATCAACGAGAATTAAGTCACTCCTATAATGGTGATTTCCTCACTTAAATTCTTCATCTAGCATGAGGGTGCCTTCTCCCCTGCCTGCTTTAAGAGCAGTAAATCAGTTGAGCTCACTGTTCAAGGCAATGCTACGGAGGTCCTTAGATTGTCAGAAATATGTGGTGATATTTTTTTTCCTGTTTGTTTTTCTGAGGCTGAAAGTGTCACATGAGCTCAGTGAAAAGAGAGGAATACTTGTGATTCTGTGGCCATTTTGGTGCAGATAGCATGTTTGAGAAAACATCTAAGGCAATTGGATTGCTCTTAAGCAATCAATCAATAGTCTTCGTATGACCTCAAGCCATGTTTTTCTTAAGCTCTCCAAGATTTTCTTAAGATCTTTCAAGGAGTGCTTTTGGCTGTTAATAAAGCTTGATGAAATGAACATAATTCAGGGAGCTACTCTTTGCTGCAGAAGTCTTCCACATCTAGTAATTTGTGCTATTTGTTGTATGAGCGCTTTCTGTAACTGCTGTAGTCACAATGCAGGAAAAAACCAGCATCCCTCAGAAAACATAACATCTAGATCACTTCTGAGTGCTGCTGATACTGGCTTGCAAAGGCTGTTTGGTAGCTTGGCATCAAATGTCTTCCTCCCACCTAGTAAAAATTGTAAGGATTACATTTAAGTGTTGACATTTCTGTTCCTCGATTACTGCTTTCTTCGAAGCTATCTCTGTGCAGTTACCTCAATGTTATTTGGCTATGCTGAGCTATAGGGCTTTCTTAACCTTTTTGTAAACTCAACTGTCAGTCACTAGGCTGGATATAATTACTCTTTGGTACTGACATAGACCTTTTCTCCAACTTTGAGTGCCGAAAGATAGCCTCAGGTGTTTAGTTAACTGGCTGAACTTTTTTTTTAATTGGTACAAACTGTCTATAACAATTCCTGTTTGTCTACCATGCAACAGCTTTGCTATTTTAAGTTTATACACTTGTTGTCATTATATTCACTGATACATGATATCGGCATATGAGCGTCGAAGTACAGCAAGATTCTGAGACGTCCCTGGACGCCATCAAGCCAGAATTATGTAGTAATACATAACTTGGTATCAATTCATTTAAAGTTTATATGATGCGTTGGCCAAGTTAATGCTTAAAATTGGATTCTATTGGATTCCTTTTAAATGCTACGGAAGAGTTTATTTCCCCTTATTAGTGCCTATGAAAATCATATTAAGGACCTCTCTATTAATTGTGCAGTTACATGATAAAACTGAAAAAAGTAGATGTCACTAAGATTTGTATGAGACATATAATCATAACAATGGCCTCTTCCTTGTATAATGTATTTGCTTAAATGGTAACAAATTTATTTAAGTTCTATGGTATACTGTCTCAAAAAGAAACAATGGTAAGCATTAGTTGATCAGTTCAGATGCACAGAATCAAGGAAGCTTACAGATTAGCAACTCTGTCCAGCTGGATAGAGACACCACAGACACTTACTAAAAATAAAAGAAAGGCAAAGCAAAAGTGGAGAGACTAATTTAGTGACAATATTCTATTGTGCTTACTTGACTTTTGTTATGTCAGATGATTTATCTTTCTCTGTAACACAGCCACAATAAAGTAGGACCTTGCTGATCTAATAAAAGAGATCATAATAGTTATTTAGACTTACAGCTTTAGACGCCTAAAACATTCTTTCAATGTATCTGCTTTGAATACCAATTCAATACATTTTTAGAAAGCTTATTTTGCTTTTCTGAACAATTACATTCTCATTAGGGAATTCATATTCATATGACTCTGGTGATCAGAAATGACCTAATCTGTATAAATGCCTGAGTTATGCTTCTGTTCAGAAAATCCATCATTCCCCTCAAGAGGGAGGATGTGCTTATGGCTGGCTTAATAAGCAGATGGCTTGTGGCTTACAGGATTGGATGTTGATTTAATTCACAGCTCATTCACAGACACATTCTGATAATGGGGCAAGTCTCTTAAATGGTCTGTATTCTCATTTAATTTCCTTCTGTATGGTGGAGTTGCCTACTCTGCCCTCTTCCCCTACCTTTATTTTGCTCATTTAGGTCCAGTTCTGCAACTGATCTTGTGTTTACTGGCTCTCTCTCCCCTTCCAAAGCCAGACTGGTTTAACTGTGCTTCTGAAACGGACTGAAAGCTGGGTGGAAGGAGCCAAAGAGACTGCACATCAATATGTCAATCTGTCATCGCAGTCACTATTCTTCATCCAGTAACTTGACCAACTCTGGATTTCTTGTCCGTGAGGGCACTCATCCAATGGCTGAGGTGATGCTTCTAGGTGTCCAAAATATCTAGTGTTTTTGCATAGTTAGAAGTGTTGTGATGGGCTGGCAAGGAAGTGTATTCCTGGCTTCATAACTGAGTGTTCCTGCAGATTAAAT
This sequence comes from Egretta garzetta, assembly GCF_000687185.1. NCBI lineage: Eukaryota > Metazoa > Chordata > Aves > Pelecaniformes > Ardeidae > Egretta > Egretta garzetta. Next base: position 1,059,776 of record NW_009260608.1, read on the forward strand.
CATTGATGCAGGTCCCTACAGCAGGTGGCAAGTCTGTAGCAGTTTTTCCTCACATAAAGAGTTATTTTTCACTCACAATGTCTCGAAGATAAGCTTTTGGAAACAACAACAGCAAACACAGACCTTTTAGAACTATGTGATTTACACAGGATCTAAGAGCAGGCAGTTTTAAACCCAACTACCAAAGCTGTTGGGTGGACACTTAGTTTCTCAAGGCTAGTCTTGACTACCATGTCATTCATGAGATATTTTTATTTGTATATTGTGTATACATACATTAATATATACATATATATAGTGTGTACACACAAATATTTCTTTTGCCATCTTTTTGCTACAAGTAGATAGTAACCTCCTTTGTGAAAGATGTTGTCATGGACTGACTCTCCAGTTCTCCCTTGAGAAGCAGTGGAACAGTTTCAGGTGCTGAATTACCTTCAGAAGTAGTACATGAATTTCAAGAGGATTAAAAGGACACTTAGGCAGTTCCTGACAAGATTTGGAGGAAAAATAATCCCAACCTATAATCCAAACTGAAACTGCTGTACAACTTCTATCAAACTAGTATTTATCAGAAAATGCTTTCTTTCACTTGATATTTTGGCTAGCCTCACATATTCAGGTTCCTATAAATGCTTTAATACTTTGATCCATTTACAACTGTAAATTTCATACAGTGCATGAACTGTGAAGCAGCTTGACATGAGCAGGCTATTTTATTATTATGCCCATTATGGAAGTGCATTTATATGGAAAATTTATAGAGTTCCAATTTCACCCTCGTTCTATACCTGTATAGATTTTTTTCTTTCAGTAGATGTAACAAATATTAGTCTGAAAAAGATGCAGCCAAATAGAATGAAAGCACATCTTAGGAAATAAAAGCATGCATATAGAAAGTAGAAAAAAACCTAATAAGGTTATGAAAATGGTTTATATGTTGATGATAGACTAGAGAAATTAAACTATTTCTGGAATGGATGGTTACAGGAACTAAGAATGCTTTAATCTGCTAAACCCTAGATCATTGGCTCTGGCTCACCTTTGGCTGTAATAGTAGAAAGTATTTAATGGATGACTAATGAAGTGTTGGCTGTACCAGCCAATACTTTATGGGGGCTGTGGGGAAGGGTTTTAGGACTATAGCCATTCTATTTGGCTGTCCAGACAATACTCAGGAAATGGTGTTTTGTGGGTTGATTTTTTTTTTTTTCTTTTTTGGATGGAGTGAGAGTATTCCCAGAGCAATACAGCATGATTTACCTCGTCCTCACCCAATGCGTACTGTCCACCTAGTAAACCAAAACTCAGCCAATTTTGCTGTGATATTGAAGACTATGTGCAGGTTAAAGGCAGAGAGATATCTGCTTGCCCGGGCGGAGCAGTGGCAGGTGGGCTGGGAGCAGGGGGTGGCAATGGTGCAGGCAGGGACAGTGCGGTCGCTGGGTGCAGACCTGCAGAACACCAGTGAGGTGAGCTGGGTGGCTGCAGTGGTAATACACAGGTTTTGGCGAAAGGCCAATGCCTCCCAGACCAATCCCAAATGATGAGATGGATCCAAGGCCAAGCTGATGAGTCAGGCTCAGTGAGACACAGGCTGGGCAAAAACTAACCTAGGGACAGATCTACCAACTGCATAACTCAGGCAAAAATCAGAGCTCGCTTTTTGTGAATGTAAGAAAAGGGGAATGGGGAAGATGGGGAGTATCTCCAAATGCTGTTTGAGGAAAGTTTTGAAATGCAGGAGAAAGCAGCCTCTGGGTCTTTTTGTAAAGGCTGTTTCAGTAGCACACAGACAGGAGGCCTCTGTACAGGCTGAAATTCCCCCATCAATCCAGTGTTCATCCCGTAATACTAAGTGATAATGGAAGTATTAAAATCTAGTGGTTCCCACCAGGAGCACCATATGGGCACTCCCAGTGACCTAAAAGAGTCCCACAGTCCAACTGTTCTGTGGTTATTGCATGCCCTGTATACAGGTACCTTGGCTTACTCTGCTGCCAGAGGCCCCTCGCATCTCCTTTGCAATTCAGGATGAGATCTCCTTGATAGAGGGGAGGGGTTTATTTTTCTCACCTGCTTTTTATGTTTTTCTCTCCATGCTTTTTTCCCTGCCAGGCCCCTCATGCTTGAGTGAAGCTCCTCCTAGTAATTCACAAAGCTACTTCTTTATTGTCCTTTGAAAATGTCTTTATAACTCCTACGATACAGTGATACTTGACAGTTGTTAGGCAGCACTTTGAAAGCAATTCTGATGAAGTGCTGAAAGCATGGTCTGTCACACTGACCAGTATTGCCTGTCATCCAGTCATGTATCCAACCCTCTGACAGATGGACACGGTCATTCCTGAACAGCTCTGCGTGCTCATACCATACATCACTGCGCTCAGTCACATCATCACAAACACCCGTGACCGTTTTTGCCACCTCATAATTGAGCTTTCAGTGTGTTTTGTTGGTGTGTCGAGGCTTTTTGGCCAAACGCCACATCTTTCTTGGCAGTATCACTGACCAGACAAAGCACATGTTGGGCCATAAGTACCCATACATATTTTTCCTTTTGTAGCCATTCTGAGGTTGTTTTTCTCCCGAATGAACAATGAGGATGTTGGGTGACTGCCTGTTGTTTTTTGTCAGTGTAGCAGAAGGATGAATATCCCTGAACCAAGCTGCACCTGTGAAGCTCATGCGCTGGATCTCGCCTTACCAGTGGGCTCTGGCCCTCCCAGCTTGTCTCTCGTGAGCTACCAGGTGGCCGTGCAGGCACGCTGCTCGCATGCGCTGAGTGATGCCTGCAGCCAAGGGGAGGCATGGGGCATAGGGGGAACAGGGCTAGCCCCAGGTGACATGAGATGCACCAGGAGAACCACTCTGTGTGACGGTCTGAAGCTCTGTCCCAGCCAGCCCCCGCTGTCTGACTGGCAGTGCTCTCGCCTGATCTTGGTGCGGACCCGTGCAAAAGAGGAAGCTGCCGCTCTTCTTTTAAAGGAACACAAGCCTAGGGCACTGAAATGAACAGTGAATTATGAGACTAGTCCTTCCACTGCTACTGCAAAGCTGAGCAAGGATATCGACCTGCTGTGCACAAAGGGTACAGCAAATCCAGCCTCCTGCAATGCTCTGGTGCTGTGGGTTGGGCAGCATGAATTACCAAGGCTTTTGGCGACCTTCTTCCTCTCTGGTTAGTATGAAGCAGCTTATGGGGAATTCTTGTTCCCCCTGATAAAATAGGGGGTATCAGTGGTCTGCACCATTACCAAGATGCATCTAGAGAAAATAATGGTGCAAGCCTACTTCTCTGAAAGTCCCAAAGGGGAGTTGAGAGCAATGCCCAGGACAAAGAAATTTCTCTTTAGGGGTGGCAGATAACAGGGAGTGTTCCCAGCGTTTTCTCCAGAGTTCCAAAAACTTTTCCCAGTCTGTTGTAAACTTAGTCCCTGGTGCAAAACCTCCCTCCACCTAAAATTAGGTGTTAATGCTGGGTGAATATTTACTTTTGTTCTTCGAGGCTGCAGGGGGTGGCGATGCTTGTCCCGGTGCCCTTGGGCAGGAAGCAGGCATTCTTGCAAGCTGGCAGGGCAGTAGCTCAAACCAGGCACCTAAAACAGGGCTCCAGTTGCTGGGAGTGGAAGCACTCAGGAGTGCTGGTGTACCCTGAGGCTGCCCACTGCTGATGTTTTTTGCATTTTAGATCTTGGAGGAAAATGGCAGATTTTATCCAAAAGCCCAACCCAATAAGGCTTTGTAGGAGAACTAGCTGATTCGGAGTGGGGGGGTCTCAGCACTGTGGGCAAAAGCGTACCTGGTACCCCAGGGCTGGGGGAACAAGCCTGTTGCTTCAGCAAACTGAGGGAGCAGAGATGGAAGAAAGGCTGGGGAGGTTGAACAGTAAATGTGGCTTGGCTAGTCTCAGGCCTAGGAAAACAAGCTGCAGTTCAGGGTTTCTTATCCTGTTCAATCCTAGGTTGCAGGTGTTTAATTAACACCATGGGCTCAGGCACTATGGATGGCCTCTTCCCAAAGGAAAGCACAGTCCCATCTCAGAAATCACCGTTTCCAGATTCTGGCCAGTTTCTGCACAGGCCACCAGAGGCCAGTGTTAGTTGTCCCATCTCTGAGTATCTGCATCTGTCTCCTGTGTTTTGTATTTCTACAGTGCCTAGGATGAAGGGGTCCTGGTTTATAAAGGCACATCAGTATAAGAAAAATAAGATGTACAGTAATTCCAGTTATGGTCCTTTGTTCTCTGAGAGACCTCAATATGATCTCTCAAGGCTGTATGCAGACTTGCAGGGCACCAAGTGCCAAAAAATCTTTAAACACTGGGTATAAATTCAGAGCTCAGGAATATGAGGTGGCAATAGCAGTGGGTTTCTCTGAGGTATATCGTGTATCTGCTTAATGCATGCTTTTCTTTGTGAGCAGTGATCTTTCTCCCTTGATCCTTAGTATTCCCTGTTGTGTGTGATAAGAGGTATTAAAAATAAGTGAGCATGATATAACCTTTTTCCATTTTAAGAAGGCTAATTGCTTCCTGATAATTTGATTCCAAGTGAACTAAATAAAAGCTCCTAGATTTTGGAGACATAGATATGAAAGCAGGAAAGGATTGCTTTGAACTATTTTGATCCATCTTGGCCTAAAATACAGTTGGATTTGATAACTTTTTTCACCAAGCCCAGTGAATGATGACTGAAGCACAGCACCTCTTTTAGGGAGAAAGTTCAGTCTTTATTTTAAAACTTCTGTTGAAGGATAATTTTTACCTGTCTTGAATAATGTCTAACCATATTATTATTATTTTCAAAATGTAGGAAAACTTGAGAGTTTTTCAAAAATGTTCAGGAGCATGTAATTTGTCTTTTTCCTTCACCACCGCCAAAAGGTCTTTCTGATCTTTCTAGTGTTCTTTCTTTATGTTGGGGCTAGTTTGCAAGGCTGGTGAAAGCAATAGATTATTATCTCCAGATATAAAAGATGGATCAACACAACATTCAGTATTAGAGCTCCATTTAGGACACGTAACGAAGCCGTACTTGAGATCTAATAAAATTGGATGACCCAGCCAAGGGGCTTATGTCGTAGCTGGCTGTCTGGCTGTGGATTTGAGGCTGTTTTGGGGTGGCGAGCTCTGCAGTGTGGCTCTGACTCCTGGCTTGTGTGCTCCAGCCCCTTCCCAGAGGTACGTGTGGGTCTTTCCCCAGCGCCTGGCTGGGATGCAGCCAGAGCTGGGAGTAGGGAGGTATCTCCCCAGGCTGAACGGAGCTGTGGGATTTCCCGTCAGATCTATGTGTGTATGTCATTTCACTGACTGGCCCTTCCTGTCCTGTAGCCCTAATCCTGCCCTGTTGTCCCAGCTGAGTTCTGCATTAATCAGGAAAAAAAAAAAAAAAAATTAATCATGGCCTCCAAACCCTATGCATACAAACAGGGAGGAGAAAGTTTGATAAAAGAGCAGAAACTTCCAGAAAATTGACATTCATCTTAGAGTAATTCATTGCTCGTATTCATTACATTAAAGATATTGATGTCATCACTAAGATCACCTTCAGTCTATGCATCATACTTTCTTAGGATATTGACAAGGAAACCTAATTGAGCAGGCATTAGAGGAAGGCATTAAGAGTGGAAGAAAGAGGAACTCTATTGAACGTGGCATGATTCACAAGGGCTCCTCACCAATCATTAATCTGTGGTGTGTCTGCAATAGTACATCCGTAATTAAATATGGAAGGGATACATTAGTGCCAAGGGGATGTTGGTCCCAGGAAAACTAAGAATCAAAAATGATTATTGTTTCAGTTCTGCTGACTTTGTTTTACTATTTAGATGACCATCCCAAGCTAAGTAAATCTTGAAGCTATCTTGAAAAATCTCATCCTAAATAGTGCTATTGCACTCACCTGGTATATAATTACTTGAGTTCTCAGCTTCAGGGGTAAAACCACTATTTTTCTCACACTTGTTCTGCAGCAGGTTAGAAGGTTTTCTGTCAAGCATTTCTGCAAAACTTGCTCATACTAGTGGGTTGAAAATGAGGATACTAGGACTCATATTGAATTTTAATCAGCGTTTTATATCTTTGTTCTAAAGAATTTGAAGGTCCTCTCATAATGTCTTCTCAAGGTTCAGTTGCACAGATTTTTTTTTTTTGTGATGAAATTTGAGCAGATGGTGATGGATTGCCAAAGGGTCCTACACCTTCCACTTCTCTTGTCATTGTCATATATGTTTGCAATTGCAAACAGGCCATCTTTACTTAGCCAAATGAATGTCTATATTTGGGCAGACAAATGTTTCAGTGTTAGCTTGGCTTGTGGTTTTTCTCCTAAATTTATCGGAAAAATTTTGACAGTACATCATGTTTAGTTTAATTAAAAAAAAAAAAAAATCCAAACCAACAAGCTACAATTCTTAAAAGAACCCCAGCAAAACACCAAAGAAAACCCCTCCAAAACCCAAACACCAAACCCCCTGAGTCTCCCAAAAACCAGAATCCAAAAGCAAAACCTCCCAAGCAACTTGTGCTCATTAACTGCACACAATAGTCTGCTTGAAGGTAGCTGTAAATGAAGTAGAACTACAACCTGTTTCAACATGTTTGGCAAGCGATAGGTCAACTCAATTGTGAAAATGCAATTTCTCATTTCTCATCAATTTCTTCAGAAATAGGACACTTTTATTAACTGTTCTTCCCTTTTTTTTTTTTTTTTGTCTTCATCTAGGTAAATTCCTTTATTTTGTTTTGCTGTGCATTTTAATGACTGTCTGCTGTGAGGTTTTCTTCACGGGCACCGTTTAGAGACAGAGAGGGATATTGTACTGTTTTCCTTTCAGCATGACAAAGCTGCAGATGGCAATGCACAAATTCTCTGGGGTCAGGGACAAAGAAAACATAAACTGAGACTTCCTGGTTGTGCTGGTGCCTTTGGGGGAAAGGTGGGGAAGTAGCTCCAAGACTCCCCATGCTGGGGAGCAAGGCTGCACCCTCCTCAGGTAAGTGATGAGAGGCAGAAAGCCCCCACTTAAGCCCTTTTCTCGGCACCGTGCACCAACGTGGAGGCTTACCCTGACTGACAAGTTACTCTCTTCCAACTGCCATCAAATTTCTATTACCCTCAAGACACCCTAGCTCATTTTCTGTAGCCTGCCTGCTTGAGAGATGATGCTTACATTAGCGTGAGCTGTCCGAGAGTCTGACAAGCCTCTTTCCCCGCAGCTTAGTAAAGGAAGGGGGTACATTAGCATACAGTTGTTCTTTGTGCATGGAAAAACATAATAATCCTTTTTCAGGCCCAGCACTGCTCAAACATTGAGACCAAGGGGTTTATTCTGTCATTTATTTGCCTGAATAATTGGTATTACTAATAATGGAAATAACATACTAGGTGACTAGGTTACCACGCTGATCACATGAGATTTGTGCAAACTGTTCCTATGGCTCATTTATTTTGCAAGATTTCACACTCGGTGAGTCTTCTCACACTCAGTAGGAACTGGCACAGCTATGCAAAACCATATTACAGGCAAACAGTAATGATGCAGACACATGAATTGGGCATATCTCCTTTAGGCAGGGGCACAGCCTTCCAGCGAACAGGAGCTGATGTTTGTGAGACATTTGTAATCACGCCAGTAGAATTTCACCTGATTTTTCTACTTCTTTTTGGGTTCAATGCTGTTATTTTTAAAGCTGTATTATGAGTAGTTATCAATGGAGGCTGAATTAATTGCCTATTAAAAAAACCCACCTTCAAGTACAGCTTCTTTCCACAAAGATGTTTTTCTTAATAGTGGGGTTTTGGGGTTTTTTTGGTTTGTTTTTTATTTGGTTTTTTTTTTTTTTGGGGAACAAACCCAGACTGGTGAAGGATTTTGGAGCTGTCCAGCTGATGAAAGCGTTCTCACTGGCTAATTATTTTTTTAGATTGGGACAGAAATGTTTTCTTTTAAAAGCAAGTGTACATACATCCCCTGGATTATTTGACTGTGCATCTGCTCTTTTCAGTTCCTGCAAATATTTATACAAATCTTCATGCTTTCCTGTTCACTGTAAGATTTTACTGGTTTGCTAATCCTGATCATATCTCTTTCACCCTCTTAAATCTTCCAATTCAGCACACAGAAACATAAATGGGGAAGGCAAACACTGCACATTTCAGATAGATTTTTGTTTTGTCTCAAGCAAAAGAAAATCATTGGCTAATGTTTACTAGTTCAAAATGGAAACTGCTTAGAGTTATTTGAATTGAAAGATCCAGTTAAACCTTTTCCTTTTATTTCTGTATTATATTAATCATAGGCTGTGAAAGAAGTGTGCTGGCAGCAGATCAACTATCTTTCACTAAAGGAGAATTGCTCATTGTAGTATTCGAGCTCTTCCACAGTGAACTGTCATCAGGGCATTTTGATGGCAGGGTGCGAGTCAGGTTACGGAAAAGAGTGTGGTGAAATGGGCTGTGCTCTGTCCCTTGCAAGTTAGGGTACCTTGCTCTCTTCGTTTTTAATAGTATGAAGTTACCCAAGTGCTTTGAGAAGGAATTTGCAGTAATGATAAAAGCAAATACACTACTTCTTTATAATCTCTTCCATAAAAAAATCCCCATAGAGTATCTTCATATCTGTTCCAGCTCCCTTAAGTCATTAAGTCATATGAATACTGTTCTTAAAAATCTGAGATCTTGTCTCTTTCCCAGGATGGAGGAGGGGTGAGAGAGGTGCAAACACCATCACCTTATGAAATCCTCTTTAAAAATGGACTTTTTTTTAAACAAGACAAAATCTTCAGGATGTTCATACAAGTGGGCTTTATGAAACTATGTTCAAAAGAGCTCAAGATAAGTTGGGACACGTCAGCCTGTTATTGTGGTGCAACTATTCACACTGTTATATGGGTTTTGTCAAGCACAACACTTATGTTTTTATGTAGTAATAGGTAGTGTAACCTCTAAATATAAACATCCATTTAAATTTCTTTTTCATATTATAGTGGGTGTGAATGAAGTGCTATTAATGCATCTGGTGCCTCAGGACAGACAGAATACAGAGGTTTTGCTCTGATCCTGGTCAGAGACTGGCACTAGGTAGGTAGGTAAAGCCCATGTCAGAAAAATCGTGTGATGAAGTGGGTGAGAAACTCGAGCTGAAGACAAGCTGCTTGGTCGCCTTCCAGATAAGTACTGTAGCTCAGGCAGGGACACAGGAACAGTGATAACTGTTCGCTGTCTCTCTTGCTACCTGTGAAATGAGTGGCAGGGCCAGCAGAGCTGCCACATGATGATCTGTGATATTATAAACAGTGAGCAGAGGCAAGTATGTGCCTTGCTTTGGTAACGGAAACCTGTTTAATAAGGCTTTTTTAAAAATACAATTGTAGATTCAGGAAAAGGGGGAACAAAAGGGGCAAAGAAAAATATAGTACTGGGAATCAAACAGCATCAGGACCCTGGCTGGTTCAAAATGATATTTTCTTCTGACTAGATGAGATCTTGAGCTGTTATTTTGATGATTTCGCAGTACCTGCACCAGAACCAAAGAGGAGCCACAGCTAAAGTTCTTGTTACTGGTCCAGAAAAAAATGACCAGATGCAAGCTGCCCTTGTGGGGTCCTGGTTAGCGCTGCTTCTGACTCCTTGGATGTGCAGAGCAACCCTCTGTGTGTACCACCCTTGCTGCCATACTGTCATGTGCTGCTTTGCAAAGCCACATGTGGCCTGTTGAGTGTGGAGGACTTTGTCATGTACCGAAGGAAAGCTCCTGGTGGGAACAGACTGTTGTATCTTTCACTCCTCTTCTCTCATGGCAGAAGTCTGTGCTGTATCACTACTAGCTGTGTCCTGCAAGCTCCTGCTAAATATCTCAATGGTTTCCCATTTAAAAACACTAAAATGCATCCCACACTTCCTGTTGTCCTTCAAGAACCAGAGAACCCTGTCCTATCTGATGCGCACAATGAATGCTGTGAGCCAGAAGTTGTCATGCATTAGGTGAGCTGTGCATGTTCTGACCTCACAAGATATACAGATGCATTTATAGTAAGATGCGCCTGCAATCAAAAGCAAATTTGAACTCTTACCTTTGTCGCAAGCTTAAAAATCACACACGTAAACTGCTGCTGAGGCTCAGCAGGTGCTTTGTACCTTTGCATGTGTTAGAGCTCTAAGTCAGGCCTCTGAAGGCATGTGAGGGCAGTACTGGAGAGCTGGAGCCCAGCTGGGCTTAAGCTGGAAATCTCACTTTGGTAATGGTTAGAAGCCCACAAGTACAGCTGACAGGTCTGGATTTCTAGTTGAGAAGAGCATGTGTCCGTTTTGCCTGGTAGTTGAGAGAAGGGAAGAACGCATATTTAGATCTAAATTAGAGTGCGTTATCATTATTGGAGTAAAGCTTCATTGCGTAGCACTTTTCTTTCTTGGAATTAAAAAAGTAAAAAAGACTTCCAGACTCTTGGTTTTGGTTTATTTCCTTCTTGGCAGAGCTGATACATTACGTGGGAAATGGGAAAGTGAATCCTTTCTGTGCTGTTACCAGTTTTAACCGAGTGCTCCAGAGTGTTTGTAGCTTATGAAATGGGAGAGAATGTTGTGTTGAATGATTACGCGATGTTAATCATATTTTTATACATGCATGATTGTCTTGTACTTTACTCATATAATTTACCCAGAATACCAAGACTCTTCTATCCAAATTCCTTTGGACGAGTTTAAAAAAGAGCAAATAGAAAATTCCTCAGTTCTCAAAGCCTGCCTATCACCCAAATTCTCCATGCCATAATTATTTGCTCAATGGTTGTTTGCTTATTGTATTTTCTAGAAATAATTTCAGTTCCGTAATCTGTATTTTCAGAAATATTGGTGGTGCTTTTTATTTTCTTGTTTTGAATAATTTTATATTAGCAGACATGTGCATGCTTTCATTGTGGCTACCAGGACCCATTGCTCGTGATTCTGACTTGGCCAGTTTTTAATTTGGAGTAATGTTTGGAGCAGCAGCAAAAAAATATAGTGGAGCAAACACCTGCCTGAGGACTCCTGTTAGTACGAAGCTTTTCAGATCTGTTATTTGCATTACTCTTATGGAAGCAGGGAGCCAGTTGTGGCACTCCCGCATATCATGTCACTGAATTCAAAAGCATATAACATAAACAGGTGAAGGACTGATCTGTTGTTTTTCAGTTGTGCTACAGCTACCAAGCGATCCTAGAGCTTTCCCTAGGGAAGCCTGTCCTTTTTTTTGTGGGGTGCAATTGTTTTAATCCTTGAACGTACCTCTATCTTCTAACAAACACTGTAGGTCACGTATATATCCAGTGGATATATACAGCTTTTCTGGACATCGTCTGTGTCTGGAAAAAGGATGGTGGCAAAGAATGTTACGGTGTTCTACGGCAGTGGCGCCTACTGCTCTCCGGCTCATCTCATCTTGAGATATGAAATGACTTGGCTGTGGAGGTGGAAAAATGCTAGACTTTTACTGCATTTCTGTGTAAACTATTACAGTTGTTCTCTCCCTCCTCCACCGCCCCCCCTTAAAATTAATACTTTGCATGAAAAACTCCCTGGAATGTAAAAAACAAAAAAAAGTTTCAAACTCTTGTTTCATGCAGGAGTCTCAGAAACCTGAATGAAGGCACACACATAGGCACGCATCAGATTTGGAAAATTAAAAAAGGTAGCTGGATGATTTTTAAGCCTCATGGTTCTGAACTGCTCTTTCAAAATGCATTGATTTAGATAGGCTGTTTTCCTCTTCTGCATGGTCTCTAACTGAAGCAATGTTTGGTTGTACTAATTACTTGGCAAAATTCTTTCAAGCTGCCCTTAATATAAAGATTTTATTAGTAGGTCAGTCATTTTGCTTTCAAAGCCCAGTTATGAGAAAGATGTGTGTAAATATTGTGTTTCTGCTTTGCCTTTTATTGCTCTTCTGCAAAAAACATGGGTAGCATAGGAAAACTTCCGTGTGCGAATGAATCAAGCTGATGAAGGGTGAATCCATCCTAATACCCTGATGAGATCATCTTGATGTAACGGGGAAAGGAACAAAAAGGTTTCAATTCTATTCTATTTAAAGGAAAAAAATCTGAGAGCAAACAAACTATCACGTTAAATATGTTTTACAATATTCTGTAAAATAGTCTTTAATGTTCCTGAAGTTAAGGTTCTTTCATTTCACCAGTTCTTTCGCATTTTGCATGGTACTGTAGCTGAAAAACATTCTTTTGTTAATGTAACCTCAATGCTGAAGTAAACCATGCCACAAAGCCCCCAGTTTTACTGTAGCTCAGGCAACAAACCCAGAACACACTAGCACTGATTTACCATGGTTCTAATCAGCATTTCGCACATGGAAAACTCACCATGTGTTTCAGAACCCTTTGACACTCATCTCTTTCTAATACAAGTGCCTGTTTCTCCCTCTGCTGGTTTCAGAATAAACGCCTTGTCAAAAAAAGAATTAGATTTTGACAGCTTTTTTCCTATGGTTAATTGAGGTGATAGATACACTTGACATTTATCTCAGTGCAGAAAAGAAGATTAAGACATATTTTTCTACATGCATTCTCTGTATTAGAGGAGGTCACTTTCCAGGGTCTTTTTAATATGCCTGTGCAATTAATAGTGGTGATAATTCCACTCCATATCACAGCGTCTTTAAAGTTCTCTTTCAAATTGACAGATAAAACTCTCTCTTCTGTATATAGGGCTTGAATTAGACTAATCTTTTTCAAGTTTGCCCTCCAGGCCTTCCCCCTCACAGTCCTGAAAATTAATACTGTCTGAAAAATACAAAGGCTATCGTGCTAACTCGCTTAGTTCAAAGAAAATGAAAAAAAAAAAGTCATATTTCAGATTCCTTTAATTATTCCCACTAAATTTTTGAGGGCGTCCCCCTAAATTGTTACTTTTACAGTAATGCGATTTGAACGTTCCACTTGTTAAGTGTTCCTATCATTTTGTGCAGTGGTTGCTGTTCCTTGTTGTAATGCAGAGCGGCTCCCTTCTCTTCTTCTTGCAGAAGTTACCAGATGAATGCAAAGTTTAGGTGCCCTAGCTTATGTAATACAGTTATATAATAATAACAACAATAAATTTCCAAAGTAGAATTAATTAATGCATTTCAGAAGACCGCTGATTAATTCATACGGTTAAACCCTCTTAAGTAGAGTTATTAAAAGATCAAAGCCCACATATCACCCTTTCATATCCACCAAAAGAGTGCAAGTATTCAAAGTCTGCAGTTCACGCATGCACGGTTTTGGGTTAAGGGCTGCCAGGCATGCTTCCTGGGTAACATTATTATTATTTCAAGCTTGGTATCTAGCAGAAACTTGCTATAAGGTAATAGAATCATATTTTTCAAATATTTTTTTTTTCCTAGGTCTGTTGACTTTTTGTATCTGCATTAATTTGACATAAATAACTTTTTCACTTATCTCTTTTCCTGTTTTAAAAATTGTTTTCTGTGTGCTAATAAGTTTAGTGAACATGCCAGGCGGGCTCTTTCCTCCAAACATGTTGCCTTTGGACAATGCTTGAAGCTACAGCTAGATCAAGCAAATTAAAATTTCGAATGTTAGATTACAGAGTGTATAAATATGGTAATGGTCTTGCAGACAGGAATGCATGGACCATGGGAGAGTTTTATAAATCCCAAGTGTTCCTACTATTTTCCTCACAAAACTCTTGCTAGGTCTTCAGATTGTTGGCGATACTAGTGAAGATGTAAGTGGTGTTTGAAGGATGAAAAATTCAGTATGGATCTGTTGTCACTCTGTTTTTTTAAGTTTTATTTTTGGAAAATATCTTCATTTCTCTTCACTGAATATTTATAACTGTTGACTCAGACCTGGAATTTGGCAAAGCATTTAAGTGTGTGTTTGGTTGGTCCCTGGGGAGAAAAACAGATGTGTGAAGGCCCTTTTGATGTGGCAAGTATTTCAGTATTTATCAAAGGATTTTTGGTTTACACTTTTCGTTGAGACCTGTTTTGCTCTAAGTTCTGATTCTGCCAGCAATCCTACAGGTACATTAAATGCAGCCAGAGCAACAGTCCATGCTAGGAAGCTGAGGCCCTTAGAGTCTTACGAAACACAGCTGTTCTCCATTGTAGATCTGCAAAAAATACTTTTTGATAAGCAGTTCTTGACTAACTTCTTGTCTTCAGACTCTTATCCATCAATAAATGTGCTTGCATGAATTTTAGTTTAATCTAGAAATTAAGTCAGATTTATGTTTCTTGAAAGAAGTAATATTAAAATCTGGAGTTAAGAAAAGTATTTGCATTCCAATTGCCACTCCCTTTAATCTGCATTTCCAGCAGATGCTCATCCATTTCATGCTCATGAAGAAATTAACAGGACTTTGACACATAGCTGCTTGCTGCTGTTTCCATGGAAACAGAACTCTGAATTAAGGGTTAATATATGAAGATCATGTATATGTGTGTGTATAACATGTATATGCACATGTATGTTCTGAGAAAAGATGGGTATCTTCCATGGAATGAAATCGGCAAAACTGGCATAGCTCTTTAGACCTTTGACTGATGAATTAGGGCCAGTCAGCAGCAAACCCCAGATCTCTTCATTCAAGGATCTATTTGCTACCTGCCTGCTGTAGCCTGAAAATTGAAAGTTTAATTATAAAACTAAGGATTTACTTTTTTTTATTTGTTAAATAGGTTTGGCATTTTGTAGTCAATGCAAAATGCATATTTTTGTCTGCAGAAATATATATTTTGTATGGATGTCTTGTATATTAGGGTTGTGTTGTGTATCTGAGCTTCTGTAGTGATCAAAATACCTGGGATTTTCTTTCTTCGTTTGTCAAATAAAGCAGCTAGCTGACTGAAACATATTTTATGGGGGCATATTGTATTAGCTGTACCAGATTTGAGATAGAGCAGATCTTTCTGTAATGTGTTGACTTGCAAATGCACCTAAACCTAGGAATAGCAGGGATTTGGAGGGACCCAACAAGAGCACTAAGGTACTGTGACCATCTGTTGATAACCCATATAAACAGTTCACAGTGGTTTCTAAGTGTCTGGGAGGCTGCTTCTCTCTCCAGAAAGTCTAGACAAAGTTTCACACTTACTGACAACAAAAAACTTTTCTTACTGCCTCTCTTGCCCATGTAATATGCCAGTTTATTTCTGGATTACATTTAGAATTTGGGAAAATAAGTAAGGTGCCATACTACTGAACTATGTGTGGGGTGTGGTGGGTTTTTTTTTTGTTTGTTTGTTTTGGTTATTTTTGGTGTGGTGTGGGGCTTTTTTCTGGTGTGTCGTTGTAGGTTTTTTTGTGTGGGTGTTGGGGGGGTTTGATGTTTTGGTTTTGTACCTACCACTTTAGTAAACTAAAACACCAGGGAATGAAACAATCTCATGTGCTGTCATAGAATCACAGAATGGTTTGGGTTGGAAGGAACCTTAAAGATCACCTAGTGCCAACCCCCCTGCCATGTGGCAGGGACACCTTCCACTAGACCAGTGCAGGTGGCTGACCTTCAGGAGGCAGCGAGAAGGTTGTGTAACATCAGGGAGGCCAAGGAGGAGTTAGATAGCTGGTTCCAGGTGCAGTCTGCAGTGGACACACAGCTCATGGCCAAGTGGCCAAAAACTCCTCCACTGGCACAAACAGAAGGGAGGGGGGCCAGTAATACAGAAGAATGGACAGTTGCAACAGCAAGGGCTGGCAGGAGGAAGAGACTTCCCCTGAAGACTGAGGTGCCCTTGCAGAACCGCTTCACCGCTCTGGAGGCTGAAGAGGAAAGACCCGTCACACCAGGAGAGGCAGTGGAGCTGAGTAAGGCAGCCGAATCTGCTCCCCATATAATGACCAGTGCAACTAATGATAGTAGTAGGCAATGGGTGATAGTAGTAGGCGACTCTCTTCCGAGAAGCATGGAGACACCCATTTGCCTACCCGACACTTTCTAGAAAGGTGTGCTGCTTGCCAGGGGCTTGTATTAGGGATGTCACCAAGATGCTACGCTAGTCTTACACAGTCCCCTGGCTACTATCTGCTGCAGTCTGAGGTCTGCACTGCAGCCTCTCCCTTCAGCAGCTCCATCTGGGTGAAGGCATTGGCCACTGCTGGGGTAGATGGTGCAGACCCCCCCCCGCCAGAGCTGCAGCCTTTGCTCTCAGATGAGTGCCCACAATTCTGCCTTGAGGATAAGGTAGGATGAGTGCCCTTGTCCTGTGCAGATGGTCACAGAATGGTGCCTGGTTGCTGGCTTGTGTGTGCTTCATGTCTCCCACTCAACCGGTAGAATGGCCCTCCTTTGAAGAGGTGTCTTTCCGCACTCACTGCCGGGCCATCCCCTGGCTGATGTGTTTGCCCACCCTGTTGGCAGCACTTCTGGTTGCAGCGCTGCCTGGGGATGCTTTTTGTGGGAACAGGGGGTGGCCACTGTTGTTCCTGTCCCTGCCCAGGCCTTGTCAGCTGCTCTCATGAGAGCTGCCGGATCCTGGTGGCTCTCTGAGCTCTCCTGGGGTTTCCCCAGCTCAGGAAATCCCCTGTACACCATGATCCCCTGCTCCACTGCAGAACATGCCTGCATCAGAGTGGATCACCTCTATCCTTATGAGAAGAGCTAAGGACAAAAGTCCTGAAATACTTTTGGGTCAAGCTCAATTCAAAGTTGATACAACTAAGAGAGAAGTACGTATTTTAGGAAATTCACCTTTACTCTATTTAATCAATATGATTTAGTAGCCTACCAGTTCACTTAGGCCTTTGATTAAATGCCTACAGAAAATTTTCTCATTTGCAAATGTCTTGTTCAATGCAGGTGCCTATATTTTCCAGGAATATTTTTTGTTGCCATGCCCTACTTCTAATAATTAATTAATCTTCCAAGATGGACATTTATTTCTGCTCTACTGATCTCCAGATTTTACAAATGTTGCATTCTCTATTGGGTTTTGAATGTGTGCGTCAAGTTTCTATCAGCCTATGGGTAGCTAATGCGCAGAGTGTGTATGTCGATCACAGTTCTCAATTCTCAAATGTGAGAAAACTTAAAAAAGACAGGATGCCTTTCAGTGGTGTGTTTTAAGTACAATATGGCTCTGGAACTAGTACGTGTCTGGTTCCTTTGAACTCTTCCAAACAACAGTCTTTACCTCATTAGTAGATCTTTCCTTCACTTTTTGTCCCCAGCTGTCAGGCAAAACGCTACACCCCTACTTTGTCTTGCTCCTAACCTGTAAGCAATGCTGGAACAGATAGTCTTTGTGCTGCTTGTTGACTGTAGGATTGATATATTGCATCAAAGTAAGATATGCACTTAGCGATAAAGCTAATGCTAAGAAGTTTTTGATGATGGTTTATGCCTTACCTCCAAGAAAGGCAATTGCTGCTTCTGATGGATTTGAAGGCTAAAGAGGGCTAGGCCCTGTTTTACAAAGGGAAGGCAAATTTCAAATATTTCTGGAGAGGTCAATAGCTGTTTCTTAAAACTCTGGAGAAGCAGAAATTCTGAACGTTTATCATGAAGTGCCAGCTCCTTTGGTCACAACTGTGAGGTAACCATTTTTAATTACAAAAATCTTAGGCCATGGAAGGGGAAGGTGTGCAAAACCATAATGAAAAGATATCTCTGTTTCCTTTCTCTTCCCTTTAAATAAATGAATAAAAGGCTTCATAAATTAACACGAAGTTTTATATTCAGGACCCAGGAAATATCCACCTCAGAGTCCATTTTAGAAATTTGTTTAACTTGTCTTAAAACCATTCTTGATGCAACTTCAAAACTATCTGGTAACAATGCAGTTGGTATCAAGGATCCAGTACAGAAGTGTCACTACTGCCAAAGTGTAAGCTAAGCTTTTAAGGCAGTCACAACTAGTTTTCTCTTTGTGGTCAAATTATGGAGCTTTTCAATAATGATTTTATGCCTTTCATTACTTTACATGCCTCTATGTCTTAATAAATAAGAAATATGGTATCACAGTGCAAGTGATTCTGTGAGTGTTTAAGCAGCATGTACAAAATTTATTGGCTTCTGTTCCTCAATGAAAATGTGCTACTGCTATCTGTTGTTCTAAATAAAAAAATAAATTGGGTTTGTGAGAGAAGGGTTGTCATGGGACACCTGGAAACCATGACTCCAAACTCTTCTGCTGAATTACTATGCATGCCTTTGCCCAAGTAATTTCAGTGCTTTATTCCTCAATTTACATTCAGAACTGAGGTAATATTGCTTGGTAGAGATGTTGCAAGTTAAAGCATTTTTATGCCCTAAGATAGAAAGTATTGTGCAAGAATAAGGTATTGCACATTCTCTCTCAAACCCAGATGCCTGTACCATCTCTGTGGCACTTTGAGAACGTTAATCAATTTCTTGCAATACCTGTAAGGAGCATCTTTAACTTGATAAACAGTAAAACAGATGACAATAGAGGTGATTTTATTTCAACTCCTGTTGGAATTAACTAGTCCTGAGATTTAAGGTATCCTATGTCTTTCACTTAGGATTTAAAAAATCCTAACAAATGTTTAGAGATGCTGTTGCTTTTATTTTCATGGTTATATTTAAAATCTGGTTGCATTTATTTTTGGCCAAATGGGAGTCCATCCACTCAAATTAGTCTGCATCCCATTGTGTTCCCAGGCATCCAGCCACCTCTGCAGGGTGGCATGAAGGAAACGGCTGCCTTGGTTGTACCTCATCAGAGGGATTTAAGACTTGGTGGAGAAGAGGAAAGTACGCTTTTCTGTACCACAGAAGAGGGCAAGATTACATAATGTTTCAACCTTTTCCTTATGATGACAAAATACAGTTATGTGGCTCAGGGTGCCCAGCCCAAAGCAGCATCTCAGGGCAGACAAAAGTGGCACCGTGGCTGCCTGGCCTCAGCCCTTGTGGTGCCCCCATGCCCAAAGCAGTACCACTGGCATGGAGTAGGGGCTTTTCTTACTTATAAAAACTGCCATGTACAGACAATCACATGGGGCTTAGTTCTAAGTTGAAATAGGAATAAAAGAACGTAGGAGATGGCTTTTCTAGCTGCTGCATTTTGAAATGGGGCATCGGAGAAAGGAGGGAAAAAAAAAAAGAAAGATGAAAGATGATGATTCTTCAGGCGCCTTTCCCCTCTGTCTCACCAGAAATCTGGTAGGTGTATGTTTGTTTGAGATCAAAAATCCTGTTTTGGCAAAATGTTGGCTGAGGTCTCCCTATTAGTTTGCCTTCATGGAAAAATAAATGTTAAGATCTCAAGCTGGCAGATGTTCATCTATCCATTAAAATTCCTTCTGTTGGAGTAAATAGAGGAAAGAGCGCATAGGGTGAAGTTTTAGCCATCCAGCGCTGGTTAAAGTGGTAAGCTGTAGACGAACATAACATGTTCCAGCTTTGATGCAGACACAGATACTCCCAAGGACCTTTTCAGTTTACTTTCTACGATGTAGTTTATTTACTGAGGGGAAAAACAGACCAAAAATTTTATTTGCTGCCTAATTCAGGAAACGGTTTTAAACCAAAACAGTTATCTTTGCAAACAAAGCTTTGCAATTTTTTTTTTTGGTTTAAAATATTGTTTGCTTTTCAAATGGGCTGAAACCAAAGACTTAAACTTTTTTTTTTCTTCAGAAAAAAGAAAGGTGTTTCAGATCAAGTAAAATATTTAATTTTGAGTTAATTTGCTGTTGCTGTTCTGTTTGGCTCATCACTGGAAAAATCAATTATTTACATAGGTCTACTTAGGAATATTTCAGAACAGCATAAAATCTCAATGATCTTTACACAAAGAAGTTTGCTTCCCTTAAATGAGAGATGCCAAAACTGTAGCCCATATCTCCCTAAGGACTTTTTTTGGATTCTAGTCAAGAATCTGTTCATCATAGTTAAAGTTGTCATAATTCTGGATGCCCTATTCACACCATCAAAATCTGCTTGAAAAGTTTGATGCTAGAAGTTGTGCTTCCAAAATCAACTACTTAAATTATTTTCTGCCACCTCGAGGAGTTTTGTCAGTGTGCTCTGAGATGAAATCCTAAGCTCATTTTGCCAGTAGGGGCAAGACTGACAATTCTCACTTTTAGACGTGATGTCAAACAGTCTTTGCAGCCAAAAATCTAGTTTATTCAGCTCCTTGCCCGTAAATGCTTTCAGATCTCCGCTTTTGTCCTTGGACTGATTTTGGTCCTCTTCTTTCATTTCAACGCTGTATGTAATTTTTAGATAATTTCAAGTATACCATGCTGACAGTAGAAGTTATACCATCTTGTAGTATAGCAGTATCAAAGGCTGTTGAAATGTTCTGTAGTCATTGCTTATCTTACAAGCAGATCATTATCATTGCTCCTGTTTTACACATGCTTAAATGGATGCAGTAGTTTGGTTAAAAGATTCAGGCATACTTATGTCTTATTTTAAGAGTAGGTTTGACCTAGAGCTGAGTGTATTAACCTTCATTTATATCCAGGCTTTTGATAAATTCATGGGTGGTGGTGAAGTCTGTTGTATTGCCTACAAGTAGTGTTGGGCATTGGGATGTCTGTTCCTACTCAGGCCATGTCTGTCATCAAAGACGTGGCCAATGATTTGACCCAGGCTACTTAAAAAGGCTACTGCCACGTGTAGCAAGGTGTTTTATTGGGTAATTGGTGTTCTTAGCCTCAGGGTATTAACCCTGGGAGGATGCTATATGTTAGGAACAGCCCTGTACTGTATTGTAACCTGAGGGATGTGAGATGGAGAGTCCTGAATGCCTCCCTGATGCCTAAAGTCAATCTTTTCATTATCTACTTATAAACTAGTAACCTCAATTTATTTCTGTATTTAGAAAAGCATAAATAGTAGTAGTGTGCTTTTCATTCAGAAGTGGTAGCTGATAAATTTTGTGCATGGCACACTAACACTTGGCACTGCAATACCATTTTTCTTGTTGATAAAGGCATGGTGGCATTTAATGTAATGGATGTCATAAAATCATTATTGAAAAGCTCCATAATTTGATCAGAGAGAGAATCAGTTTTGCATGCTCACTGGTGAGCCTGGGCTCATACCACACAATTATTTTAGGGCACTTAGTTTACTAGATAACAATATATTTTCTTCAATCGCAGGCAGGCTTACCTTGCGTTTTATTTGAAGGCTCATATACTGTATCACTTGATTATTGGTCTCAAACTATGCCACATCTTTTAGCAAAAACAAGCAAGTTTTAAAGAATTAGTGTTATTGATCAATAATAACTAAATGTGGCTGGATTTTTGCAGGGCATAAAGGCAATATTGTGGCTCAGTTTAATTTTCTGATGTAACTTAGGCAATGAAACTTCACCTAGGAATTCTTGCATTGATGCTCTTAATTTGCGGCTAAACAAGATCATATGTTTCAGAAACTTCTACAGCTGTCTTCACTGGTGGCTGTGGTCAGGTTTAGCGGTCAGCATGAGCTCATGGTTTGTAGAATAAATTTCTGCCTTGCATAGCTTTCATTTTTCTTATTACTGAAAGTGAGTACAGATTGTTACTAGACAGAATTACACATATTCCCCCAGACTCTTCTTTGCAAGTTTTCTTATGAAAGCCTAGTTCATCTTTGCAGCGCATGCCTGTCCCCAACTCCTTATTCCTGTAGGAGCTTCAGGG
The DNA here is from genome assembly GCF_000687185.1 of Egretta garzetta. Classification (NCBI taxonomy): domain Eukaryota; kingdom Metazoa; phylum Chordata; class Aves; order Pelecaniformes; family Ardeidae; genus Egretta; species Egretta garzetta. Next base: position 1,081,389 of record NW_009260608.1, read on the forward strand.
ATGTTTCTGAAAACAATGTGCATCCAGGATCCCAAGGGACTGGAGCTTGCATATGTTCTAAATTATTGGTGCTGGGAGGAGAGGGAGTCATTCATTTTGTCTGGCTGCTCTTGACCAGCACGATCAATTTTTTGATCATCTTGATATTGTCTAGACCTTTTCTTCTTTTCTGTGGCTTTGAGCACCTCCGAAGTCTCTCTGTGTTTTCTTCCATGCTCTGTGCTACTTTATCAGACCTCATCACAAGAGGAAGGCATGGCAGGTTTCTTTTCTCTGAGAAAAAAATTCAGAACAGATTCAGTGAATTGATTCAGCCACAGAGGAAACTAACATTGCGAGCTAGTGAAGGGTCTAGAGCACAAGTCTTATAAGGACCGGCTGAGGGAACTGGAGTTGTTTAGCCTGGAGGAGGCTCAGGGGACACCTTCTCACCCTCTCTGACTCCCTGAAAGGAGGGTGTAGCGAGGCGGGTTTCGGTCTTTTCTCCCTCTAAGAAGCACTAGGATGAGAGGAAATGGCCTCAAGTTGCACCAGGAGAGATTTAGGATGGCTATTAGGAAAAATTTCTTGAACAAAAGGGGTTTAAAGCACTGGAACGGACTGCCCAAGGAAGTGGTGGAGTTACCATCTCTGGAAGTATTTAAAAAATGTGTAGACGTGGCACTTAGGGACATGGTTTAGTGGTGGACTTGGCAGTGCTAGGATTACAGTTGGACTCTTAAAGGTCTTTTCCAACCTAAATGATTCTATGATTCTGAGTGTGGCCAGATTATTGTGACTAGCTGGTTTCTGCACCAGCAACAGTTTGAAATCAAAACAGGAGGCTAGGAGTGAAAAATTATAATTACCTCTACAAACTGTAAAAGTGTAAACTCTACAAAGTGTAAAAGTGATATTGGGAAAACAGCCAGGGCCCTGAGGGCACTAATGGGCCCAGCTGTCCTTGCCCAGTTGACCCAGGGCTTCCCCCAACCCTGCCCACGGCCCGGGAGCAGCCGGACCAGGCCAGCGCCCCCCGCCAGCCGGCATCTCAGCCTGTCCCCATCCCCAGGGAGGTGCCAAATGGCTGGGGCTGGAGAGCTGCCCCCACTGTCTTCCCCTGTCACCCCACTCCTGGCTGGGGTGGTGGGACAGGCCCTGGCTGCCAGGCCCTGCCCTGCTGCCCCAGGGAACTGCCATGGCTCCTGGGCCCTGGGGAGGCCTCCGCCCCTGCAATGCCCTGGCAGAAATCAACAGCCTGATATCTTGCTGACTAACTGTGTGATAATGGAAGCAATAAACCGAGTAATTCACCCAACTGGAGGAAAATACTGTTTGAGAGGTTTGAGCTAGTGTCAGCTGGAGATGGAGGAAGCCAAATAAAAAGCTGCCAGTCTCGTGCTGAAGCAGACTGCTCAGGAAGTTGTAATGTGGTCTAAAAGGGACTTTTGCTTCTTTTACCCTGATTTTCTATTTGGTAATACTGTCTTCTAACATTAATCATTCATTCTCCCTAGCCTGTGTAGCTATAATCTTTGTAAATATTTCAGAATTTTGCTTTATGCATGCTGCCTTGATACTCTGCAAGTGTGACAACGGCAACACAGGAAAGGAGGCCGGCTTCTTCATAGCAGACGTACCGCTGGTCTTCTACCAGCCAAACAGCTGATTTAAAAAATCGTTCTAAAAGTAAAAATGTGTTTGGTTTTTTTTGTTTTTTTTTTTTTTTAAAGCACTGATTGTTGTTATTTGGTGGGTTGTCCTTGTATGTATTGTTTACGACTGGTATTAATCATTATTTAGAAAGCAGGAAATGATCTAAAGTTTGTGCAGTTAAGGACATATGTAAAATACAGCTACAGTTGTTCGAAGCCAAGCTCTTCACAGTGGTACATGGTGGGGAGGATAAGAGACAACAGGCAGAAGTTGAAATAAAGCAGTTCAGACTGGATATTGGGAGAAACTTTTCCCCCCTAGGGACAGTGAGGCAGTGGAGCAATTGCTCAGAGCAGTATCCAGCCTCGGAGGGTTTCAAGACCTCATGGCTGACCCTGGTCTGAGCAGGAGGTTGGATTGAAAGACTTTGAGCTCCCTTCCAACCCCAGTTATGCTATGGTCCTAATCAAGCTAGCTACCACGATGACAGATTTCCTCCCCCTCCGCCCCCAGCTATATAACAAGCTAAGGTGGAAATTCATTGTTAGAAAATTAGTAAGTTGCTGCTCTACTGTAGAGTGATTTCCTACCTCAAATATACCATTGTATTGCTTTTCCTCTGGTAGTTATACAAGTCTGCTATGGATGAGTTACTATAAGACACCCTGTTAGTTGACTTCCAACTTCTTCAGATGCTTTCTTGCATAGAAAAAATACTCAAGGATTTTCCTTAGAATGGGCATGGGGGGAATAAAAATCCTGCCATTCTCTACCCAACTGAGAAATTCAGAGAAACCTTTGGGGAATGATACCCCACTTTTTCTCTTATTCTTATAAACTTAAAACAAGTGAGATGAAATCATACACTACACCTTTCAAAGAAATATATGGGACGGAAAAGATGTCGTCTCCACAAGTCCTTTCTCTATTTCTTACTCTCTTCACAGAGATTCCCCAAAGGGAAAGGAGCTGTGCTGTGCCACACCCCCACATGCCCCCCATCCCTCCCTGCCGCTTCAAGAAAACCTGGTATCAAAGTCAAGAATGACAGTTGAAACTCAAAGCTTGGAAGATGCATTAAAACTTATAATTTTGTTAGAACTTAATATTTTTGACTCTTTACTCAGTACTTGTAAAGGAAACACAGTTTTCAGAGGTACTGTAAGTGTTGAAGTGCTCCAGGGAATAATTATTTGCTGGTGTCAATCTCTGTAGTAGAGATGAACTCAGAACTTCTGGAAGGACTCCTCTGAGAACTTATATGAGTTTTAATGAATTTTCAGTTTGTATTTGGAATACCTTGGATATCTTACACTTCTCTGAAAATTCACATTAATCTTTTCTTCTTGAAAAGTATTTCATAAAGCAAAATATAGATTAAACTATTTCTGGACCTTATGCTTTCTGCTGTCTTGAAATCAAGGTATAAAATCCACCAAGCAGTTTGTTCATCTACTCAGTGACAGGCAATATCTCTTCAGGGTGTGTTCTTTGAGCTTAGCAAATCCTGTAACTCAAAATGCTTCAGTATTTCATGTTGAGCTGATATCCTACAGGCGTGTATCCGCTCCATTTCATTGAGACTATCTTCTTGGGTTGGTAATCTGTCCTTTTACGAATTATCTATCCCCTCAAGGCTCTGCCCCCAAAAGACCTAGTGTCATAGTTGCAGGTAATGATGTTGAAACTCAAAGCTTAGTTATGTTACCAGAAAGCAAAACAATCCTGGCAAAATATTTTCATTTGCATGGGGTCTGGAAGGCTATTGAATTGAGTGATGGCCCCCCTGTGATATTTTTCTTCACAGAAATGAATCCATGTTTACTTATACATTCTCTTAATTGGATGGATGAATTTAACTTCTGTGGTGCATTAAGTTATGTAATTAAGGGTTGATTAAAGCTTTGGTTTCAGTTTAGAACTCAGCGTGGAGAAACCTAGTCTTTTAATAAAACTCATTGCATTGCTCTACTTGTTTCCACTTTTGTATTTTCCTAAGACTGCATTGAATTAAAAATCCTGGGTGTAACTTTGTGAATGTTTGGGACTGAGATGTTCGAGACTTCCTGTTAAAGCGTATTATATCCCTGACCCCTGTTTCTGCAGTTGTAGAAACAAATGAGCAAATGGGTCATATGGAAAATGGATCAAGTGCCTAGTAAGGTTCATTAATGACTATGCAAACAGCAAAAAAAAAAAAAAGCCAGAAAGAGACCAGAATATTTTATTACAAAGATTGAGTAAGGAATGCCTGCAGCATAAATATTTCAAGCATGGAGGTAGGTCAGTTTCTGGCAGGCTCTGAAGTTCTTTAGCAAAAAATTTAGCAGATCATACTGGAAATTTTCACCCAAGACCAACAGCCCGTAAAATGAGAAAATTCCAGTCTCTGTGGGCTTATGCTGTTCCCTGTTGTTGCTAAATCCTAAGCTGAGGAAGAGACCTTCAAAGAATGTTAAAACTGGAGAAAAAGATGTAGGATTGCCTGGAATTTGTGGAAGAGGACCAAGATGAAGACTTAAATAAGAACAAAAGGCAAATGAAAACCTGACAGAGATGGATACTCTCTTAGACCTTATACTAAAACTACTTGAAGTTTGAAGAGCCAGGCCATAATAAAGCAAAAAACCAGGAAAAATGGGAAAAATATTGCGAGTACTCACTTTCTCAGGGGATTTCCAAGTGACTGGGCTGGACTTTTCTTTGCTGAAGGCTGTTCTGTTTCCTTGAGCAATAACAGTAGTTTGCATACATGCAATACTTCTAAACCCCAAAGTTTCTTTACAAGCAGCTTCCATGGCCAATGAAACACAATATAACATGAAGATGTATGCACGCAATAGTTTAGCGTACCTAGAAGAATTGCTTACAGAAAAAAAAAATTGCCGTCTGTCCTCGGATTTTGGTGTTTAACTGTGATGTTTTCTGCATATACTTATGGGTTAAGTACTGTTTCCATGTATTTAGGTTCTGCTGGCTCAATAGAGAGGACATACAGACTACGCATACTCTAAGGTTTTTCTAGCTATTGCTGATGAATTGTAAGTTGGTTGAACTGTACCTGAACATTAATCATGACAGTGAGTGTGATGGCAATCTTCCCTCAAAACACAGAGACTGACAAAATGGCTACTGTAGAAGTAACAGAGTGCACCATATTTAGAGCCATTCCTAAACATTACTGGGCTGTGACAAGAAATTGTATAATTTTTATCCAGGTTCACCCGTAACATCTCTTCCAACTGAAGTGTCTCATTTTAGCTGTGTGAACCCTCATAATACCCAATTTTTCTTGGAAAGGGCATATGTTTGCTCTGCAACCATTGATATATTGCACTGTCAAAAATGCTCTCTTAGTTGGGAAATAAGAATACCTGAAAACAGAAAAATATCTTGTATTTCTGTATTTTGCAGTTCAGCTGTATACTACTTAAAGACGATGATGTTAATGTTGATTTTAGGAGATGCTTTTCTGTTAGCAAATAGAAGACAAAAGCAGCCACCTACTTTCAGCACATTGCCTAGTTCATGTGTTTCATGTGCTGACAAGTGTAATACATGTAAGTCAGCATTTGATTTTGAAGACTGCATAATGAAAGTTTCAGATAATTTTTTTTCTTATCTGCAGAAAATTTCATATAACAGAAAAAGTTTATTTTGTCAACTTTCAATATGTGAAAATTCTGAGGTATGTCCTCGCAATATAGTTATTCATGTACCTGCATGACAGAAGATCTTGAAATGTTTTCTAGGTCTTAGAAACTATGTAGTTTGATTTTTAAGTTCTTTAGGATGGCGGTGATTAAAATGTTGGAGAGATATTTCACTGACAAAATACTACCTTTTGGTTTTTTTCTTTGACAATATCTAAAAATTTTTTGTGATGCTCTTCAAATCTGGGTAGTATGATGTAATTCTTCCTGAGCGTCTGTATCTTCATTGAGGGATAAGTTGCAGGAAAGTATTTATTAGAAATATCTTCTGGTCATAAGTCTAATCGTCAGTTAAAGGCAGAACAAAAAATTACAAAGCAATTACACTGTAATTATTACTAACAAAGAGAAACTTTGAAGTCTGAATATTGACTACTAGTATGAGGAAACGTATTGCACTGATACGGACCATAAAACTCCTCAGAGCCTTAGGAAAGGAAGCAGTCTAATGTTCCAGCCTCAAATATTGTCCTTTTGGTTTCTTAAAACTCCTGGAAAATAACCTTTCCCAGAGGAAAATATATTTGCAAGTAATATTTAAACAAACCCCAAAATGAAGTGTTGCATATGACCTTCGTGAAAGTCCATATTCCTTTTTCATAGAGTTAATGGGTTTAGAATTTGGCCTAACTGGAAATGAACTGATACTTAATTACTGTATCTAAAATTACATCAGATTCTCTGTCTTCCCATTGTCAAATTTTGCTTGAATAAAAAGGTATATGCTTTTAGAGTTAGCACTTCCTCCTCAGTCTCAGTCATGGGATGCTGGAAGTTGTAGAAACTTTAGGCCAAGTTGATTACAGATATATTTCGGTTGAAGAACAATTAAAAAAATTTGAATAAACCTGATAAAATTAAAGGATTTGTTTACTGAAAATCAAAGACATGCAGGCACTTTGTTTTAGTGATTAATTTTTACTTTTAAAAATATTTTGGCATTTTTTTTTCCTCCACAATTTTAGTTTCTAAATTCTGATGTTACTACAAAGAGATGTAAAAAGGGGTAAGAACAAAAATGATTGCTGAAACATGTTTTTCATAGCGCAACACTGATTTTAATGCTTTGTAATTTAGAAATAAACCTTTATTTTTCATACTGTTTCCGTACATATGTATGTATCTCAGCATAGTATTAATCTTAAAAATATAAAGACCTAAAGATGCTTTATTCCTTCAGTGAAAAATCTCTTCAGGATAGTTGCATTCCTGAAAACTGTTTCATCTGTATGAAGAGCTCGTGTTTTTAAAATGGAAAACTATTTTGTCAAAAGATATTCAACCAGCTCAACTACTAAACAGAAATTTAGTGTTTTCAGAAAATGGATATTCTTCTGGGTGATATATCATAACACTGAGCTGTTGACGTAATTTGAGGCATGTGGGTATTTTGAAATAGACCCCCAATATGTAAAAAGAAAACCATGCTTTTACCTGTACTGCTTCTGGATATAGCAAAGATTCTACATAGCTGTCATTTCATTGTATTACTATGAAAATTATCATACAATAGTTTAATTTATGACATTTATAGTGTAAGCACTTGCATATCGTGCAAAAAAAAATCCATATAATCATGATACTGCATCGTAACAGATTCCCTAGCTTACTAGCGTTTAGCATCACAGCATTTTTTCTTTAAGTGATGTAGGATATTCCCCCACGCCGCCCCCATTATAGAAAGGGAGAACTAAGGAAGGAAAGAGCTACTAACCAGAAGACTTGTGAATTTAAGGCAACCGTGGGAAGGAAGCAAGGTATTTTGATTTATAAAAGACAGGTAAATTTCAATCATTTGAATTTACCTGACAGGCTGTTGAAATTAATGCTTATATAAAAACATTTCAGGCTGTTGAAATTAATGCTTTTATTAAAAAGTGTGAATGTGATGCTTTTTTATAGCTAAGATGTTATTTAAAAAGACAGGAAGTCAAATTCAGTCTCTTTCCATTCAGACAGAAATTTGCTTACATCTGAATTTGAACTTGCATTTGAATCTGTGGGTAGATCAAAACCCAGTTTTTCTTCATTTGCTGCATCGTCAATTCATGCTTTTCTGATGTACTTCCTAATGTGACCATTTTAGATACAGCCCAGATGAAGCTACATTGTGGACAGCTGCTTTTTATGTGCAGTTACTGTGTGGATGGAAACAAAAAGGCAACAAAACAGATAAATATTCTGCATCCAAAGAACCGTTCTTTGCTAGAGCACAGCCTTCTTTTTCTAGTGCCATCTAGAGGAGGCACTTTTTCCCCCAGTCTCTCACTTAAAAGCTCGGGAAACACCCAGGAGAAGATGGAGTGGTTTTCTCCCAAACCTCTGCCAGGCTCGCCGCCCTGCTCCCAGCCCAGGGATTTGAGCCGCCTCCTTGTTAGCGGGGGCGCTCCCTTCTGTTTTGATGTTTTGGTGGTTTCGTGATTGCTACCAATTTCCTGCAGCCAAAACATAAATTTGTCATAACTCTAAGCCTGTGAAAACTAATTGAAATAAATCAGCCGTGACCACTTAGGGCCAATTGTGATGGTTAGAAAAGGGGTAATGGAACATCATAATTATTTGCTGTTTCACGGTGCTCACCTGAAATTTTTGCACAGATTGGGGCACGCTGGATTGCTTAAGTAAGTATTTGCACGCAAACTTGTGATATTTGATCCACCTCAGTGTCAAGTGCTTTCATAACTTTAAAAATTAAAGAAGCAGAGAGTCTCAAGTGGATTCCAGTCGGCAGTTTGATTCAGATTTTATTATCAGCAATGGGTCTATAATAAGCATGAACTGTCCTCTCAGATTAGCTATGCCTCAGCAACTACCCGCTCTGCATCTCCCTCCTCCCCTGCCTTTCGCTGAAAATGGAAGAGGCCATCTGCAGGCTCTAACTTGCTATTCAGGCTGGCTGCTAGGATTCTGGATGAAACAAGGCAATATATGTGCTTGTCTTCCCACAAAATGATCTTTCTTTCAGGCCTTCTCTGCCCTCCTGCCCTTCACTTTCTCCTTTGCGCACCCTCCATGCTCTTAAACACACAGATTGCAGAATGGCAAATGTGGCACTAGGTAGACAAACATGAAATTTAGCCTAATGATTGGGCTTTTCAGTTGAAAACCAGTGGGATTTATCTCCTCCGTAAATAGCAGAATGAATTGTAATGACAAAGCTTTTTAGATACAAACAACATCCTTAAGCAGCTGCACATACTTGTTCGTTTTGCAGAAATTGTACTTGGTACGCTGTTTCATCTGCCTTACAATTTAGCAGCTTATAACTACATTGATGAGCACGAATCGTGTAACCATTTTAAAGCACAATAACTGAAAAAGCATTTCCTTTGTTTTGGTACTTTCTACAGTACCGATAGGTTAATTACCACAATGATTAATCTCTGGTGATCTCCCTTTGGTAAAGCCTGGAGCTTGTTATTAATGGCCTCTTGTCATGGGCATTATGAACTCGTTACATTGCTCAGTGAGTGCGCAAAAATTCTGGAAGTAAGAGGGCTTAAGTGGAGACTGGCAAAAACGCCAACAATAAGCTGCGTCTAACAGAAGTGAGATTTTTTTTTTTTAACTTCCCTGAAGCCAACATCCCTGAGTCATTGTGTGGCATAAGAGGACACTTAAGTTACTGAAGCAGTGAACTCCTTCCAAATTGATTAAAACAATAAATCTGTCAGAGAAAAGAAAATTTTGAAATGACTTAATCCGTTACACAGCAAATGGGAAAATCTGGTTTGAAGCGATATCTGGGCATACAATGCAAGTTATCATTTGCAATTAAACGTAACTTGCATTAGGAAGTCTCATGGCTAACAAGTGGGTTGCCAAACAGAGGAGCTTGCTTTAGCTCAGGAGAGGAATCGTACAGATTGGGGTTTTTTTTCACATGGGTGCAGGACAAGTGAAAACTGTTTCCTTTGGATCCTGATGTGGATGGTGAAAGCAAAGGTGTAAACTTTCAGGTTCTTTGTAGCTCTAAAGTCTGAGTTTATAAAAAGAAAGACAGAGTATAAACGTGTATATTCTCTGGTGGCATGGGGTTTTTTTTGTAGGAAATATATTATTTTGGTTTTTATACTGTGCAAAATAATATAATTTAAAGACTTTGTAGGCTCTTTTTTATATGAATGGTTTATTTGCACTAAACAAGTTGTTTTAAGAAAAAAAAAGCCAGCAAACTATACCAAATCTAGGAAACCTGCAAGATATTAGTTTCTGTAAATCACACTTTATTCTTGAGTAATAAAGCGCACATTTGCAAAGGAAAAACTATAATCTATGGACTATGTAGAGTTATTTCAACAGACTAAACATTGAGTTGTAATTTGGAGGAGACAAAAATTTTCAAAACCTAGACTTAAAAGTTTTGACTTTTCACAACCAGAGATCTTAAACCCTACTTAGAGATCTACTTTCTAAAAATCAGACCTTGGTATATGGCTCACCAAAAATATTTACCAAATGTGAAAATAGGAGAAAGAAACGCAGATCGTCTTTATAATGTTACATTGTATGCTAAAAATTTATCTATAAATACAGGGTTCTTCCTGTTTCTCTCGCTGAGAAAAATACCATCTCTTGAAAGCAGGGTTCATATGTATTTTGCTTGGAGATGCCAAAGGAGAAAAAACTTGGAGTTAAGGAATGAGTAAAAGGTATAGTAAATGCTTTTAAAAAGCCAGAAAACAAAGTAAAATGCCCTGGAAGTTGATATATTGCTTATGTATATTATGGCTGTTTAAAGAATGAAAAGTCAGGAGACACGTAATACGTTGTGAAAGCTTTGTACTTGGCTTGATGCAATTATTGGTATTCTAAAATGTATTTGCTTTCAAGATACCCTGTGCAGCATGCTGAAGAACCATTAGTCATTTATCACACTAATACTCTACTGTGACTTGGTTCGTACGGCTTCTGGACTCAGATGGAACGGACTGGATGCTGATATAAATCCCATTCCATTAATTTTGATTTTGTTCTTCAAGCCCTTATTTTATTTTTATTAAAAATGCATGGCTAGGAAAGCTGATATTTTATCCTATGAACCAGAACCAGGCACTTTGTTTAATTTCCAAATTAGACAGTATTTCTTTTTGTTATATTGCGTGTGCTAATGGTCTTTAAGTGTGGGGGTTTATTTGCAAAAGCAAGGCGGGCAAGGCAAATAATGTAGAGTGCCATGCCTGTCTTGCTGAACTCTCCCTGGTTTACTGCATTATTAAATATTGCATAAATTATTCAATGTCCTTTATATCAAACAAATATTTTTTTGCAAGCAGTACTGTGTGAACAAATGGGTATTAAGTAAAACCCCCAGACAGAAATGAAATGGTGTTTCTTTTTCGTTCCTTGTAAAGAGCCACTGCTCTTTTTTTTACTTATTTTTTTTAATATCACTCAGACAGAGGAAGGAAAAAATGGTGACAATTACGTGAACTACTCGGTTTTTTGTGTGGTGTTAAAATACTCCCTTTCTGAGCCAGCCAGCATCAGTACAGTGCATTGTGTTCAGGGGAAAGGCAAATGCAGCACATTAGGTCTCGGCTGTCCTCCGTCACTTGCCGTGGGAGATGAGTTGCCCTCACACAGGTGGGGCACTGTGAGTTTTGGTGCTTTGGCAGCACCAACCCACTTAGTATGAGCGTAGCCTCATTAGCTGGTCAAAGCATGGCCACGAGGTGTATTACAGAGGAGAGAAGGCTTGCTGGGAGAAGGAGATAATGCCATACAAAGAACAACCATACCTACGTATTCAGCCCTAAGTATCTAACGGCCAGAGGCGACTTATTTTTATTTTGCTTTTTAATCTCTTTCTGTAGGGCTGTATCATCCTTATGCACCTCAGGATGCCCCATGTGAGCCATCCCATTGTATGCATGAGGATGACACTCCTGAGTGGTTGTTTGTGTGTGCAGAAATACCAGCTGGTTCGGGCCCCTCAAAAGAGACTGTTACTGTTGGAGAGGGTCTTGAAATGGGGAGGCGTATGGAGAGGAGGGGGAGAAAAAAAAAAAAGGCACCATATGGAATAAAAATGCTTTTAATGTGCACGGAAGGTGGCTGGGGGGAAGAGTTTTTTTGTTTTGTTTTGCTTTTTTTTTAAACAAAGGAGAAGGTTCCCTGTATGAGCACTTGTTCTGAATATTGCGTGGTCAGATTAGCCATGCTGCTCTGAGCAGTTTAAGGAGGTCTGGGAACTTAGTAATACCTTCCTCTGCCTCCCCCACTGCCCTCCCGCCCTCCCCACCCATAGCAACAGCAAGGCGATGAACTAAATAGCAGAGAAATAAGGAACCAGGGATGAATAATGGCCCCTAATTCTAGAATGAGGAGTTGTGAATGCATTGCTGAGGTTTGTGCATCTTTCCGTTTCAAATAACTGGAAACATGTAGGGGGAATCGGGTTGGGGAGCGAGAGGTCAGTGGGTAGGGAGACTCCAGGCTTCATTACGGGATTTTGCTCTTCAGCTTTGCACAAATGAAGGGGTCAGCGGAGGGAATTCCCGTGCCTGATCTGTGGAGAGCTGGAAATGAAGCAAAGGTTTATTAAGCTGCTCTTATTGTCACTTACATTTTCTTTACAAAGATGTTGGTTTTACCAGGGCAAACCTATGACACTTGTGGAAAGCAGTTTATAGATTCACCGCTTAGAGACGGTCTGATTTTTATTTAGCTTTGTTTTGGAGGGGGGCTGACTTAAGCACATCCACGTTTCTGTGTACGTGTATTCATTTTGCTGTGTTTCCCTTGGAGAAGATGACTGTCTTCCATTTGTTTTTAGTCTCTGAAAACACGCGGGGTAGATTTTGTCGCTTGGCTTCAGCCTGCCCTACGCTGTGCGTGGCATTATGAAAACCTTTTACAGCAGCATCCGTATTAGTTGTGCTCAAAGGTGAAAATGAAGTGGTATTGACACATTAGAGTCTGCACCAGCATCCACAGTTTTTCCAATTGCATCTTGTTAAAATAAATACTCGATTGCCACATACTATTTGGATTCTGAGGAAGAGGCTTGCTGTAGTTGCTGTTATCAACAAAGCCATACTGTACAAAGGGAAGTGTTTATAATTATTTACTGTGCCGCAGCAACATCCGCAGGGTGTGAGCAGGAAGGGGCACCCTCTCTGGTTCGTGTCGTGTAAACAGAGGAAATCATAGTCCTGGCTCCTGGAAAGTTTATAGCCTTAAAGCTTGGCTTTTCTTTCATTTCACCCTTTCTCTTTAATCTTAAATCATAAGCAATAATCAGCCATCTCTCATGAAGAGATATTTTCTTTTCGTGAAAATATTACAACTTGCATCAGCCAGTTAAGTTTAAAATTACTTACTGAATTCATCTGTTGTGTGGCATGAGGTATAATACGGGACAATATGAAAGGGAGCGTAATGGAGGGATCGGGGGCAGGATTTTAAAATAGATAATGAAACGTTGCTACTTAGGAAGGAGTTTAATTTTCATGAACATTGTTTGACACAGAAAAATCAAATCATTTGTGTTAGACTGCTAACTAGACATGAAACGTACTCTGAGAACTATTTTGTTTGTGTGTTTCACTGGTCTGAAATCACACTTGGTCTGGTCTTAAACTTCCATCTGTTCCTAGGGCTCTCCAGTAGACCTTATGTGATTTCTAAGCAGGAGAGGATCATATTAAAGGGTGAATAAAAGAGCAGCAAATATTTTTATATTTTAAAAATTTAAATTCAGAAATCTAAATTTTCTGGACAATTGATATTGCAGGTCATTGAAATTAATTTTTTTTTCTGAGCTTTAAGAAAACTGAAAGCAGTGGGTTCTGTCCTTTGTGGATTAACTGTCACAATTACGTTATCGTTTTCTCATAGAATAAGCTTATTCCAAAGAATAGGCTGGTTTAGGAAATATATTTTAGAATATATACTTGGACACATTATAAAAATTCTCGTGTCTAGTATTTATTGTTATTGAGAAATGCTGCAGAAAACGGCTCTTTTTATCTCAAATGTCACTGAGTACACTTTTCATTTGGAAAGTCCTACTTTAGAGGTTTCCTTTTTCAATACACTATATTAACTTCCACAATAACAACTAACATTTCAAAAATCTTTTTTTCACATCTCTTTCATTTGTATTTTACACTTGTGCACTTGCTCGGTTTTCTTTATGTTCTTTGAGAGTGTGAAAGCTCTGTGTCCAATTGTTTTGCTGTGTTTTAAAAGGGATATATTCTAAATGAGATCGTATTGTAAATCTGTGGTTTTGTGTGTTACACTAAAAAAAGAAAAGGAGGACTCTTGAAGAAATAATCTACAGATAAAGAATCTCGTCCTCCAAATATTTTGTGGTTTGACCTAACAGATGTTTTGTGGCTTGTGTGTATACAGAATCTCATTCAGCAATTTTATATGTGAAGGCCAGTAATTGCACTCCTGGCAGACGAGTTCAGATATTCTACTTTTTTAAAAAAACAAACAAACAAAAACCAAACTCCTAACAGCATTTTTAAAAACAGATGTAGTGAATTCAAAAAGTCCTCTATCTGCCAATATTTTATTAGGATGTAAATATTGTTGGATTCCAGGTTGCAAGTTGTGTTTTGGGAATAGTTTCAAACGCACATACAGAATATGTTGCAGATTTATGTGCTTTGAAAATAAGTCCGTTTAAATACGTGAATAAACTGCATTTGTAGTTGAAGACAGTACTGTGAAGGCTTTTATTGCTTTGGGTAACAGGACAAAACCATGAAAAAATAGATTAGAAATGAATTGGTTTTGATTATATATCACTTTTGGTTTAATAATTTTTACTCTTCCTTATTGATATTTATTATTCACTTTATAACCTTTATTTTACCAAGAGAAGTTTTACAGCATGTTTTTATTTATAGAAATTAAGTGCGTTTTAGGTTTGCCTCAAAGACCAATGGGAGTAAGAAATTATCTTCAGGAATTTGTTATAATTACATTATATCCACATGAGCACCAAAAGAATTTAGCATGATTAATGCTATTATAAGGCATATGAGGGTCAGGAACAATAGTTTGCTCCTGTTCTAAAGAGAATTAAGTACTTGGACAAGAAGAAACTCGAGAATTTAAGCTAGCATTTTTTTTATAGTTGAGAAAATAGAAACAGTAGTTGTTTTATTAACTACTTAGGCAGTTGCACAATGAGACGTTTAACAGTAACTACTGACAACTTTGATTTAGTTCTGCCTTGGATGAAAGCTGACAAGTGGAATAAACTTGCAGAGAATTATACAGCACTTTTGCTTCCCTGTTTTTACCAGTGCGCGTTAATTGAAGTGACTCGGAATTTACTCCAGCTTATAGCAGAACTTATCTATCACCCCCGCAATAATGTTCCTTATGTTTCAGATAGTATCTTTTTGGTAATGTGTATATATATTGAGGCAAGGCTTGTGAATCTTTTGTTTGCTTGGGCTCTAAAAATAGAGGAAAGTGGATTTCAGCACTGCCTCTACCATAAACTGCCCTCGGTCAGCCCCGCACGCTGCTGCATCCTCTGCTGCAGGATACACCGATGCATCCTCTGGCTTTATCCTGGTGCTGGCAAAGGCGGGATGGAGTCCACTGCAACCTATTCTTGAGGCTTTTGGGTGCGAATTGAGGGATGATTAATACTAAAACAAAATCTTGTATTAAAAAACCCACCCCAAACACCTAGCAATCTCATGGAAATGATGCATAACAAAGCCAACCTGTGATGGGAGATGCAGCCGCGTTTGCAGCGATATGAACAAAGTAGCAATTTTCCTTGTAAACTTCTTGCTCTAGCCCTAGTTTTCACCCCTCTAAGAAAGGTTGCTGTTGTCAAAGGTACTTTAGGCGCTAGCCTGGTCACTATGTGCATGCGTTACTCCCAATCATTTCATTACTTTTGACAGCAAGTGTGTTTTAGTACAGGTTGGAATTTGTGCCCCTGTGCATGTTGTCTGCAGCTTTGTGTGCAGCTGCGCAAGGAGAACACACGTTATTCTCTGACAGTATTAACTACCTCGTACAGCACTATTTGGTGTGACAGCGCTTTAGTTACCCATAATCCATGGGCTCTTTGTAATTATCATTAGGTTATTTGTTTGATTTTCATATATATAAGATATTGAAATAGGTATTACTTCTTTTTCTGGAATTACCACATAAAAGTTTGTTGTTTTTTTTTTCTTTTATTTATATTTTTTTTTCCTCTCAGTGAAGGAGGTGGAGGAGGAGTGAATTTTAGTATATTTAACAATGCGTTTAAGTGTGATTCCATCTGATTGCTGGGGTGATTAGCACACCTGGCTTTATAATACCGTAAAATGAAATATTGTGACTGAGGCTGTGTTCTTACCTCTGGTTAATTTACTTCACTAAAAATTAGAAGCTGAGTTCTTCATTGTGCTTCCTGTAGCTCTACTGCTAGCTAGGGAACTGACAGGAATTTGCTTTGCAGTAACTGCAAAACATGGCTCAGATAATTTCCTTATATAATGGGCAATCACTTTACAAGACTATTTTTTAGTTAATGGTAGTCAAACAGCAATGACTCCAATCATGAATGGAATTTCACTGTCAATGGGAATAACTATAATATTTTTTTTTCTATATTTTATGCCGCTGTTTTTTTTTCACTCTGTACGCTTTTGATGTTGTTTACTGATTATTCCCCCCGCTCACCCATCCATCCCTGGTGACAATACAGAAAAAATAGTAGCCTTAAGGAACATGATAGATTGAAGTTTTACTTTAAAGAATTTTTATTTTATATTTTGACATCTATTCAATAAGTCTGTTGTTTTCATAAGTGAATCGTCAGTGGTTTTATCATTTACTGTTCTATAAATCTAAATGCAGTTCTTGGTGCCATAGAAGGGTTTTATTTTTCATTTCAATATGTTGTGGGAAACATGGAAAAAACATGTTTAGAAGGAAACAAAATAATTTTTCATGCATAAGTATACAAAGGACATTTATAGGTGAACGGTATAGAGGCAAACACAGTCCAAGTGCCCTGCTGGCCACAGGCAGCCAGAGAAGGGGGTTTATAAGTATTGTGGCAGTCTTGAGGGGAAGGGGGGTCTCAGAAACTTCTGTCAGCTTCAGCGTTGGCCCAAAAAATATGGGTGCTTTCAGCTACTTTTCTTTTCAGAGTGTGCTTGGAAAGCCCACGGGTGTGGCTTCTAGAAAAGAAATGTGCCTTGGAGAGTAGCACTGTAAGCTGGTCAGACCCAATAGTTAATTTTACCATGGGTAACAGATGATTCCTTCTGCATCCATGAAATCCGTGTTATTAGTCTGTACAAAAGATGACATTCATAGTTATATTTAGTTTAAGAAAAAAGGCGTCTTTGGGGAGTAAAACAAAGTTTCTGTTATTTTCTTAGTTTGCCTGATGAAATACTAGAACACTAAAGAGGTGTAAAAATAATTACTCCAACTTCCAAATCCCTCACTTAAGAAGAGTTCAATGGCATTTTTTTCCCCTGTTACATTTGAACCTCATCCTAGTGTTAGCATGCATTGAAATTAAGTAATGCCGATCTAAAAATTGATGTAAGCAGGGGCTTTCTTTGGTGGGGGCATGGAGAGGATCTTTTCTAAGATATTTTCTTATATGTCTTTGTGAAGTATGTGCAATTAATTGTGGTAAGTATGTAGGTACTGTGCTGTGCATATTATAATTCACAAACATTCAGAAATCCCACATCAGGTCATACCTTTAGATGAGGTTAAAAGTTTTGAGCTTGAATCACATAATATTTGAGGTTGGAAGGGGTCTCTGGAGGTCATCTGGTCCGAAACCCCTGCTCCAGCAGGACACCTAGGGCCAGTTGCCCAGGACTATGAAATGAATCTGAAATTCTTTCTATTTATCTAATAGCTGTTCAGTCTCTTTACAATTCTGGTTTTCCCCATCACAATATCATATTAAAAAAACGCCTCCTTTTTAAAAAATGTAGTGTCAGTGTCTGGCATAATCCCCTGGTTTAACGACTGTACAGTAAATATTTGAAAGGGACTTGGGAGGGGGATTTGAGCTGGGGGGCCAGCAGGGGACGGAGAGAATAGATGGGCCATTGGGGCCCTACGTGTCGGAGCTCAGTGAGCGTGCAGTCGTGTTTTTGACTTGCTCCCTTGAGCAATTCATCAGGAGGAAGATGGCTTTAGATTATCATTGCTTGGCACATCACTTGCACACACAAGTATACTTCTGCTTCTGCTCATGGAAGTCAGGCTGAATATGTTGTATTTATTAGTGGATGCTCTAAGAGGGTATGTGGTGAGATTGCTATTGAAACTGTGCAGAAGAGTGCTGGTTTCTGTACCCTAAAAACTGTTTTTTAGACCAGCGTACTGAACTGAATGATCACATGAGTTTGGTAATACTGTTTTCCATCCTATGCATTTTGCATGATACATCACCTTCTGACAACGTGCTTGGGGAAGTGAGGAGTTTTATATTTAAGTGTAGAATTTAATTCTTTAAAAGTTGCATTGCCTGGATGTAACGATAGTTTAGTAGGTACAATATATTCGTTAGCTGAGGTTTTGCCTGATAGTTTGAAAAACATCGGTTTAATATAGAAGGGCTAAATAGTGCCTATTTTCTCTTTTCTGTCTCTAAAAATCTGTCATAAAGATCATAGGTGCAAATAGATGAGATGTGCATGTACCTTATGGCCTTTGTAAGTCAACTGCTCGTTAGACAAATATGAAAAGTGACAGCCTCCTTACATCACTGCTTTAGAATGACCACAAATCATACCTCAAGTTTGCGTAGTTATTTTCCACCCAAAAGCTGGAAAAACTCTCCCTTCAAATTGTTACATTGCTGCTTCTGGAAAAGAAGCTTGAAGTTGGTTGAGGTTGGGGGTGAGAGGGTTTGTTGTCTGTTGCTTCCACACCTCCAATTTGGATAATGCATGCGTTTACCTAACTGGCTTCTGCGTGCGTAAGGCTCCTGCATATTTAAAGGCTGGGTATTCAGGGATTATCTGTCGTGCTTTTTCTTTTTGTTTTGATCACGCAAGGAGAGGATACTAGCGCACATAACCAGAGCAGAAGGGTGGGGTTTTTTTCCTGTTGTATTTTTTCTCTTCCCAAAAGCTTTACTATAACCGCGTGTTCTGCCAGATATTGCATTTGAGGAGAGGAAAAGTTACCAGTCTGAGTGTGCAATTTTATAAATTATGTGTCTGTAGAATCCTTGCTTGTTAACACGCATGAGGCATTTAGCTTAAAGGCACGATATTCCTTTTCAATCAGTCCTTAGCAGTGAAGCTGAAAATCTTGAAGGCAGGCATATGAAAGGCAGAACAGTGCTATGAACCACTGCCAGTAGCGGGGAAAGAAAAATATTAAAACAATAATTAACATTCAAGGAAAAACACAATTACAAAGTGCCTTATGAGGCATCAGTTGATTAAAATTTCATGTTTATACATGACAAAATTGAAAATTACATTTATTTTTCCAGGAAAGCTAGGAAAAATGACAGTGGTATGTAGCATCACTTAATTAGCTCTTCACTGTAGATTTGTTGGTCTGCTCCTTAGATTATATTTCAAATAAGAGTCAAACTGTTATATAGTTAATTAAAAACTTACTGTACATATTTTGTTTCATAATCGTGACAGCTCCCCTCCTCCCCCCTGGAGATTATGTTCAGGGATACTGGTAGAATAAGTGAATAAGAGAACAGCCTGATGTACCAGGGAATAGGAGTATTTTGCTACATAGCTTAATTAAGGCCCAGGTTGGATAAAGAGAGGTTCCATGTTCTGGTGACTCTCTGACCCTTGTTTTCAATCTAGATAACTTCAATTTTGTTTTTCAAATGAATGTAACTGAATTAAAAAATGTCTTTGGTCTTTTTTCTTTTTTTTTTCCCCCAGTGTTAAATTCTTAATCTCATTTGAAGTACCAGCAACATTAATGGCAGTTAATAACAATTACTGCATGTGTACTTTGATTCAGAAAAAAAAGAGGTTTAGGGATTGGTATCATGCCACTAGTACTCTGTGTTGCAAATTATTTGCAGATGAGGTTAATTGAGCCATCTCACTCCATGGCT
This sequence comes from Egretta garzetta, assembly GCF_000687185.1. Classification (NCBI taxonomy): domain Eukaryota; kingdom Metazoa; phylum Chordata; class Aves; order Pelecaniformes; family Ardeidae; genus Egretta; species Egretta garzetta. The sequence goes on from NW_009260608.1 coordinate 1,100,793, forward strand.
TTTATTCCGACATGTAGGTCACAAATTGAATCATAAACCCGTACAGTAATAATCAGCACATACCCTTTAAAGACCATCCCTGATGAAACTCAGTGTGAAATAAACAGTTACATTTCACAAAGCCTGCCCTGAGTTAGCCTCTACAGCATGGTATAGTTTATAGTATTACACAGAAATTATCATTTTATTATAAGTATGGATATGTTAATCTGTAGTAATTGCACAAAGATGATTAACTTTTTTATTCAATGTTTCATTTTAGCAAATTTCTAGATTATTATAGAATTTTCTTAGATGTATTTGCTAATTTCAAAACAATACAGATATTAAGTGTAGAGACTTAAAAGTTGATCTTACGCTTTGCAGTGCCATATGATTAATTTCCCTCGATTCTCTAAAAATAGCATGCATCCAAAAGTCACAGTAATTGTAGCAAGTGATCTCTAATGCAATGGAAAACAATGTAAATGAAGCCAATGTTGATAGTTTCCCATATGAAACTAGTTTTAAGGCGGCTCTCCAAGCATTGTACCCACCATGAAGATTGGATGATATACTTGTGGCTTTGAAAGCATGAGAAAAGTATGTCTTACAACTCAAAATAGGAAACAAAAGAATCAAAGAGTAATGGAAAGACTTTGGGTGTGCTCACAATATTCAAGCTATGTGGCAAGATGTAATTTGAACTATACAATTGTTAGAATTTCTGAAATTTGAGGGTGGAAAAATATATTGCGTAACTCAACTTACCTCATTTTACTGAATTATGTTGGATAGTGTATATAAAGTAGAGGTTGAATCTCATTTCACTTGAACACTGAGAGGACCCAATACAGAGTACCGTGAGTTTGTGATCTTCTTGTGATATCTGTATTACATAAAGCCATAAGTGCTGTGCAAGTTATACATGCAGTACGCATTAACAAGCATCATAATTAAAAGAAATGAGGTCTCTAGACAACGTACCTTAAATTGTGCAGGCAGGTTTTATCCTATGCAGGTTTTCACCCCAATGCCTTTAGGAACTGTTAGTTGTTATATTTGCACACTTTGGCGTGGTATCAGTTCACATATATAAGAAATATGATGTTTCACTGTACAGCACAGCAAATGTCTTTGGAGGAAAGTGCCTTTTTTTTTTTTATTCTGTGTTACTTTGGAGAACTAAAGTCCTTGAATTTGCAGTAAAAAGGCACAGTGTGTTATCACATTGTGCTTTTTTTTCAGTGCAAGGTCAGAGAAATAAAAAAAACAATGGATGACACTTTTCAGTATAAAAGCATGAAACATGTGTGGTTGTGTAGCACAAAGGATGTTGGCTAATCAGTTATTCTGCATTTAAATATGGGTTTAAACAAGATTAGGAATCCAGACTGTGCAAGAGATTTTCAAGTCCAGAGGTCAGAAAACATGCTAATGAGATAATAGGAAGTATTCACGAAAGCTTATCTGCATTAGAAATTCACTTCTCCTTAAAGAAATCCTTCCACTAAAACAGTTTTGGCCATGTGTTTTTGACCTATTAATGCCTAAATTATATCAGAATACCTGTTCATTTAGAAGTAATCTAAGTCGCTTGAGGAAAAATCTGAATAAGTTATAAATCTTTCTATGGAGGGCTATAAATAATAAACTGTTTGAAATTTTTGGTGGGACTTGGTATGTTGTATTTCTTAAGTCTAACTGCATTCTCTAATATGCTTGCATTAAACAGAACAAGTCCGATTCCTGTGGGGTCTTAGTGATTAGATAAATATGTGGAAAGAGAGACAGCCTTATTCTCAGCTTGCTTGGTTGGTTCATATGCAGGAATGAAAAAAAAAAATAATTTCTTATTAACCAGATTATCAATACCGGCTATACTGAGATGATTTGAGGTTGAGCTTGTGATCTTTACTAGGAGTTGCTTTGGATATTTGTCTTATCAGGAAGAAATGCAGAACTGAGCCGTAGAGTAAATGGTTATTGCAGGTAGCTCTGCTGAGACTGAGGGATGCACAGGAAAGGGAAACCTGATTTCTCATTTTATCAACCCAAACGCTAGTTAACTTCATCATTCTTAGAGACAAAACTTTTTTAGCTTTTCTGATTGAAATCTGGTGCAAAATGTGGTTTTATGGAAGCACGCGTATTTTGTAGAAAAATAGGAATGTTTTCAGTATAGCCAACAACATTGTACAATATTTTTCTATTTTAACTTTATGCTGTTTCATATGAGATTTTAAAATTATGTTTTTAAATTGAAAATTGTTTCATTCTGAAGTGGCAACTTAAAAACTTTCGCTAGCATTTGGAAAAAAAAAAATCATACTTGGGTTTTTATCAGCCTAAAAACCATAGGGGTTTTTGTTTGGTTGGTTTGGTTTAGGTGTTGGGTTTGGTGTTGTTTTTTTTTTTTTTTTGTCGCTAGCATTTGGAAAAAAAAAAATCATACTTGCGTTTTTTATCAGCCTAAAAACCATAGCGGATTTTGTTTGGTTGGTTTGGTTTAGGTGTTGGTGTTGGTTTTGGGTTTGTTTTTTTTTTTTGACAAGTCTGCAAATGAGTCCTGTTGATTGTGGAATACTTTTATAAGATGTCCTACAATGTGGCACAAAAGTGGATCTGTTAACCATAATAAAACCAATTATAGAGTGTTGCAAGCGTGTGGCAATAGCTATAGTACAGATAGCCAGGCACTTTCTCTCAGCTTGGCTTTTTTAAGAGAGAGTGAGTGGTTCTTGTCATGGGGGGGTATCATAAAAGAGAAACATGTCAGAGAAAATGTATTTCTCCTTTCACTTTTTCTGAAGATTAAAAGTTTATTTTATGTATGCATTATCAGACACCAAAAAAGGTTTTTCCAATAAATTCTTCTGTGAAAATTTCTGTTTCAGTTAAGGACAAAAATACTTGTGAAAAATATTTTCCACCATTGCGGAATATTATTCTTAATCAACTTAGAAGTACTGTGGTTAAAAGTCAGACCAAACAAAAGGTCTGGCAGAACAGTGTATCACATCCTGGATAAACTCATTCAGAATGATAAATCTATAGGGAAAAATAATTACTTCAGGAAATGTGTAGTTGTTTATCAGACATTATTACACATAACATAAAAGCATGTTGTTGATGGTTTTGGTTTTTTCCATGAAGGGAAAGGAGGGAAGGAAAAAAAATTAGCAGAGGAAGGAAAATTTTGGTGGTGCTTCTCCTTTGGACTTTTCCCCCAAGGAAAGCTTTACGGAGCCACACTGGTGGTGCGGGGCAGGGCCCGTAGCCGGCGGTGCGGGTGCTCTGCTTGCAGGCAGGTCTGTGCTTGGGCTTGCTGTGCTCTTGGGACCTTCTCCTGGGGGAGCGGGTGACTCGATGGGCTCTCAGAGGTGTTTTGTGAAAAGGGCCTCCCAGCCATGGGGCTGGGACAGCCGCCTCCAGCAGGCTGGGGGTGGGGGGGGATACAGAGGCGTACAAACTGCAATATTTTCCAAAGCGACCCTCCCTCCCCCCAGCTTTGTCTCAGGAATGAGATGTCATTCATAGCTGAGTCTGCACCAATTGTGCTTTCATGAGCAATTAAATAATTAACAATGTTGACATCTAAATTATATTTGCTTGGCATCTGAGTTAACCCCTTACTGAGACCTCTGGGAAAATTCCGCTTCTCGGAGCCAATGCTTTAGACTTGGGCAGGCATTTCTGCCGCAGTTCTGTGGTTTCCTGTTCATGCTTTCTTTCCTACTGTTATACCTGGAGACTTAGGAGTTGGTTCTGCAACATGTTTAACACTTTGATGCAATCCAGTGAGATACTTTAATATCAAAGTCAATGAGACCATTTGTGTGCTTGCAGGGAAACATGTCTGTAAGCAAAATTGCATCAGCTTTCTTGCTGGCTTTTTGTTTGTTTGCTCCTATGTGAAAGAAGTTAGATGTTTTACAAGAATCAGTGCCTATTAAAGATACATACTTAAGCTACTTATTTGACTCTAGTTTATACCAGAAAGTTTAGGGGGTTTGGGGGTTTTGTTGTTGTTTTTTTTTTTTTTTGTTTGGCTTTTTTCTACCAGTAAAATGGAAGTGTGGTTGTGTTAAGCTACAGCGAGGACAGCATCTCTTTGTATGCCTTTCAATGGGTCCTCTCTCATTCAGTCCTTGGATTACCAAAAACCTTAGAGCGTGGTAATCAAATGATGGTCATGTATCAGCTCACTTGTTTTTTTACAGCTTCTTAACTGATGCAAGTAATGTAGTCCCTATTGTTTTAATGCATCTTAAACATATAAAAATAGTGTTGTGATCAAGTCAAATCAGAGCTTGTCCCTCAGTAAGAGCTTAAAGAAGAGAAATCCTTCCCTCAGCTTTTCCTAGCCATTTATCTCAGCAGTGCAGGCTATTATCAGGAGATAAACTCAGATCCAATTAGCTCTATCACTTAATTAGAGACATATTCTTGGATTTAAGCTTTACTGACCTCACTGCCATGGAAATGAAATTATTTAACTTCTGAAAAAAACCTCTGCAAGTTCACACCTCTCCGTTCATTAAATTGTGCTGTTTAATGCCAGTCAACCAGTTGTTCGTTTGACTGCAGAAATAATCATCTGATAAACATGTTTGGGTAGATGATACTTTACTCAGCTATGGGTTTCTTTTGTTTTCTAGAATCATTTGTTCATTCTCTGCCTGTCTGTCTGTGTCTCAAACACATACATACAGACATTTCCTCCCCCGAGCCCCTGCCACCTTTTGAGAAATGAAAAACACTCAGACAGAAAGATGAAAATAGGTTACTTGAAGAAAAAAATGGGTGAAACCATGAGGACCTTTGGACAGTTTTATCTCTGTTTAGAGAGACTAAATAACTGTGCTACTGTGTTTGGGTTTGGGGTTTGGGGTTGGTTTTTTGGGGTCTTTTCCTGTTACTTTTTTTTTTTTTCAAGCCTAGCTGGCTTTTTATTTTTGAGGTTTAGAAGGGATTGTTAGCTTTTTGTTTTGTTTCTTAAGCTACTGCTGGCTGCCACAGAGCCCAAACTCTAACCTTGTGTTCTGGACCCAGCTTCCCAGGCGCAGTGCTTTTTTAGGCTTGTGTCCTAAGGAAATGAAGTTTCTTTAGTTGCTTTCTCTGTCTCATCCTGTCTCTCTCTTTTCTCCCCTCCCAAAGTATTTTGAAATTCATTGCCCTGCTTCAACTCAACTGGAAAATGAAGCTGAAGTCTCAAAGATTATTAAAAGTACAGTAAGTTTCTTAATAGACGTCCAGGGATAGGAGAAAATACCCCAAATAATGCTTCAGTTGAAGGAGAATGGACTTAACTCGGCAATCCCACCAAACAGCTGCTGGCCAGCTGCTCGGCGTGTGTGTAGGTGCTCTGGTTGTTATATCTTCGAGAGGATTTATATTTGTTATGGCCAGTGAGGGAATGTAGCCGACAAGAAGGTTCAAAAAACCTCGGAAAAGCAACTTTGTGACTACTGTTCAGGGAATTAAACAGCCAAACTACAGCCCCGACCATTTTGTTCTCAGAACCATTGCAATCAGTATAGAAAAGCTTAGCATGCTGTGATGTGCTCACTCCAGGAGATTTCAGTTTTTTGGAGCTCGTTCATTTACTTTCATGTGTTATGCTTTATGTGAAACCCCTACTGTCTACTGATGGGTGGGGAAAAGCAACTTGAACACAGTGTGAGGGTTGTCCCTCCAGAACAAGCAATAAAAATTTGCATTTTAGGGGACAAAAATGATAGGTCTTTCCACTTATAAAGGTGTTTCACTCTCATTAGTGCACCAGCAGGAGATAAGAGCTGATGCCCCCCCCTTCTCACTTAATTCCATAATTTAAATTCTACCTTTCTCTTCCATAACAGAACTTCTCATTCTTGCTGAGTTCTTGTCATGGTTTAACCCCAGCTGGCAACTAAGCACCACCCAGCTGCTCGCTTACTCCCCTCTGGTGGGATGGGGGAGAGAATCAGAAGAGTAAAAGTGTGAAAACATGGGCTGAGATAAAGACAGTTTAATAGGGAAAGCAAAAGCCATGCGTGCATGCAAAGCAACACAAGGGATTCATTCCCTGCTTCCCATGGGCAGGCAGGTGCTCAGCCATCCCCAGGAAAGCAGGGCTCCATCATGTGTAATGGTGACTTGGGAAGACAAATGCCATCGCTCCGCATGTCCCCCCCTTCCTTCTTCTTCCCCCAGCTTTGCATGCTGACCATGACACCATATGGTGTGGGATATCGTTTGGGTCAGCTGTCCCAGCTGTGCTGCCCCCTCCCAGATTCTTGTGCCCCCCCTCAGCCTGCTCGCTGGTGGGATGGGGTGAGAGGCAGAAAAGGCCTTGACTCCGTGTAAGCCCTGCTCAGCAATAACGAAACCATCCCTGTGTTATCAACACTGCTTCCAGCACAAATCCAAAACACAGCCCCATACCAGCTACTGTGTAGAAAATTAACTCTACCCCAGCCCCAACCAGCACAGTTGTCTACCCATTTCTTCTTTCATGTATCTTTTATATAGGAGCTATATGTTTATGGCACTAGGGTTTTGACAGTTTTCTCACCCTGAAGTTAGGAATTCTTTCTCCAGAAATTGCCAGAAGCCTGGTATGGAGTCTGTTATTTATGTGTTGGTTGGGTTTCTGGTATGTGGGGTTTTTTTGTTTTGTTTTGTTTTCCTCTGGCAGGTAAAAGCGTTAGTTCAAAACGGGTTGAGCTCAAAGTAACTCTGGAGTAGCTGGATACTGGGAAGTACAGTGGAATTTTTTAGGAGAGCAACTTGCAAGGGACATGTGATAGAACTGAATGTCAGAAGGGCCTGAGGATAAACAGATGTCTAGAATTCAGCTGGTGGGACCCTGACTCCCCTTCAGGTATTTTTTCCTGAGGTACAGGGTGAAAGGAGCTAGAATAATCAGGTTCTTGCAGGGCTGTGAAGAGTGGGGTGCTCCTGGAGTTGTAGCTTATTTCATGGGAGCCCTCTGCTTCCTCACACTGGACCCACTTAAGTAGTCTAATTAAGTTATTACAGTTTTGCTATTTAAATCCGTGTATTCATTGCCTCTCCTTGATGCGATGTGACTAATGTTTTAGTTTTTAGTGAGAGTGTTTGCTAAAGGTTTTTTTTGTGTGTGTGTGCCTCTGTGTGTCCCAGTTTATTGTGAGGCAGAGAAAAATGAAAGCTATGCACAATTCTTCACTTAGACACTGCTTTTTGAGATTTGCATTCGTAATTATCCTGGAATCATGGATGTACTCCAGGGCAGATTAACATCTGCTAGTGAGAGTTTAGGAGAATTAACCCTGTCATGATTGATTATAGAATGGTCTCTCAAATTCAATTAAATTTGACCGACAATTTTTTTGTTTGTTGTTGGAGCAGTGATTTTTAAGCATGGATTGAGAGCCAGCAATGCCTGGCTTCTAATCCAGGCTGTCATGCTGTCCAGGCTTGACCTATTGCTCCTTCCTGTTGTACTCCTTTTCTCCTCCTTGGCATAGGAATGACACTACTTACCTTTCCTGACATGTGGTGCTACGGTCAATTAAGATTTGTAACCTCTCTGAAATCTTTTGCTGAAAGGATTTGGGGAATCAAAACTGTGTTTTCAGCCTTATATGTTCAAACTCTGTTTCTCTTGTTTAAAAAACAGGATGTTACAATCAGCATTTCATTGAGTATTTCTCTCATCTTTTAGACTGAGTCAAAAAACTCAGATACTTGTTTCAATATTCTGACTCGATATTATGTTAGGCTTTGAGATCTACTAAGAAGGTAACTTCAGATGTAATTTATTTTGCTGGTGCAATGGGAGAAAAGCTATGGTACTATGTGCTCTGTGTATTTTAAAAGAATACATTGCACAGCTAAAAAGGAGGTTTTTTCCCGGTTAAATCAAATTAAGTGCTAATGAGAGCAGTGCTTTGTCAGTTAGCTTGCAATTTACTACTGCTACATCCTCCCCTTGTATTTTGTCACAAATACTTTTATACTTGAACAGTCTCAGCTCTTCTCCAGCTTTAAGACTGGAGGATGTTTCATTATTTGCCGGTTTACACTGATTATTACAGGGTGTTCGTTCATCATTCAGGACTTCAGGATGTTTTTCTGTTCTGTCATCCGTGTGCTGTAGCCCACTCCCAGAAGTGTCAGTCCTTGATGCTGTGGAAGTGGGAGCTATCTTTTTGAATTTGTTATTGTAGGTGCTTTAGGGGAAGGGTGACAAATAGTTGTTGCATGCAAATGCATGAGCAAAGTAGGCGTTAGAGGAGTGAGGGAGGGAATAGCATGCTGGAGTGAATAATTCACTGAGCAATTAGGAGAATCCGTGAGGGCTGAAAGATGAGTCAACACTGTGCGCTGTTTCCCCCAGCCTTTGAAAGGAGCACCTGTGAGCCCTGGCGCCATTCCTGACCAGGTCATGTTTGTCCGGCTGCTACACCATCCATCTTGCAGTTATTTAATCCGGTTTAGGAAAAGGAAGTGAAATGTTTTAGCTGGTTTCCTAAGGAAATGAGGCTTAAGCAGTCATTCCACATGCCAAATTTGACAGAATTTTGTGGAAGTCAGCATCTGGGATCAGAAGAGAGACTAATTTAATGTCGACGTTAGGAAAAAATCAAGGCAGTGGTCATCAGGATGGTCAGTATGCAGAGGGCTGGACTGGTCACAACGCATACTGTTCCTTGCCAAGCCAGTCAGCAAGCCTAAAATTTTAGGCAGATGCCATGGAAGGAAAGCTAAGAGTATTGAGAGGAAAATCAGGAGGGAGGGAGCTGGGATTGTGACAATCACAGGAAGGATGGGATGAGGCAGAGAACCATAAGCTTAGGCTAGAAGATCTAGAAAAGGTCTAAAGGTATTGTGGTGGGGATGACATGGAAGACCAGAAACAGAAATCCATAGAAAACAAATTTTCTACAGTTCCACAATTATGAAACAACGTGCTTTTCTGTCCTGAGAAGCATGAAAGAACAGGTGAATCAATATTAGGTGATAATGTTCCTGCATTTATAGGGGAACTGAGATGAAGAATTTCTTCGCAGCGATGCTGATGCCAGTTACTAGTGGGAGTGTGGGTTCAAGGCGCTTGAGGTCAGTTTCCAAGTTAATGTGACATCAGATGCAAACATATTCTCCATCCATGGAAAACTTAATCTCAATCTGCAATTTCAGATCTGTCCATCTTAATTGTGCACCTGATGCCTTTTCTCCAAAGCACCATCTGCTGCGGTACCAGCACGATGTACTCATCATGGCATTTCAGAAAGAGGAGGAATTTGGCATGAGGCAGTGAGAGGAGAATGGAAAAGAATGCAGGAATACACAGGGGACCACATGCAAGTCATGTGCGATGAAATACGCTGCCCTGGTAATAGAGATGGTTTAAAGGAGAAATGAGAAGTCAGGGCTTCAAGCAGCAGGGATAGTCAATGTGAGCTGGGTGAAGGAAAGATGAGCATTTCTTGGATGGAGAGGGAGCATGAAGGAGAATACTGGCAGCAAGGAAAGGCCTGAATGGGTAATTGAAATGCGCTGCTGAGCACAGAGCGCCAGACAGGGAGCAAGCCTGAGCTTTCCGTTGTTCTGTTTTCTTGTGGGGTGACAGAAACAAATCTATTGGAGTCAGAGAACACGTTTAAGTGCCTTTTGAATATTTTCTGTTAATGACTCTCCTGGCCGTGCTTCAAAATCCATAAGCTTGTTGGTTTAAAGAGCTTTTTTTATTAACACACTCTCCTTAATCACTTTCTGTTGTTCTCCTTCAGAAAGGGAAAAAAAAAAAAAAAAAAAAACACTGAAAAAGACCTTGGTCTTTCTAAGAAGAGGATTTGCCATCTACACAGGTGACATTAATTTGAAATACGAACTCTCAGCTATGTGACAATACTGAACAACTTGATAGGACCAGACCACTATGCACATTCCCACTGTTACAGAAAAATAAGAATTCTTCCTTTCAGCTTTGTGTGTTTGAAACAGCAATTTAAGCAGTTTGCCATAAAAGACAGCCTTTTAAAAATGCATATGTTGCTGAATAAAAAATAATTAATAAACCAGAGGTGAAGTCCATGTGCAACCTATTAAATTATCCATGATTTAGACTGTGTTCTCAAGTTTTACACACCAAAACGTCTAACCTTAGACATGCAATGTAATCAGCAGGTCCCCAAACGTGTAATATTGTTCTTCATAGGGTTCTTCTTCTTGTTTGCACAGCTGCCAGATGGTGTATGCCATATCCCATTTCACCACATTATTATTATTTCTGTCTCAAGGTTGCTGAGTGCTACAAGCCGGATGGGATATTTTGCACTTGAAGCTTGTCTCTGAGTTTGATCCGTATACTAACAAAGACAGAATCTTTGCAAAGTTCCAGGCTGTACAAGAAGTTAGTTTATGGAAAGTGTAAGTTCTTTGGGGCAGATGGTCTTAATGCCTGTCTGTAAAAGTCCTAATAAGCTTAGCCCAGTGCCTACCTCTCTCATCCTCATGCTCATCCTAACAAACTCCTCCTAATCAAGTTTCTTCTTTTCCCAGTAAAAATGCACTGTGGTCATAGGCATTTTAAACTTTGCCTTGACCCTTCCATATCATAATACTATCCACTTTCTCCCTCACCTCTGAATTCCTTAAATGACCTCTCCATGACTGTTGTCTGCAGCTCTTGCCCTTCAGGTTCACCTCATATTCTCTCCAAACTGAATCCTTTCCTACAGACTTCACTGAAACTGCCCTGCCTGCCACCTCTGCATGTTTCTTCAGTGCACATTTTAGGGTGATCCCTTCATCTTGTCTCAATCTATCAGTCCTGCCCCCCACCCCAGCTAGAAATCACCTTTCAGTAACTAAGACCCATTGCTTGCATGTCATCTTTGACATAACCATAATTCTTGACTACACAGAAATGGTGGCTAAATCTTGCTCCTAGGAACCCACGTCTAAGCAGTCATATTTTGCCATCTTTTCTTTGGTCTTGATTGCTACCACTGTGCTTGGCTCATTTGAATGCTGTTGCTAAAAGCATCCTGCTAGTGTGTCACACTGGTTACATTAACTGCCTTTCTTCTTCATATCAGTGGCTCTCCTTTCATCTCCTTAGAGGATTCCAGCCTCTGGCATGCGCATGTTTTCTAAAATAAGTCCTTTTTCATGGCCTCTGTGTGTGGAGGCATACACAACAGTAAATGTGCACTGGATCAGAGGCTTGATCCATGGGTAGCTAAACATACAATCCGGTTTTTCCAGGAATAGGGAGAGAATGAGTTGTGCTGTGGAAATTGGCACATGGATGTTGCTACCTTCTATTCCTGTCTACATTGTAGCTGCTCTGTATGATTTTAGAGAATTCATTTTACATCTCTGTGCTTGGTTGTTCCCCTGCATAACTGAGAGAACTGTAATAATTGGCAATGCGGTGGAGCTAAGCTCAATTGTGCGCTGCGAGTTGCTTCCACGGTACAGTCATAAGCATGACAGAAAATCCTAAAAGAAGGAATGAGCAATGTTTACAGCTTTTCACAGATGATTTTCACAGTCTTTCCCTGGTGTGTGTGTGTGTGTGTGTTTGCTTTCACAGTCAAAAGCATTCTTGGCAAAGGTAATCTCTGAGTGAAGAGAATACCCCAGCTGTTGATCTATTATGGCTTTTGTCACCAGGGAGTCAAAAGTTGGACTCCACAATAAAGCAATCAGCAATCAGTTGCACAGAATTTGGCCAGCTCTAATGGGAAAGGAAGACAGCAGCTATTTAAAATATCTATTCAGTAGATAAAGAAAAAAAAAGTTTTTATAAAGTGCATATCTTAGTTTTTGTATGATCAATGTTGTTGTTTGTCCAACAGCTGAAGAAAGCAACTCTTAGAAAATAGCGAGATATCTTAGCCTGAACAACCATCTTTCCAGTAAGTAATAAAAAGAGGCAAAAAGTGGATACGGTATTAGAATGGGCTGAGGCTCAACTATCAGCATGTAAGGCTGATTTCACCCATCTTCAATTTCTTATACAGATGCATGCCACAGCCACTATTAAGCTAAGAGCATCTTAATTTATCTGCTTGTTGTCATCAGATTTCAATAATTCTCCAAAACTGGGTATCTCTTTCACCTCCCACAGGAAAAGCACGTGATTTCTTGCTGTATAAGTGGTAATTTTTTTTAACAGCTCGTATATTGACAATGAAATGGGACCGCTGTTTAGTATACCACATTTGTGGTTTTAAAGTTTAGGGTTGTTTTTCATCTGGTGTCAATTCTATTCATTTCAGTCATTCCAGTAATTGTCATGGGATTAGTCTTGAACTTCACATGTTGCATCCTCTTCTGTGTTTATACAAGTGACAAGATTGTACAGCCTGAGCCTCGTAATTTGAGGTAGAATTTAATAATCAGAACTGTTGACTTTCCCACGTTCCCAGTACTTTCCATAAATACTTATTGCCAAATTTCTAGTTAACTGGGCCAAATTATTTAAACATAGTGCCTTAATCTGATCCATAATTAAGCTCCCAATAAAAGCTTAATTCAAATTTTCAGGACAGTAAGTGGTTCTGCATCAATGCAGAAATTTCTGTTGGCAGTGTGATGGTTTCATTAGCCATCTATGTGCAGATGTGTGTGTTCAGCTTCACGCACTGCCATAGTTGTAGCCATCTTGGGCAAGGCTAGGGGACAATTTAATGTGTACAATAGCAGTTTAATGTGTACAATAGAAGACAGCATTAAATAGTGCAGAAAATCCTGAAAGAAGCAGGGCTGAAAAAACTCTTCAATTTCCTTTATTTATTCCTTGGTTGCATGTTAATGCTAAATCTTCTCATAAAATTACCACTGCAGTTGTTCAAATTGCCAAGTGGTAATGAGAGTTTGAGACGAGGTGGGACTCAGAGATAGCTCTGCATTTTGGGTTAAGGTTGAGGTTTAGCTGCAGGATAAGTTGAAAGGCCCACTCCTTTGCCCCTTCCCCTCCTGGTTTTCTTCATTTTGAATTATACGGTCATAGAACCAAAGATACATTTAGGCTGGTATACTGGGCCATAGGTGCCAAGGTGGAGGCAGCTGGGGGGGCTGCAGGGGTGGCCTCTGTGAAGAGAGGTGAAGGGCTGCCCTGTGCCAGACACAGTTGGCTTTGATGGACCCACTACAGGACATGGCTGACCCCATCAGCCACATGTGTAGCACCTCTGCGAAAATGTATGTAAGAAAGTAAAAATTCTGCCAAGGGTTGGGGTGAGCAGGGGAGAGTGTAAGAAACAGTCCTGAAGAAAACAAAGTGGGAGAAGGAGGTGAGGAGGTGCTCCAGGTGCTGGAGCAGAGATTCCCTGGCAGCCCATGGAGAGGACCATGCTGGAGCAGGAGGCTGCAGCCTGTGGGGGACTCTATGCTGGAGCAGACTGTGCCCTGAGGGAACCATGGCCTGTGGAGAGCCCACACAAGAGGAAGTTTTATTCCTGAAGGACTGCAGCCTATGGAGAGGAACCACGCTGGCCTGTTGAGGCGGGGGAGTGAGAGAGAGACTGGGCGGGAGGCTGGCCGCCAGTCATATCACAGCCCATCACAGCTGGAAAAGACAGGTTGATTCTGCTTTGCTCCCTTGTCCTTCAGCATTGTCAAACTGTTGTGTTGTATGAGTAGGAGAAACCAAATAGCTAAATATAAATAATGATTGAGCTACTCAGGTCTGTTGTGCTGTGAATTTAAACTAAAATAAAACTTGACCCCTGGATTATGCTAAAAAAAGCACGAATTAAAAGCACAAATTATCCGCAAGCACCATTTAGGCTTATCTTGTACAGCATTAGCACTGAAATTGCATGGTTAAAACAGGCACAAATTGATTCATATCATGTTTTATTTTCCCCCAGTCAATAAGACTTGTATTCATTAAAGAAATATTGCATTAGCTTTCAGCTATTTTACAACAAGCCTATTTCTTCTGGGTCAGGATCCAAGCTTTCATTCAAGATCAGAGGAAGTAAAGAAGTTATATGTTGATGAGTCTTTAAAAGGAATATCCACCTGAGCTCTGTTCAGGCAAAATTCATAGACGTGAGTGTTATCGATCTTTCTTTTTTTGCATCATGGAAAGAACTCGGGTCTCTGGATGGACCCTTGCAAAGAGCGTGTGCAGGGTATGGGTGAGAGGCCTGGCATACCATCTGTCTGGCTGTTTTTTTGCTTACTTGCAGTTGAATTGTAACTCCTAGCTTGAATGTTTGTAGTTATAGCTCCCCACAAATAGTAAATGAACTTGCAATTACTTCTTTGTGCTTGCATATTATCCCGTTAATGTTAGTTTCTGTTAGAAAAATGCTGACAATGAATCAAGGTGCTCTATTGGAATGTGGAGTTCCTGAGGATGTGTGCTGGTAGCTGCTCTGGAGAAGGGAACGTAAAAGCAAAATTTCATTGATATTTTGTGAGGAATATCAGAAATAGTATCCCCAGGCAGTGGGAAAGGGCAAGGGATTATGCAGCTATCTTGTCTCATAACTTTCTCTGATGTGTGAATATTTTTTGTACAAGAAGAGATAGCTCTGTTCTTTGTGGTATGAACATTTGTTTAAATTATTGTGATATGCAATATACCATATAACGTCCTGAAGAGCTCAGAAAGTTCCGCCTGAGGCTGGTTGTGAAAGGAGCTGTATATGCCTTCAAGGTACTGAATGAAGGTAATGGAGAGAAGAACACAAACCACATAAAGGCTGTTTCATAAAATTGCTTATGAAGGTTACACATTCTTCATTGTAATGATACAGGATATTCAGCTGGAGTCTTCCTACCATATATTCACACAATTAACACCTCTAAATTTGAGAAACAAGAAAAACCCATTTCAGAGGCTTGTCTAATTGCTTGTTTTTATTGGCAAATCTGCTGTTCCCGATCAGTCTCTTTCAAATGCAGGTTGAAGGGTAACTTGCATGAATTGAGTTTCCAGGTATATCAAAACAAAAGCTCTCCTTCCATCATTAATAGGTTGATTTTCTGGATTTGAATTAGTCTACACTGCTGGAAACTAAGCTTGGAACTGTTCTTTCACTTTCTGGGAGCACTCAAAATGTCAATAAATCTCAACAGTCTGAAACAAAGTAAAAAAATGTATGCATTTTAATGACTAAGAGACATAAATACAATTTATCACTGTTTCAATAGAATCTAATGTTTGTGACTGCAAATGAACTTCAGATAGAGAACTTGCTTTGCTTAAAATCTATGCAATTCACATAGCCAGTGCATATCTCTTCAAGGAACAAAAACCACCCAGAAAATCTTAGTATTCAGAGGAAGATATATTTAATTTGAAACATTAAACAGTTGAAATATATGTTCTAATTTTTTTTAATATGATTTCATCATCAGAAATGTTTCTAACTGGTATAGTAAGAATAGTTCAGTCCATTGCATAAGCGTGACTTTACAACATATGGTTATCGAGAATTATTATAGTGGAATACAGTACTAAGCCTTGAGGATAAGCACTATAGAAAATGGTAAAAAGCAAACGAGAAAAAGCAGAAAAAGTCCTTAATTTTTCATTTGGCATCTAGATATCAAAGACATGGTGCTTTTGCTGCACCTTGAATGGTACAGAGAAAAGGAGCAGAGCTCTAGCCCGCTTTGCTGGACAACAAGGCAATATTCACTGATCACAAATTATGCGTGTTGTTCATGTCACAAGGTCTGTAATATTTCAGAGAACCATTGCCAATGAGTGTCTGAAAAGAATTAATTCCTGAAGATAGAGTACTCAACACAATCTCAGCTGTGAAAAGCAATGACAATGCTGTACTTCTGTGCTTCTAGGCGCAGTTTTGTTTGGGATCCTTTTTTCCTGCCTATTTTCCCACATTTTAAAGCACTGCTTATAAAAATAAAGTGTACTTAGTTATACTGTCTTTTTCTTATTTTTTCTTCTTTCTCTTTTCTCTCTTCTTTCTTCT
>NW_009260608.1:1117031-1200722 GCF_000687185.1 Egretta garzetta
CCCCTCCCCCCCCCCCCCCCCCCCCCCCCCCAAAAAAAAAAACCAACCCCAAAACCAACAACCCAACGAACACCTGACTACGCACAACACAGTTAACACTTGGTAAAACAGTCTCTTAAATAGACAGTCTGCCAAAAGAGAGAAGAGAAACTAACTGCAGTTCCCTTACAACTTGGCACACGCGTGAATGGTAGCTAATGACCAGTTTCTTCTTTACAATTTTTAACGGTTGTTTTCTCCAACTGTGTTATGCAGTCTTAGTAGCAAAAAGGAGGAAAATTCTGGTTAGACTGAAGATGAATTATCTGAAACAAATCACTGCTCCCTCTTTAGAAGTATACAAAGTCTGTAAATTTACTGCTCTTCTAAAACTTGAAAACTGATTATTTGATGACAATAGAGGGCATAAGTGCCTGATTCACCTACCGATTCTTCACTGACCTTTTGACTTTCTTACTGCTGGGGGACACAAATTCTGTGATCCTGTCTTCATGCTGTTTCTTTTTGTCATTATCCATGATTCATCTTCCCTGTGACTTGTCAAACTTGAGTTATTTTTAATCCTTTGCTGGGCCTCCCTAAAGGCATTATATCATATCTCTTGACACCGCACATGATCTCTCAGTCCCTATTGTCCTACTCTATTCAGATTCCTTGTGTTTATTTCCTACCCCTGACATGGTTCCAACTGTTATTCTTCTTTTTTAATAGATCTGCAAATGTGGACAATCTACAGCCACTTTCATTTTTCCAAACCCTTTGTATGAACCCAGAACAGAATCGTCACAGTAAAAAATCCTTCAGGGCCTCAGTTGTTATCTTCTCATTTGCAGTAGGTTGTTCTGGGATGCAATTTTATGGCAAAATATAGTTTAGCTGGTTTGCTTTAACCTCTCACTTCATTAGCCAGAGTAATATCTGGAAAATGTTGCAAGTCTGTCTTTTTCTTATTTTTTCTTCTTTCTCTTTTCTCTCTTCTTTCTTCTTTTTTC
Organism: Egretta garzetta; assembly: GCF_000687185.1. Lineage (NCBI taxonomy): Eukaryota > Metazoa > Chordata > Aves > Pelecaniformes > Ardeidae > Egretta > Egretta garzetta. The sequence continues at coordinate 1,118,024 of NW_009260608.1, forward strand.
TCAAAGGTGTAATGCCTTCTACTCACTCTGTAGTTTGAATAGCCATTCTCCAGCCTGGCTGAAGAACGTCTGAAGCAGTTTGAAGCTGAAGGGGATGTAAGTATGCATTTCTGTGCATGTTAATGTGTTTTTGAAAATGTGAGAGTCCTGGCATCTTGCTAGATGAAGGTTCTATCTCCCAGATATGAAATTCTGAGAGCTTGTTTGTCGCGTTACATGCTCTGCCTGTTATGGCAACGATACATTTCCCTTTTCAGAGATTTCTGTTTGCGAGCACTGCTTCTTCTGTGAGCATTGCATTCCCCTTTTTCCTTTTTGCCTTTACTCTATTTCTATGATTCTACCCCTGACACGGTTCCAACTGTTATTCCTCTTTTTTAATAGATCTGCAAATGTGGACAATCCCTGACATGGTTCCAACTGTTATTCTTCTTTTTTAATAGATCTGCAAATGTGGACAATCTACAGCCACTTTCATTTTTCCAAACCCTTTATATGAACCCAGAATAGAATCGTCACAGTAACAAATCCTTCAGGGCCTCAGTTGTTATCTTCTCATTTGCAGTAGGTTGTTCTGGGATGCAATTTTATGGCAAAATATAGTTTAGCTGGTTTGCTTTAACCTCTCACTTCATTAGCCAGAGTAATATCTGGAAAATGTTGCAAGTCTTCTCACTATTTGGGTTAACCATTTCTGCACTTTTAAAATACAGATTGTGTTTAAAGCCAAAATACAGTTGTTGTGCTGGGTTGGGGTTTTTGAAGCATTTATTAACTATCTTAAAATGGGGTATCTATCTTGTAGAGGGGCTTCTTACCCCCAAAAGCAGGGCTTTTCTCAAAACAACACCTTTGCACATTAGTGTGACTATTGGTTTCAACTTGCAATATTTAAGCTAAAGGAGACTCAAACCTATTTGCATGTCCCAGAAATGAAGTGAAGCTGGAATTATGCTTAAGTTGGTTTTTTTTTTTCCTTGATAATGTAATAGTTAAACTCTTGCTGTTAAAAATTACAAGAATTTTGGCAATTCTACTAAAAGTAATATTCATAAACCTCAGGAATTTAGAATATAATCTCCTCTTTCAAGGAACCAAAGTACATTCAAAAACAGGAAAAGCACAGTTTAAACATCCAAGCAGTTGTAATTCTGCCGTGTCATGACTTTTCAGTCCTACTTCCATGTAAATTACTGTTTTCAGGATGTAGAAAATTATATATGAGTGGTAGACTTGCTGACATTCTTGCATGGGTTTCAGAAGTCACTTTCAGTGATGCTAAGATATGCTTAACTCGCTTGGAAAACAGAAAATGGAACTAAAAAATAAAAGCTACTTCAGTGCTTCTAGAGTATCTACACAGAAATTATATCTTCGTTTATTAATATTGTATTTGATTTAGAAAATCTAAATGTATAATAGTAAATGACTGATTTCAACAGGGATTAGTGTTTAGACAACTGTGAAATGCATATGTGGTCCAGTGGAAGTTGTATAGCTGTGAAGAAAGTAATGTTTTCCAAGTACCTACACAAAACTACATTGAATATGTTTGGATGTGGGGCTGAACAAGAGAGCGTTTAACTGGCATGCTAATATTTTTGTTGTTTTTCATTATTTTTTTCCTTGCAATCTGCAGAAGACTAGAGAAAGATTAAATATATGTAACAAAGTTGTATGTTTTTAATTTTTATTTTTTAATTTCAAGGATGTGAGTTAAAACTCTCTTCATTGTGGGATAAATGAAATATAAACTGAGGGAAAATCATGCTGAAGATGAGACAAGGATATTAGTTTCGAAATGCCATGGATTATTCAGAGTTACAAAAAGCCATTTCCTTAAGATGTGCATAAACTGGGACTTTGATTTCTTGTTTCACCTAAGAGGGATGACACTGGACATTATCCGTGCCTAATGCTCCATAATGCCTGACAGTTCTCTTTTGACTACAACTGTTCCCCAGAGGCTAAAAAAGCCTGAGACTAAACTGCTTCTCTTGCTGAGGACTAGGTGGATGCTGGACACTGAAAGGGGCAGTTCAGAAACCTGAGGAGCTGTGTGACCTGATAGCCAGTCCAAGGGCTCAGTCTCAGACTAGGGACATGTCTAGGGACATGGTTTAGTGGTGGAATGGCAGTGATAGGTTAACAGTTGGACTTGATGATCTCAAAGGTCTTTTCCAACCTAAACGATTCAGACCTGATAGTTTCTTGTCAGGTCTTCTCAACTGGAGACGGTCAATTGGTTTTCAAACTGCCAAAACCTCCAGCTACTCTGTACTTCTGTCCAAGAGTAAATGTTCAGCTCTAAAAAGTGGGGCTAATATCTTTTTTTTTTCTAGGTTGATTTAAAATGCCAAACAGTTCACGCTCAAGCTTTGACTCAATGTAGAACTGACTGCTTTTGCGTGAGGAAGGGCTTGTCTAAGGAAAGCTTGCTTCACTGTTGTGGGAGGCAACGCTTTTTGTGTCATTGAACTCAAAGCTCAGGTCCTTGAGTTTCATATGTGTTCACCCAATATCCTGTCCATTTCTCTAGCTCATCCGGTTAGTGGCTTATTTGAATATCCAACCCATTACATACATTGAAACAAATTGCTTTACGTTGTAAAACTCATGTTATGTCCTGAAAATATGGATTATTATGTTTTCAAAACACCCATGGATTAAAAAAACCAAACCCCAAACCAGTGGTGATATTTGCAAGGGTCATGAGCAGCAGGCACAGGTAGGTTGGGGTGGTTTTTTTTGGTGGTTGTTTCCAGATTGCTGCATGAACTATTTCTGCAGTCTTTGTGCATTACAAGAATCGGAGGTTGGAGGTGATGCAGGAAAGACTGGACATGTATGTGCATGGATACATTTACCTCTCTTTCCAAATCAGTTGAGTTAGAAGAAAAGGAGTGTGAAAGATTGACGATTAAATACTTCCCAAACTAGTGGAAAATGCTCATGTATACTTGTCAGTAGTAGCTGAACAAATTAATAAAAGGATTTGCAGCCACCAGCCAAGGAAGAGGCTGTAATAAGTTTCTTTCCTATTAATAAGAAGCTTCTGGGCAGAAAATAGTCTTAATTTTTTTGAGTGTTTCTCAATCATATGAATTTATGGATGAGTACATCTTACTGCTTCTGGTTCACATGCCCTGCCAGTAGTGGATTATGAGCCTTAGAGCTTGATAGATAGTCAGCTGGCCTTATCTGCGCCTTTCTTGCACTCTTTTGGAAAGCTTGTTTTATTTTATTCTGCACCTTTCCTAGTTTAGAGCTGATAAATACTCAACATCGAAATCATATAAACAATGTCAATGTTTTTAAGGTTTTTCAGAATTTAAATGCCTGATCTGGTCTTGTTTCACTTTTTCAGAAAATAAACAGGATGCAATAGATTTTTATTATCTTCTGTTCCAAAACTTTGTCAGATTAGCTGCAAAATAACTTTTGTTTGACAATGTTGTATAAATACTTTTTTCTTGAATGGTGGTGATGCCAAAAGATTTAAAACTAAAGGCTTTGAAGTATTGTCCAATTGTTTCAGTATATACTGCGTTAAGAAATGTTTTAACTTTTCTAGCTTTGAAGGGTGTCTTAATATTAAGCAAAAGCTGGTGTGCTTCTGCACCACATGGAAATGAGGAAATATTCAAAAGCAATTTTACTTTCTGATAATCTTTTATTGGGTGATACTGAGTGACCACTTCAAAGATGAACCTCCTGCATTTGTGTGTTTGCATAGACCTTAGCTGCAGCCTAACTGGGGCCTAAGGAACTGATGTAGTACAAAATGACTGCTGGAGTTTTGAGGAAAAAGAGCAATGTTTTAAATCACACTTCTGTGGAGTTGGAATCTCAATCTCTTATTGTGAGAAATGATGGATTACATGGGTTGCTTTTTATAAAACGGAGGCAAAGACTATTTCAGAAAATGGTATCAGAAAAAGCAGACCAAAAAAATTTAGAAAAAAAAGAAACCCCAAATGTATGTTGATATCATTCCTTTTGTTGAATTTGGTACCAGAAAGGGAAAAAAAAAAAAAGAAAGAAAACTTAAAAAACCCCCCAACACAATAAATCTTTGAAAGGTCTTTGAATTTTCAGCTTAAAAAGAAAATCTTTAAAATGTCCTTTGAGTTAAAACACATTGGTTAATCCTACTACCATCAGTAGCTGTAATAAGACTGTCCATTTTCAAATCAACTAGTAGTTCATTGGTTTTTATGCTGATGTAGTGCAGTGGTTGTGTTGTACTGTGTTGAAATACCTGAAATATTCCCTTCCAGCAGTTTGCATTTATTCCTGCATTTGCAAGGGTAGGTGCAGTTCCAGGATGGGAACTGACTGGGTCTTTAGCCTACGTAAAGAAATTCAGAGGAAAATGACAGAGTAGGAACTATCCTTCTAATTTCATCACTTTTTGCAACTAGGGGACTCTGGAAGAGAAGCCCAAGAATAAAAGTAACAAATAAGACTATGACAAAAGCCTTTAGGTATTCATCTGCCTTTCAATTGGCTTGTGCTCTGTGGTTGTTGTATTCTTACCTTAAGATACCTTTCATCTCTGTGAATTTTTATTTCCACCCTTATGAAAGTGGAACAAAAGGCTTTAAGTAATATTTTGAAGTATTGTTTTAAGGAAATGTTGCGTTTGATGAAAAGAGAAGAGGGGGGTTTGAGTGAGCAATTGAAATATGATGAAATTTCACATAATTGGTCAATAATAAGTGAAAAGTTCACCTTTTAAAGCTTTCTGATGTTTTCTGGTAGTCTCCAAACTCAAAAGAAAAATAAAACTACTAGAGTGTGGGATAATAAGTATTCTCATGACAGGAAAAAATATTGTATGGCAAACAGAACAAGAGCAGGAACAAAAGTACTATTGTGCTTAAACTGTTGGATGAATTTTAAAAGAAGACATATTATTCCTAGATTGTAAGTATTCAGTAATGACAAAGAATGCATATTCTGCATATGGATGCATATATTTCATATAATTTATTTACCCCCCCACACTTCTCAAAGATTATTTTCTAAAAATCGCGCAACTTTTATTTAATTCTCTGAAGTGGTCAACAGTATTTTATGGTCCTGTTTCCTTTTTTTCCAGAGTGCTTGTGAAATTTAGCTCTAATGGGGGTATTGCCAAGAGAGGTCCAGCACATACATCCCCACTATGCTGCTGACTGGCTTGTCAGGGAAAATAAGACAAAAAAATGTCTAGCAGAGTGGGGTTTCATAGAAAGTAAGAATGGATTGCGGCATTAGGGGAATACCTTCAGAAATATGGAGCTCCTCCCATGCCAGCCCATGGGTCTTATCAGAAATGATGACTCCACCATGGTAAGGTGCATATGCAACACGAGATCTTTGGGGCCACGAGAGAAGTCTGAAGAAATTTCTCTTGCCCAGCACTGCTGAATTTTATTTAATTGTAATCTCTTTAGTGGCTTCTAGGCTGACATCTGTTGCATCTCCTGGCTGGGCTCTCCTTCCTTTCCACTGTTAATATTTTGATGGGACCCAGAGCAAATGCTCTGTTAGGTAATCACGCAGAAGAGTAGGGTGAGAGTGCCCTTGCCAACACTATGTGTTTTGGGTGCTCTTCTGCTAGGTGGGCACTGTGCTTAGAGAACTGTTTTGGCTTCTAGCTCTTTTGCAGTTTTTAACTCTACTTATTTCAAGTGCTGGATTTCCTGCACGACAGACCCATAGCTCTGTCCAAATTTCCTTGCTCAACTTGTCTGAAACACACTGTCTCCCTTTTCACCGTCCTTTGAAGTATACCCTTTTAATGTGAATGGACTGCTTCTAGGGGGAAGACTTAATTGCCTTTCTATTTTTGCTCCTTTTTTTCTGAAAAAGGGATAGGTATCCCTTTGATTTTTGCTGCCTTTGGATGCTTCAAGCAGCTATGGGTAAGAACATTTGAAATGATGTATTGACATTTCAGATGGATCACTGACAGCCTTTCATGGTTATTAATGTCAAGCTGTGGTTTTACATAGCGGCCGTCATCAAGTTGCTTTTTAAAAACTGTATTGCTGCATGAGGTGTTCTCCTAATGTTTCATATTTAAGCAGAAATAAGTATGCAGGGAGAAGTAACTAAAGAGGATCTGTGTGCACCGAGGTTATGAAAGGTGGGACGGAAGGTGGAGGGGGATGACTTGTCTGTGGAGAATTAGACTGGACATCAGGAAGCATTTCTTTACCAACAACACAGTGGTCAAACACTGGAACAGGCTTCCTAGAGAGGTGGTCAATGCCCCACGCTTGTCAGTGTTTAAGAGGCACGTGGACCAATGCCCTTAACAATATGCTTAACTTTTTGTCAGCCCTGAAGTGGTCAGGCAGTTGGACTAAATGATTGTTGTAGGTCCCTTCCAACTGAAAATATCCTATCCTATCTTATTCTATTATTTGGTCCAGTCTATTTATGGTGGTAGGGCTTTCAAGCTGCTTGGTACAGGCAAACTGCTAATGTGAGAAGTTAGTCTTGCTGTTTCTGTGGAAAGTGGTGTCTGGAGATAACAGCAGTTTTTAAGTAGCAGAAGTAGGAAAACATTTAAATTGCAAAGCACCTGGGTGGCTTTACACCACCACTTATTTTGCCACCTACAATCTGTTGCATTTCTGCTCTTTTTTCTGCTGGAGTGAATATGTTGGTAGACATCTGCTTATTCATATTATTTGAAGATAAACCAACATGTACTGTGATCTGGTTCACAGTGTCATGTGTTAATGTTGGCTGTATTTTTTTAGGCAGGTGTTTTAAATTTTGTGTGTGTGTGTGTGTTATGAGAAGTTTGCAAAACAGCAGTAAAACTGAAGTGTGTATCTGTATAGTTTTGTAGAAAACCTGGAGAATTGGCTGCAGCGTTCAGCTCAAACTAATGCTGTTCTGAGAATGGCTCCCTGGGGTAGAAGAGTGGACAGGATTGACATTGTTGTGATGGTTTGTTTGACTGGGTGTTGTCAGCATGTCTTCCCCTATAACACGTTACTGTCCAGATAAGATGGGTTGAGATTGAATGCTTTTGTTGTAGGAATGGACATAAAACAATCTCAAGAACTGGAACAAATCAGAAAACTCTACTTGCTCAAAACCTGACTTCTGGGGCGAGTGACTTTTGTTATTCCAAGAGGGCAAATGTGAGGGACACTGAGCTTGTAGGCAGCCTCAGCAGAGTCTCAAGTCCCCATGCAGCTTCCTTGTCATACTGAGGACTTCAGTCATCATTGGTGGCAGGCACTGCTCTTGCATGTGGGTCCTGCAGGCTGGGTTGTGGTATCAGGCTGCCCTGCCCATTGCTGTGGCTCTGCTCAGCCCTGGAATGTTGAGGGGTATGGCCCTCTTCTAGAGGTGGTTTCACCTTCCTGTGTTTTACTGTGATTTCATCTGTTTTTCAATAGACATTTTTCCTTTCTAAGTGTGTAGGTAGAAGTAAATGCAGAAGTAGACTAAAGGGAGACTATCTTCTTCTTGCCTTACATTAAATACCCACTGAACACTGGACTGTAGTGCTTGCCCTCCAGCAAAGTGGTCAATTACTAAAACGTCAATTTAAACAGAAATTCCTATGTAGACAATGAAGTAAAAGATACTGAGAAGGGGAGTTCTTTCACTTCCCACTAATCCAGGTGTGACTTCTGAAGCTGAAGCCTGAGCATCTCATTTTGAAAATGCTGTTCTGTGACCAAAGTCCAATCTCTACTGCTTAGATTATGTTACCCATCTTGGAGAGCTACTTCTAACTTGAATATGAAGTATCTTAATACTCAGGTATTTGTGCCAACTATAGTGGTTCTAGTAATTTTAAACATAAATGGCAGATTACTATGCTAAAATATTGTGATTTTATGTAGAAATATATATGTACCTACATACAGGCTCATACTGTTATAAAGGGTCTAAAAATTAGAATGCGGATACCTTAAAATTGCACATGTTCCATAGTGTATGTTTGTGTGGTAAATGCTATGCTCTTACATTTTTAAAAGTTAACAAGATATTGTCCTGTTGTTTGCAATATTTACTCTTTATGTGCTAGGAGGGGCTCAGCAGGCTGAACTCCTTTTACTCTTGTGTAGTCAGTGAATTGGATTTTATATTTTTAAAAATTCTTTTTTTTTTTCTGGAAAATTGTAACAATAATTTGCTGTCGACTTTTAGCTGTATATTCAGGCCCAGTTAAAGACTATGATCCAGATAAAATATATTACTTTTTACTGGAGGAGATGTTGTATTTCTTTTTTCTTTGTAGTTTTTTTTTATTTTTTTTTATAAGAGAAAGAATGTGGTTCTGTAACAACATCTCTTTTTCGTTATAGAGTTCCTTTTTGGTTTTTACACATGCATGTCTCAGGGAGGATTAGCTGTTATCTCCTTGGTTTTTGCTATATTCACTGAGGAGTCCACATCGTTCTCTGAAACTAACACATGAAGGTTTTTTCCAGAAGGACTCAAACCAAACCTCTATATTTTTCTACACAAGTTTATGAATCTTCAAAATCCAAACACTCTTCTTGAAAAGAGCAAAGGTAGCCAGCCCAGAACACTGGACTGAGCTCTCCCAAACTCTGTGATATTAAAAATAGTAATTTGGATTTTTTTGTTCCAACTCACTTTTTCTAAGAGTGACTGTCTGGGGTAAAGAGTAATCTAAATTGGATTGCTTTAAGTCATCTTTCTGAGGTTGTCTCTGTAAGTGGTTTTATGCCTATTTCTTAAATTTACATATCCAAAATGCTCTTTGGAAAGCCCACGTGTCTTTTTTTTTTTTTTTTTTTTTTTCCACTAGAAAAGTTAACTACAACCTCCTCAGGGCTTCATGCAAAAGATCCTCTTGGGGGACCTAGTCATATCAAAGTGGATGCAATGACAGTGTTACTTTTTCAGGAGTATTAAGTGTGCTTATACTCAATAAGTGCTAGACTCTTTCAACAGGGGAAAGAAAATACTTTACAGAATCGAGAGACACACTGAGGAAATGGTGAGCAAATGTAAGTGGACCCTTGGGCACACGCTTGCTCTTGAAAAAACTACATGATAAGAGTCAGATTTGGTCCTTCCTCCCCACCCCCATCCCCTATAATTGTAAATGAGGTGTCAAGGATCGGGTGTTGCGCTGCACTTGTACCTTCTGCCACTAGACCGGTGTTGCACCTCCCTGGGTCGCCATGGGCAGCTTCTTTGCTACTGGTGTTGGTAGCGGCTCCCTGTGATCCATGCTGCTGCCCAGATCCTGTATTTATTTATCTTCGGAGCTTCAGGGTGTAGGAGAGTACCCACTGAAAGGGCCCACACTTGCTTTAAAAGGTTCATTTTTGGATTTTTTTTTTTTTCCTTTTCCTTTTGAGAAATCCCACTTCATCATAAAACTAAGCCATTATAAGGCACTTGCCTGTTGTACATGGCATGCATCTGATAGGTAAGGAAGAAATGAATAATGGAAGAGTGAGTTGTGGTTCTTTCTGGTATTAGCTTGTTTTATGCAATCACTCCACATTTTCTCCTCCTCCTGGAAGCTGACGAATGTGCTGGCCAACATCAGCCAAATCTCTCAGGAGTCCCAAAGGGATGCAGTTCTTGGAAATGGGTGTTGCTCCATGGAGCGTGTACTCTCCTGGTAGCACCTCTGTCCCTCATCAGGGCATCTTCCTTCTTGCCCCTGGGGACAAGAGGAGGAGGAAGAGAGAGGATGGGGGAGCAGTTGTGGTGAGCATGGGAAGCAGGAGGGGACAGTTTCAATGCAGGTCATAGGCAGGGGAAGTCACAGGGCATTTTTTTTGTTTCTTTATTTATACTTCTATTTCATGTGGAATAACTGTTTTGTTTTTTAATGATGTGTGAGGAATGCTGCCAAAAATGGAAAACATGAATTTGAATTTTTAAAGAATCTGATTGTGCCTCTTTTCCATTTAATTTCCATGAATATTCTGTAGACTATAATGGGAATATTCACTGGAGCAATAGATGAGAGATCTGGACAGGCTGGATTGATGGGCTGAGGCCAGTTGTATAAGGTTCAACAAGGTCAAGCGCTGGGTCCTGCACTTGGGTCACAACAGCTCTACGCAATGCTACAGGCTTGGGGAAGAGTGGCTGGAAAGCTGCCCAGCAGAAAAGGACCTGGAGGTGTTGGTCAACAGCCGGCTGAATGTGAGCTGACCGTGTGTCCAGGTGGCCAAGAAGGCCAATGGCATCCTGGCTTGTATCAAAAATTGTGTGGCCAGCAGGACTATGAAAGCGATTGTCCCCTTGTACTTGGCACTGGTGAGGCTGCACCTCAAATACTGTGTTCAGTTTTGGGCCCCTCACTACAAGACCGGCACTGAGGTGCTAAAGCATGTCCAAAGAAGAGCAATGAAGCTGGTGAAGGGTCTAGAGCACAAGCCTTGTGAGGAATGGCTGAGGGAACTGGGGTTGTTCAGCCTGGAGAAGAGGAGGCTGTGGGGTGACCTTATCACCCTCTATGACTCCCTGAAAGGAGACTGTAGCGAGGTGGGTGTTGGTCTCTTCTCCCAAGTAACAAGTGATAGGACAAGAGGAAATGGTCTCAAGTTGTGCCAGGAGAGGTTTAGGATGGCTATTAGGAAAAATTTCTTCACCAAAAGGGTTGCTCAAGCACTGGAATGGACTGCCCAGGGAAGTGGTGGAGTTGCCATCTCTGGAGATATTCAAAAGATGGGTAGATGTGGTGCCTGGGGACATGGTTGAGCGGTGGACATGGCAGTGCTAGGTTAACGCGTTGGACTTGATGATCTTAAAGGTCTTTTCCAACCTAAACGATTCTGTGATTCTATGTTATGCTAATTCTGTGGGACAAAAATGGGAAGTGAGTTTTGAATTCATAATTGTGAATATTCACAATGATAACCTATTTTATACGGTACCCATCCAAAATCATGCTTCATTTGCAACAAAGTAGACTCCAGATTATGTGTGCAGCTTTTGCAGAATTAGTACATGAGCAATGAATCTAAAACACCCTGAGCAAAACTGTGCCTAACCAAAGTATTACAAATTTTAGAAAAAAAAAAAAAAACTTTAATTGCTAAAGACAAGACATTGAGCTGTCTTGTTTGTATGAAATTTGTCATTATTCTTGAACTAACCCCAAACAGAGGAAATCGGGATAATTCTTCCAGACATTACAGCTGTGGAATAAGTTTCTTTCACCAGCAAGTCCAGCATGACACCCATCATGCAGGGGAAGATGGAGGGAAATGGTATGATAAAACAGTGGAACAAGATAAAAGAAATAGAGAGGCATCATGTGCTTAATCCCCAGACATAACATATTTAGGACAATGCTCCTGACCAAGTTTATACAAATTAGATTTGAGACTTTTTAAGTATGTGTTAATACTGAGATTACTTTTATATAATATATATCACATTATTTTCTCCATATATTTTATGCAATATTACCTAACAGGATCTGTTTGTATATAATTATATTTTCCTTGGTTTTGGTGACCAATTTCCACCTCTCCTTTTAGGTAGCCATATATGTCTGATAACTATCAGAGAGAAATCATCTGACTCACATAGTTATTTAAATAAAGGGGTAAGGAATAATGTTGCTAATGTTCCTCTTTGTAAACTCATACTGATTTTTGCTATTGTTTTGGGTATTCTGCTGGAGGGTTTTTTTTGGGCAAGGGGAAATCCATAAAATCTTGCAGCATTTCTTGTCATCTCTAAACTTAAGTGTGACATAAAAAGTTTTGTGAGTTTGGTGCTGAGAGTTTACCGCTTTCTGGCATTTTCCTGCTACTGCTGAATTTTCAATAAAATAAATAATAAAAAAAATCAGCTAGACTATTTTTATAATGCCATTAAAACCAGTTATTTTTATAGTAGGAAACAAATAATCTTACAAATGACTGTTTTATAATAGGTACTTTTTGATTTTTTGCTGAGCTTTTATTTTTAGAAATAAACAGAATTTTGATAATGCTAAATTTTGGTGTATCTTCAATGATTGTTTTAAAGCTATTTTAATTCTTAGTTAAACCCTTTAACAAAGTTTTTCCTCCAAGGATTTTCCTTCCTGGAAGGCCTCCTTCAGTGTAGACAGGTATTTTGACACTGTGCATGTTAACATGGATGCTTTTGATTTTTGATGGATATTGCCTTTTATTTCAATTTAGTTTAAGCCTCTTATATGTGCCATAACTTAAAATGAATGGGCATGCTGAAATCTGGAATAAGTGTCCAGAGAGAATAATTTCAGAATCTATTTCATATATCCATCTAAATGCACGCTTTGTTATACCATTTTTTTTTCCTTTGTAGAAAGAAGAAATCCTAATATTTACAGGCTACCAGGTTTTATTTTAGTGTCAATAAAATCCCAAGCTATAGCCTATATGAGAACAACATATTGAAATTTCAGCACCAAAACAGCTTGATTGCCTTTTTTTCCCCCCTTTCAACGAAAATGCAAATCAATGAATAGAATTTAATTATTTTATGTGTGTAGCTAAGTTGATTTAGCACTTAATTTTATTCAATACGTGTTCTATGGCTGACAGAGTAGTTATAAGGTACAGTTGATTGATACACTCTCCTTTCACCTTTGGAGACCTCAGTTTAATCCTGGCATAGGTCACACTGGAAATTAGTTTCGATAGGCATGTTTTACTCTTTAGTGCGTGTTTGTCCACATCATAAACCCATCAAGCAACATGATGCAGTTAACAGTCAATGCTGCGGACAAGCTAGTGACCAGATGAGCGGATGGGATTTTGAAGAGTAATTCATGTCCCTCAGCAGAACTGTGATTGGGAGCAGCCAAGCTCAGTTTCTCTTGAATTTCTGGTTCTGACTTGTTTCTGACTTGTCACTCATTTATTTCTAATGGGCAGCAAATGCATGTACTTGAGAAGTATGGTTTTCCCAGTTGCCTTCCTGAATTAAACTCCTTACTGCACGTTTTAAGGACCTAAGGACAACTATAGAACGGGCATTTTGATATAATTGGAAAGCATCCATTTTGACAACATCTCTAGTTGCTTATTTCGTCTTTAAAGTCACAGTGGCGAAATAAATCTAACCATAAAGTTAGCAGGTGTTCTCAGAGGTATTGCTGATTTGTATTCCAGTGTTACCTCTGTTCCCCAGGCAGCCAGGTAACCCCATCCCAGGTTAAGCAAGAATCCCTGAGGTAGAGCTCAGCACCAAATCCAGAGTTCCACGACAGGAGCAATGCCTCTCTGTGACTCGAGTGCAGGTAAGAGCTTTATTATTTCACATGCTCTGTATATGACTTCACCGTGCACATCCCCTATTTCTCAGAAACTAACTGCACGCTGAGCAGCAAAAAGGAAAAGCTAAATGGAAACCGGTAGGAAATCTGTCTGCAAGAGGCACTTGTGCCACTTACGCATGCAGGTGCAATAGCCTCATCAACTGCAGTACCTCTGTTTCACACCGAGCCTGCTTGCGTGAATAAGGTTTCCAGGATTAGTTGCTAGGCCTTTTATTTAGCTTTTCAAGGTATGGTTGTATTTCTGACATGAGCATAGTGTAATCATAGGGAATAATTTTGATGGATATCGGAGGAGAGGAGAGAGAGATGCTCACTGAGCCCAGCTGATGCATATAGGGTCATTTATGTCTTGTCCATAAACACATGAAGTAGGAGAAGAGACCCCTGGGAGGCCAGTGACACTAATGGAAAAGTTAAGTGTGAGACTGTACAGCTGGACTAGATGCCTTTTATTCAGAGTTGTTATTAATTTAGACAAAGCAATCTAGAGCTGTCAGGGGTATAACCTCTGCATTCACCTCTGTAAATTATCGTAGTCTCTATCACCTTAACAACAGGGATTCACATTGGGTGTTTGTCTTAGAGGTGAGTCTCAACCTCCTAGGTTAACTTGTGGTTTGAAAGGACATAATTCACTGTTGTTCCCTAACAAGTTTCTTCCTCACTGTTGCCTTTTAATAAGTTTCTTCTTCACTTTGTTAGCAGCTGATCTTGAAAGTGTTACAAGGTGAAGATGTCATCCTATACTAAATATAACCTGTAGAGTAATAGGCATGGTCCCTTTGTCTAACCAGACTGTGTACGGCCCTCAGAGGAAACATAGCCTCAGTTCCAAATATTCATACTGATTTTTGATACTGTAAGGAAAGGTTAGTGCTAGCAGTGGTGAATTTTTGTTCTCCTTTCCAGCTACAGTTGCGTACCAGCTGTACCATGTAATAGTCGCAACATTTTTTTTTCTTTAAAAGAGAGCAACCTTCACCCTGATGAGAATTGCAACCTGAAAAGACCATTCTGATTCGGTGGTCCCAACTGTCACCTCCCTGACCTCACAAAATAGACTTTCAGCTTTTGTGTATCACCTCCTGCCTTCTCCATACCCCCTGTGCTCTCATCACATCCTCCTCCACACTGACATTTGATTCATTGAGCTGGATTCTGACAGAGGAATCTCATGTTAGCCTCTCTTCTCGTGAGACTGACAAAACCTTTGTGATAGATAAGCTTTCTTCTGAAATTTGAAATAGCCTGGTATAAACCTGCCTTTTTTATGATTCTGCACCTATTGAGTAGGGTAGAATGCAGCTTAAGAACCAGGGCATCGGTTTCATGATATTTTTGAACTCTGCCATGGAGAAGCAGAAGTGATTTCATGTAATGTTAAACAACAGCTACGTCTCTTTCCTTTTCCTTATCTAAGGAAACATAACTCATTCTGTGTCTGTGTCCCTAATTAGTAACACTTACAAGCTTTGACCTTTCAACAGAGAGCTCAGCTGAGCTTCATCTGTACAGAATTGCCCCTACAATATAGCTGTGCCTAACAATAAAAACAATTTAAACCACATTAAAACATTAAAAAAAAAACCACTTAAAGGTTTAGACCCAGACACATTTCCACATTTATTCATCTTGAGCAGTAATTTGCTCTGGTAATAGTCCCAGTGAGACTGTAGTGAGATGCACTGCAAGTAAGGGAGGAAGGAAGAGCATCGCTTAATAAATAAGCAGTTGTGTCCTTCTGCTTCGTTTGCGTATGGCTCGATGGTCTTCGTGTCCAGTGTACGATTTCTTCCCAGGACCAGCCTAGTTCCAACAGCCCTCTTCTGCCACTTTATATGTACATATACTCCTTTGGCTTATTTTTTTTCTGATTAACTCTCATAACCTGAAGAAAATTACAGATGTTAAAGCACTAGCTGGAGTTTAATGTTTTTATCCAGACTGGTGTCACTGTCAGGGAAAACTGAAAATGTTTATTTTCCAAGTGACAGTGTAGGCATGCTCACTCTTGTGGCAGATTTCTGGCACCGGAGGACTGAGACCTGGCAAGCTTTGTGAAATCAAGTCGCTGATACCATGATCCCTCATGCATTTGGGAAACTTTCAGCTTGTGGAAAAATTGGTCAGGCTTTGATATAGCCCTTTACTCTTTCCTTTGCTTCTCCAGCTGTTATTACCAGCCTAAAATACAATAAGAAATAAGTTCTGTGTAAGAGTAAGCCTTTTTTTCTCAGTTTAGAAGAGCAATGCCGCCTTATGCCCAGAGAGCGGTTGAGCTGCCACGACTATATTTTGCAAGGTCCTAGTTCCTTACTTCAGATGATGAAAGTATCCTCTGCCTGAAATAATTTTAAAATTTAACAAACTCTTACTCAGAAACTATAATTTGTTATACTTAGCTACCTAGTTCAGAAGAAAAAAAGGCAGTCAGGCTCCAAACCAGTATGTTGTCTCTCAGCTGGTTCTGTGGTCTGAAGAAAACCAGGGCAGTTTGCAACTCCTGTCCTTCTGCACAAGTCAGAGAGCTTGTCCAGGGATTTCCATGGGCCACATCTCTGCTTACTCTAAACTCAACGGCTCCCTTTATATCAGTTAGTGATCAGCCAAATGAGTGCTTACAGGTTATACTGAGAGCGCCACTATTGGCAGTACCTTAAATCTAATTTGTGCAGGTTCTCATATTCCCTTACTTTCACTTAGTCTCATGGAGGAAATAATGGCTTTCAGTTTTATTCAGAGAAGAAGTGACGGTAAGCCCTTGTGCCAGCTGAAATACGTTGGATTCCTTTTCTTAGTAGGATGAAGTTATGTTGCAATAATTTCTTTGCCTTGAAGGTTTTAGACTTTAGAGAAGAGAATTTCTTTTAAAGAGATCATCAGCAAAATTTGAAACGTAATCTGAGTATGCTTTCTTTTTTTTTGTGAAGCTAATAACACCAGTTGCTCATTCTCATACAAAATAATATCACTATATGCCTGTTATTATGCACTTTACCACTATCTGCTATAAGACTCTTTGCAATGGAGATGCCAAATCTATCCCCAGGCAGAAGGCAATACTTCAGTGCCCAACAACTTGCCATAACCCTTACGCGAACCATGGTGTACGTTCTCTATCTATCTAATCAACTTCTTGTTGTATAACAGAGTGATGCTGTGTAATAGTTACCATAGACCTTTGATTTAGAGGAATGTGCTTTCTTAAGATTAGAAGAGGAAGTATGAGCTTGACTGGAAGAGTTCACCCTCTCTACGATTAAACAATACCCATCAGGTTGATCCTATAGTTAACGAAGGCTGCGGTCTACTGTGATCCGGCCAGGAGTAGCAGTCAGTTTGGTAGGCAGTTATGAAAGAGCTATCTGGAGTTTGCTTTTGTCTGAGCTGTTCTCTATCACTCTCTCCAATAACTCTTCAAAGATGATTTTTCAAGTTGAATGAGGTATCATTTGACTGAACTGCAATTCAAGAGTAACAACACCCTATTCAACTGAGTTTTATTTTTGTGAAAAACATGCAAACACACCGTGATCTGCATAAGAAAGAGTGAACATTAACAAAGAACTTTTCCCCTGCATGCTTTCCAAAAACCTGAGATGATCGAGAAATCAGATATGCAATACCAGAAGTGAGCATTGAACCAAACATGCCCTTCCTCAGGATTGTCTTCTTATGCAAGTATATCTCATACACTGCAGATTATCCTTTCATAGGCTTTTTCCCCCAATATTCCTTTTTTATGACATTCACAAAGATAAATATTAATCACTTTGATCAAGTAAACATGGATGTTTCTCTTCAGCTTCCCCACTTTATTTATTAAAGAAATAATACATTATTTTGGTAACATTTCTTTCAACAATTTAATAAGTGAAGTGATGCTGTTAACCTTCAATTTAGAACATCTGGTTTTTTAATTCAACAACATATTTCGGATTTAAAGCATCTGAAAAGCGTAATGTGTCTACACATACACCCCAGACTTCTGGACTTGTTATGAAAACAAAATTAAAGAAGAAATCATTGACAATGGAGTGCTTCAACAGTTGGAAGTGCTGACTTTTTTTGGTGGATATAAAAGTACCTTTTATAGCTGTCATTTTAGCAAAATTGGCTTAATTCCCCTCAGTATTGTATTCTAAACTTCCACTGGCATAGATAGAGGAAAATGATACCTTGCTATTTAAGACACTCTGCTTTATGCATCTATCTATTAACGTTTGATCTTTTGCTTTTGCATGTACACCTTAGACTTTTGTAAGTGCCTTTCAGCTATCATGCAAAACACTGTCTATTTTAGATGGCTGAGGTCATACCAAACTCATCTCTGTTAAAAGCTGCCAATTCAACTCCTCCTCCCTCGCTATTTGACCTAGGCTCCTTCTGAGCTGTTCAGCTGTGGAAACAACTCAAAAGGAAACAGTTAATGATGGTAAACTGGGGTGTCATGGTTCTCTATGTATGGCTATTGTAATACAGATACAGCAGGCCAGCAATGACTCATCAGTAGCACCAAGCCTGCAATTTTGCTGCGTTGGCAATTTCAAAGAAGAAAAGCAGCTCACAATTACATGTATTAAACTTTCAGATGATGCAGAAATTATGATGTACATCATTTATATTATCAGTCAAACTATAGGGAGAGAACGTCAGGTCTTTATGTGGCCCAGGTGCACATTTCTTATAATTTAATCAGCACAAAGCACCCTCATTTCACCAGAGAACTCTAATTCATGCTCTGAAAACCACACCATGCCCTCTGTCTTCCCCCTGCTGCAGTCAGTAAATTACAACTAACGATTCATAACTGTTACCTGCATTTAATCTAGCGACCTTCGCAGCGAGTTCAGCCAGCTCCGCTCTACAACCCGGTAACGTTATACAGAATGCCATGAATTATCTTCATGGAGATTATGGATATCAAAAGGGACTGCTTTAAAAAAACCCAAACCAAACAGCTAGTAATTTGGTTTAGGCAAATGCATGTGGGAAATGCGTTAACGGGTTAAATGCAAATCCCACGCTGATCTGTGGGAACAATGTCCTTCAGCTCAGCAAGAGCATCAGTAGTGGGAGAGCGCCAGCTACCTGTCTGCTTTCCTCTCCGTTTCTTATTGCCTCCCTTCCTCTCCTGCTCTGTCACAAGCCAGGGACTGGGGTAACAGGCTGAGGAAGCAGCTATACTGATGGGCTGGATCCTGCCAGCAAAGTCAAACTTGGAAACCTAGGAGGAGAGTGTTGGGGCAGAGAGACAACCTGAGTTAATGCCCAGGGGAGTGGGAAGCATTTGCTGGGTGTAGAAATGTGATGCAGGGCTGGGAGGAGGTTTTGGGGATGTGTGTGTGTGTCTGTATTTGTTGTTTCTACCTGAAATGCGGCTGCCAAGAGTTCGCTGTCAGCGTTATGTGCTAATTCTTGCTGGTGATGGGGGGGATCCTTAAGAGGTGCTCTAGGAGGGGATGGAGGGCTGCGAGGTGCCCATGGGTGAGGGGCCATCTGCCAGAGTGGGGTGCTGGGGAGACCTCTGGCCTGTGCCTCTCCCCCCACACGTGTCCAGTGAGCTGCACCACTCTGGAAAGGCCCTCGTGGCTGTACACTCTCAGAGCTGGAATGGTCGTCTTTGTATGACCCAAAAGCGTAATGAAGAAGTTAGGGCTGCTGTTTTGAAAGCTGTCCAAAGAGGATTTGGATGCTTGGTTCTCATTTAAGAACTGGTGGGAAAACAGGTGCCAAAATCCTGGCTTTGACATCATAAAGCTGCCTGCCCCGAACAAAAGCAAGAGAGAGAGACGAGAAAGTCAAATGCCTCCTCAGTTGACTGAAACTCACTGATATCATGTCAGGGTCAAAGAATTTATTTTTCTCCCTATGTCTTCTCACCTTTGCCTACTTCAAAATGAAGGGTGAGGGTAGGGAAAAAACCCCACCTAGGAAGTGTTACAGTTGCTTTGATATTTTTCTTTTTGGAATTATATTTTCTTCCATTTAATTAAATTTTCTTTTTTTAAAGGGAATTTAAAAAAAACACCAGTCAACCAAAAAATTAATTTCTTGTACTGTTCTAGTGAAAACTATTTCTGGGTATAGGACCTGCCAGTCTGTGTGTGGATTAGCATAAACTAGGAGAAAATATTGAAAATTGAGAGATGTACTTTTTTCATCACAAAAAAAAAATTCATATGCAAAGGGTGAGTGAAGAAAAATCAGTCAAAGCTTAATCTCTTGTGGTGGGTTGACCCTGGCTGGATGGCAGGTGCCCACCAAAGCTGCTCTATCCCTCCCCTCCTCAGCTGGGCAGGGGAGAGAAAATATAACAAAAAGCTCATAGGTCGAGATAAGGATGGGGAGAGATCACTCATCGATTATTGTCACAGGCAAAACAGACTCAACTTGGGGAAATTAGTTTAATTTATTACCAAATCAGAGTAGGGTAATGAGAAATAAAAACTAAATCTTAAAACACCTTCCCCCCCTTCCCCGCCTTTTTCTTAACTTTACTCCTGATTTTCTCTGCCATCTCCTCCTCCTCCTGAGTGGCACAGGGGGATGGGGCATGGGGGCTGGGCTCAGTTCATCACATGCTGTCTCTGCTGCTCCTTCCTCCCCAGGGGGAGGACTCCTTACACTCTGCCCCTGGTTCCTCCACAGCAGACAGTCCTCCATGAACGTCTCCAGCCTGAGTCCTTCTTCGCAAACTGCCCCAGCGTGGGTCCATCCTTCCCATGGGGTGCAGTCCCTCAGGCACAGACTGCTCCAGCGTGGGTCCCCCATGGGGTCACCAGCGTGACCAGCAAACCTGCCCCAGGCTGCACCCGGGGCTGCAGGGGAATCTCTGCTCTGGGGCCTGGAGCCCCTCCTGCCGCCCTGGCCTGGGGGCCTGCAGGGCTGTGCCTCTCATATATTCTCACCCCTCTCCTCCAGCTGCTGTTCCCAGCAGGTTTTTTTCCCCATTCTTAGCTATGTTACCCCAGAGGCGCTACCACCATTGCTGATGGGCTCAGCCTTGGCCAGCAGCGGGTCCCTCTTGGAGCCGGCTGGTGTTGGCTCTGTTGGACACATGGGAAGCTTCTGGCAGCTTCTCACAGAAGCCAGCCCTGTAGCCCCTCTGCTACCAAAACCTTGCTACGCAAACCCAATACATGTCCACTTAACAAAAATATTTCCATCCATTTTACTCATATGCTTAATTCACAATAAAGGAAACACAGCTGATGAGTTAAAAAACCACGCTAGAAATGAAGAAAAACATTAACAACGGTTCCTCTAGCTACTGACTATTTTTGTCTTGCTTTAAAGGGGTGCTGTTAAAGATAACGCTGTGGAGGTTGGAGAGGACCAGCATGCCTTATTTCTAAGCTAAGGGCTGAGCTCTGTCATTTGGTAGTCTAGGTAACTAAAGTAGGTTTTATGAAAGGAAAATAATTGCTCTTAAAAATTCATGATTCCTGTTTGGCATATCTCTGATCATCTGAACTTTTATAAATTTAAAAGATACAGAACATCTAAAGAAGCCATAGAAGAACGTCTAAATTGCCTAGTCCAGAGTGGTATACTTGTGGTGAGCATGAGGCCATCAAGTAGGCATCATAAATCCAGACTGTTTAATTGTATTAATAAAAGTTCATCCATGTGATTGTAGGGAAGCGTCTGATAGTCTGGTACATTTGTTCTGGTGATTAATACATCGTGCATGATGTCCTGAGACAGCCAGGTATTTTTCAGCTTCAGTTTTATAGGTCTGTCGGTGTCATCACACCTAAAGATTAACAGGGCTCCTAGCATGTGAATGGGGTCACTTGTTCTTTGCCTTCCCTAGTTAACATCAGAATAAACTAGTCCAGATCCTCTTTCCAGAAAGGATCCAAACTGTGTTTGAAAAATAACGTTGTTAGACAGCTTCACACTGGCCATAGTACACCTCGCTGCCATTCGAGCCTCCTGACCCAGATTTGTATGCATTGCAGGTGGGAGAAGGACTCACCAGACGAGGAGTCACGTGTCACCCCTGTGTAGCACGTCTGCAGCTGGCTGTGCATCTGTACCACATATCCCAGCTAAAGGTAAACCGGCTGTCTTGTCTTTGATCTGTTGATATTCTTGGTGGTGTTGAGGTTATCCATGTTTCAGCTTAATACAGAATGACCGAATTGTGCTTTTTTCCCCTCATATGTTTGCTTTTTATTCATTGCTAGCCTCTCCATAGTGGGATGTCTATTCCTGTGGTAGCAGTGCTATCCAGTATTTTGCAACTTAAACTCTGCTAAGGGCTGTACGGTATAGTTCGTTACCTTGAGAGAGGTCGTGGGTGTAATGGAGCAACAGGTTGAGGCTGCACGATCACAAACGTAGATCACAACATAGAGTAAATCACAGGAAACCCCACAGCGCTGGGAGTTTCCAACAAAAGGCTGTTCGCAGATCTGTAAATAAGTCTGAATGCCTCTTACTGTGCTGGTGATACACAACTCTCTACAGGTTTGACTAGCTATGTCAGAGCAGCTGAAGAGCATACGTTGTTACGGAGGTGACACGTAGGGAGGGTATTGATGAGTACAGCCACACGGATTTTGCTCAGTGTTTACGGGACACGAGAGTTGCATTATCTGATATTTTGTATGAGTGGTGAACACTTAAAATTCCTATTGGGTTCAAGTCCATGTGAGTTGCCAGTGCCATAGAAAGATGAAGAGTTACTGCGAACCATTTTCCCTTAGCTTCTTTACTGAAACACTTCCAGTTACTTATTTTAGAAGGACCACATATTCCCCCAGACAATTTCTTGGCTTTCCTGTTCTAGTCAGTGCCAGATACCAGTGCCAGTGATTTTTCTCCCGCCTATTGTGGTTACAGTATTTCTTCAATAGAAATTGTCTGGAGGCCACAGACTAATTTTACTAAAGTCAGTAGATGGGAATTACATGGCATTGACTCCTGGGCTCTCTCCGTCTGTTTCAGATTATAACTATTGACCTAGAGGTGAAAGGCTCTATATCCCATTACCGATTCCCTGAGTCATATGGTTCCTTATAACAGTGCTTTAAAGAGATGATGCAGGATGCTAGTATTCAATAGCATCTGTACTAATAGCACTTACTCAAATTTATTGGCAAAGGTACCTTCCAGGTTTTGTTTTTTGAACAATGAATAAATATCTGTATGTAGCTGCACTCATGAACTCTTCGCAAAATCCTCAAGTCCTTATGCATCTAAACTTTTTGCTGAAGACAAATATCTTAAACAAGAGTTAAAGACAAGAAGATCTGGATTTGTTTTAGAATTCTGGCATACTATTATTCACAATAACATGCTGGCTATAATAAAGGCCTTGAATTCAGAAAATCCCCTGGTATCACATTTTTCTATTTTGAACGCCAGTGTAGTCCTTTTCATTTGTGATTGGGAATTAGCACAATTTCTCATTACTGCTATCTTAAAAGCTACACATCTTTGCATTTCAGTCCTATTGTGTAGTGTGTACATCTGAATAGAGAAGAACTGAGATAAAAAGGAACCAGAGTTAGGGAGGGTAACCCTTCTTGCTATTGAGTGCACATGGAAATCTGCAACATCACCGACCATATATTGTTTGTTTGTTTTTCCATTTTTTTTTCAATTACATCATTACTTTAAGCAACAGATGTTGTGTCCCATCCTGTATGTATTATCCTCTGACGAGTTTTTGGTTACATGATACAACACAGACGAAACTGCTGGACATCTCAAAAATTATACTGATTTCTAATATTTTTAAATAAGAAGATACCCGCCCCTCCATTCCATTAACACCGTTCCTCAGGCATCAGTGAACTAGTTATTTCCTGTAGTGTTGTGTGGCTGTTCTGTTATTTTTTGTTGTTATTTGTGCAGTGGTAAAATTGCCACAGATTGGCAGTGTGACAAAGAAATAGCTTTTTGACATTATCCTCAAGATGTTTGGCTAACCATTAGTAACACATTTTAAAAAGTAATTCTGAAGCATCAGAGAAAATATGCGAAGATACGTAAGACTTGTAAGCAAGTTCCTATTGAGCTATGTATTTAGCATACCTACGCCTAATACTAAGAAACAAGACACTGATAACAACTGAAAAATAAATCACACACAGTTAATTATAAAGGACACGATCAGTATAAAACTACAAACAGGAAAATATGATCTAGTTTTCCTAGCACTTTGAATATGTGGACTAGCAAAATGTATCTATTTTCTTTCTTTTTTCTCCGATGCTGTGCATATGGAAATGAAAAGACAATCTACTTTTTGGTATTTCTTTATCTATTATTACAAAACAGATGTGTATCAGGTGTGCAGATGTTGACTGAAGTGGACTAAGTTTTATTTGGTATGTCAACACAAAAATTGTTTAAGTGAGAAAAAGTCAAGATTTGGAGAAGGGATGAGTTTCAGATGCTGTATCAAAAAATGGCAGCACAGAAAAGGTTAGGTAATGTGTAAATAGCGAAATAGAAAAGCATACATTTAAAGAAGTAAGAGTTAAAAAGAAGCCTAAATAAAAAGAGAATATAGTACACTGAAACAGCTGATTTAGAGTAACATTTCTGGTAATACTCAGAAAAAAATCTTGGATATTGTTATATGTCTACTTTTATATTGAAATGTAGCAAAAAAGAATCTGAGAGCAAAAGGAGTCTTTTTAGACACCTTTTCTTTAAAAATCATCACCAAAGAATATTTACACCATTCATTGCACACCAAAACCAGATACAGAATTCTTATTTTTGTGTATGTTTTCTCCTCCTGTCCTTCTGGGCACCTTGAAGGTTGTGAGTAGAAGTCATAAAGTGTTTAGAAAAAAACGTTTGGAATCTCTCAGTTAAGAACGGCGAGGATTTCGAATGAGACGTCCATTGCCAAATGAGAAATGGCAAAGGCAAAAAAAAAAGTAATCCAAAGCTTTCATAGGTTTCATTGTCATTAGCAACATTAACTGGAAAGTGGAGCAGTCTGGAAGGAAGTGAGCAGATTAAATATAGCTAAGTCTGCCACATTTCCATCTGCTTTTATGTATCCAAAACAGAAAAGAGCCACCTGCTAATCAGAAGCAACACATCTCATTTATGAATGCAATTAGTCTTTTTTAGTTAATCGTCTTAATTAGTTTTGAAATCTTTAAACATACAGGAAAACAGCAGAAGATCAAAAGATAATAGTTCTACAAATGACAGTCATAAAAATATGATGAATAATCAAATGAGTTCGGGGCAAAATCATGAAAATCGCAGCATAAACAAGACTGTGGTAAAAATAATAATTAAAAAACAACCAATCTAAACAAAACCTCATCTAAACAAAACATATGATAAAAATGGAAGAGGGAGAAAAACAGTAAAAATATCTCCCCAGTGCCTTAGTACCTTCCTCGCCTCCAAAAATCCCACGGTATAAACACAGACTGAGGAAAAGGCAAACAAAACAAGCTCAGTTGACCATATTTAAGTGTGTTGCTTAATTGCACAGACCTTCGTCATCTAGGCTTCAGCTGGTTGTTTTTAAAACTACATGTTTTCCTCTTCAGTTACTTTCATGTAAAAAACCTACATAGCTAGGTTATTTACATACCAATCCTCTCCAGTAGCGGCAATGATAAGGGAGTTTCTAGATTTTATCAAGACTTTTGCTCACTTTTTTTTTTGTTTGTTTTTCTTGTGAGCAGGGTCAAGTGTGCATCCGTGGGATATCTGTACAAAAAAAGATGTTGTGGTTCTGTGATTGCTTTCGCTGAGGAGCAGAGCACCCTGATGCTTTGCAGGCTGCCTTTGGGAGTGTAGTTTCGGGTTGGTGCAGGGCTGGATTTATTTGTCAGCACCAGTTTCGACCTGCTTCTGGCCAGGTGTTAGTCAGAAGCAGTGTTGGTTTAGTTTTGGTCAGTCAAACTCCTAGCCTTTTGGGGTAAAATTCATGCCTTGAGTAACTTCGGTGGGGTCACTGGACAAGACCTGATTCCTTTAAGGTGTTTTACATCGCTATGATGTATCCATCTAAGAGTTCATTTCCACTCCTATTTTCCCTGTAATTTCACCCTTTCTATCTGCAAATCTGCACTTCCTGAGTAAAATCCTCCCAGGGCCAAGAACTGGAGGATACGTATCTGATCCTTTGGGGTCTGCTGGAACCAAAGGTCTGTATTTATGAGCAGGCTGATGAATGCAGCTGCATTGGTGGGCAGGGGATAACACCAAGCCCCACGGCCTCGTCGGCATCAGCAGCCCACGCGCATGGAGGTGCCGCAGCACTGAAATGCGGGCTCGCCCACCCAGCACAGGAGATTCACCTGAGCCACCTGTCAGTAAGAGACAGCCGAGTTGCAAACTGGCCACGTCCATAGCTAGTGTATCTGGGGGGTTGGCAAGTACGTCCCTGCCCTCCCTCTAGGGTGTCATCCCCGCAGATGAGCTGCATTAGCATCTTTGCTGCTGATACCGCAGAGGGCACCCATAACTTCAGCTGGGAGGCCAGCGTGCAGCTCACAGCTGTAGGCTTTTTTGGCTGCATCAATATTGAAGTACTTTGCATGCATCTAAGAAAATACAGCTGCTTCATGCAGCAGAGCAATACTGTCGTTTTACAGGTTGGTTCGCTACAAAAGTGTTCCTATAGTTGAATTCAAGTTGTGTCTGGTCATGTATATGTCCCATTTTACAACATGTGCGTGCAATCTAGTTTCCTTACGGAAGAGAGCAAACAGGTAGTCTGCAAGACATATCTGGAGTGTCAGGGAATGATAGAAAGATTGGCTTTTAACATGAAACAGACTTTTGAGATAAAGATGAGGAAGAGTGAGTTTTAATTAAACATCCTCTCAGCTTATCTTCTCACTCAAGGGAACAGGATTTTTCAGCCATTAAAAGCAACTGGAGCATTGCAGTCCTTTTTTTTTTTTTTTTTTTTTTTTTTTTCTTTTTCTGGAAGGAGAAATAGGATAGAGTGAGGCTTACACTGTGCAATTCAGAAAAATTCAGATGTGGCACATTTGCTCTGCATGTGTTGCAGTACTGTGTACAGGATGCAGTTTCTCCACCCCGCGATGCTTTCAGCAGCGGGATGTACAAGATGGCTAGTCAAGGGGGGTGCGCCCAGAGCCCACCTTTTCCAGAATACCCTGGATAACAGCTGGTAAAATAGGGAGGTGTAAGCTGTGCGTGCATGTCACGTCAAACATCCATCATGCTAAAGAGGGAGACGACTGTCAGCTGGATTAAACAGTAACCAGGGAATTGCAGGGAAACTTTAGAAAAAGGAGTCAGCTTGAAAAGGAGCAACAAAGCAGCATGAAGCCTGGGTGTTTGTGAGTGCAAGCTAACGTTTTGTAAGTGCCCAGCATAGCGATTCACCTGCTCTATCATCAGTATTGATCCTGAAGATACAGGTCACAGATTGGCAGTGATTTGCAAGTTGTTAATAAATCAATAAACTAATGTAAAACTATGTGAATTGAACAGGATTTTTTCCCTGCGATGCTAGTGAACAGCAAGATCAGACCATTGTGAGAGAATGAAAAATGAAAAGGCTGAACTGCAGAGAACATTTTGTTCTTTTACAGTATTTGTGATGTTGCTCAGAGATATTATAGCTCCTCCATGCGTTTTTGCCTTAAATAGTATGTGGGTTGTACTGATATTGTTGTTTCTTTGCTTTCTAGTTACAAAAAATAAAAAAGATATATTTTAGGGCCTATATCAGACAAAAAAATTAACTTTTTGCCTCTCTATATAATATTTATTATGTTATGAGTGAAAGGGAAAGAAGAGGGGTAAATAACACCACAGCTCTTTTCTTTACTTCAATTACTAAAGAAAAAAAGAAAAAAGAGCAGGTGTTTGAAAAACCCTGTCATATAAGATTTCCACTTTCTTTGGAAAGCAAGAACATTGAAGTGAACCTACAATTGCTGGTTTCCTCTAGAAACAGTAACACTGACCTTCCTCTAATCCTTTTGACCTACTATTGTAAGGCTGCTTATAAACAGAAATAGAAACCACATGCTGTCACTCAGGGCATCCTTAATTTCTCATCCCAAGTAAAATAAAGCTATATCCTTCGTGAGAGAGCTCATAATTTTTCTCCTTTCTTGCAGCTGAGGAGGAACGTAATGGAAAGCGACACTGAAAAATCACAGGTGGGTAAAAGTGTGGCTACACCTTTTAGAGCTGA
Organism: Egretta garzetta; assembly: GCF_000687185.1. NCBI lineage: Eukaryota > Metazoa > Chordata > Aves > Pelecaniformes > Ardeidae > Egretta > Egretta garzetta. The sequence goes on from NW_009260608.1 coordinate 1,145,476, forward strand.
AAAATATCTATCCAGAAGATAAAAGTATATGGTTTGGTTTTGTTGTTTGGGGTTTTTTATTTGTTTGTTTGTTTTTTAATTTTGTGTGTATGTGAGAGTGCTCCTACAAACAGCCTCTCACTTAGCTGTAAGTGGACAATTTCCCAAGTAGGTAATTCCTGAAGGAGTCTGTTAAAAAATACTGAACAACTGTTGGTCACATTCATGGTGATGCTTGACATGGCCAGCATTTTTCTACTTGCTCCCCAGTGCACCAGAGAGACTGCTGGTGACAAACACAGGGTGAAGGCACACCTGCCTTTGAGGCTGGAGGAGCAGTGCAGTTTTAGTGTCAACAGGGGGACCGAGCTCACCCCTTGAACATCCATGTGTATGTCATGGTGGTTCACTGTGCAGTTTTAGTTAGAACTGTTCTAGGAGTTTGGTGGAGAGGAGAACGTGTTGAACCAACAGCTCTTTTTGAGCCATGGGCACAGTGAGGATGTTCAGTCAGGTGATCAGACTGCCCATAGGCCAAAGCAAAACCCCCCAAACACCTGTAACATAAAAGTGAGGACCTTAGGAACATTTGTTTCCACAAGAAAATCTTTTGGTTTTATGCTGATTTACTTGCTAATGTAGATAGAGCCCAGAATAAATTCCAGTTTGTAGAACTGGGTATCCTCATAAATTACTTCTAGTTACATATGTAAATATCAACAACAAAAAAAGAGAAAGATTAAATCAAAAAGCAATTTTTAGAGAAGTCCAGATTGCTTTAGATCTCTTGAAAGATGCTGTCCAAATAGGAACAAAATCAGAATTCAAGTTGCACATATTCATAAATACTCCATTAAAAGGGCTCATGTGCCTCAAGCCTCTAGCAAATAACTTGATTCTGGGAAGAAAAAAAAAAAAAGTTGTGATTCTTGCTTTTTACAGGCTAATTGGTATTGTTGTCAGTTTCTTAACCTTTTAGTCCTTTAGCTCGTCATAAGTGCCACTGTGGCTTAGGTCCTCATCATGGCATTTATGCTAGGGCAGTTTTGATGATGTAAAAGCATGGGTTGCACAAACACCTCTCGGGATTGGGTTAGGTGTTAATGATCCCACTGTTGGATTGGGGGCTGCACCAGATCGACTTTATTGATCCCTTAGGGTTCTATCTTTTTGTATTATTCCGTATCTTCTTGTTAGAGATTCATGGTACGATACTGTCTGGTATGTTGTGTATCAAGTAGCTTGGACGATGGATTGCCATCCCAAATATCAAGCAATTTGAGTGATGGATTTTCATCCCATGACAAGTTGGGACTAACTGCATCTAGAACTGATAGCGCAGCTGTAGTTCAGAACAGCACAGAGATTATATGAAACCTTATGTTTCCATGAAGTTCCTCATTTGCCCTGAAGTTCCTCATTTATAGTAAATAAATGTTCCTGGATACTTAAATGTTTCTACCATCACAATATTTGAGTGAAAAATAACAATGAAAATTAGATATGACTGAATTCTTTTCTGAGTTACTTGGAGGCCTGTGGATATTTAAGGGATCAGTCTTTACTTCTTTTTCAGGGATATGGAGTGACAGAAAGTGGCAACTGATCAGAAATCCCATTGCTTGTAGGAATGGTTTTGGTTATGCGGCTGAGTTGCATGAGGAAATGCCTCTCAATTCAGAGATCAGGTTTCTCCTGGAAGAAAAGCAAAACCAGTTAGCTGTATGTAGCAAGACCTCTGCCACAGACGCTTGGTATTTTGGATGTTCAAGCCACAGAGAACAGATTCAGGTGCAGCACAGATTCTGTGTATGCTGGTCCTACTGGAGACTCAGGATTGGGTCTCCCATACCTCAAGCTTAGTACCCATCACTCGGTGACCCACACACCTCCTCAAACGTAGATCCTTCCCACTCCTGCTGCTGCTGCTCCCCCTCATATAACTGTTCATTGGATTGGAGACTGACCCTGTAACCCATCCACCTCATATGTAAAAGCCTTGCTCCAATCAGTGTGTACATGTGTGTTTGTGTACATAAAGTGGGAAGGCTATCACTAAGGAAGACTAAAACATCCACTACTGCTAAGGAATGGCCTAGGGAAAATATTTTGAGAGATTCTGGTATGTGTATTTCCCACAAAACACCTTTTGTATAGACAAATTCTATATTAAAACCAAATTGCAGACTGCTGTGAATTTTTGAACCGAAAATGTCATGACAACATTCTTTAAAGTTTTGAGATGCCACTGGTTTGGGGTAGAAATCTCTACCAAGGTCATTCTATTTGCTGCATAACTTGCATTTGTTCACCTACAGCAGGAGGACCCTGCAGTGCACAGCAGTACCTTGAGATGACAATTATTCTGATTTGGAATTTTGTGTACAATAATTAAACAGTCAGGTACCAGCAGACATGTGTTACCCTGAGATAACACGCTCCTTGGAAGTATCGTGAGGCAGAAGGTGAAATTAGTGCCTCCAATGACCTGGGAAACACATTATCTCACCACTGCACAAGCTGGAGGGTCTATTGTTACTGTATACCAACTATTAGCGTTATTAGTTGCATTGTGATTGATTGCACCATGTAAAACATATGTTTAAAACATGTTCACCGTTGTGCATCATGCGATAATTATGTCTGACTCTGAAGGACCAATATATCAGGTGTGAGTCGATAGGAGCGTGAGGTATTGGGTTTTTTCACTGGGATATGCAAGGCTGGCAAAAGTTATCTTGAAAAGGACTCAAGCATTGGAGTCCCGCAGCTTCAACAAAACCAACATCCATAATGCAATAGAGAGAGTACTCGCGTGTAATCGGCTCCAGTGGAGCATTCACAACTGTTGTGTTTTATTCGCTTTTTTACGAATGTACGCGTGCATCTCTGTGTGCTTGCATGCCCAGAGCGATCTTCACTGTGCTTATTTTTAACCTGCTATTATTTTTGGCCCCCTCCTTCCTGCCCCCGATGGTGTCGGCTGTTTCATGTTTCAGGTGACTGAGAGGAAGCGTTTTTTCCACCTCCGAGCAGCCTGGCACCGCACCTGGGACACGGGTCGGCTGGTAAGTGCAGCCCTGGCAGACAAAGGGCTTTGTGCTGCTTGCTCCTTCTCGCAGCTCCGCAGCGAGGCACCACATCAGAGGGAAGAGAAGGTCTATCTTTAATCTGAGCTACTCGGGAAATCAAAGGAGGTGGATTAAAACAAGAGCAGTGACTGATTCCCGTAGGAGATCACTTTTCCTGTTCCATTTGATATAATGAACAGGATAATCAAAGCAAGGTTAGAAACCCCCTGTACCTTTTCTCCAAGGATTTTTGTGCTGTCAGTTCACAAGGTATTGCAATAATTGAACACACGTGTGATAATGATTTAAAAAATAATTTCCTTTTTTACCTTAGAATAATTTACATATAGCTGCTCTGGCAAGGTGCGTGTCTTATGAGTCATCAGGCTTGTAGTTAAACATGTTAAATCTCATTACACCTGCAGCTGTTTGGTTCTTTGCCTCTTAGCGCCTCTTGGTCTTTGCTAAAAATAGTTACAGTGCCTACATAAGGACTGTATTTCAAAGATATGGTAGGATGTTGCTTGTTAAGTTCAAATATAATAATGAAGCAGAAATCTGGTTCACGCTCAGAGAGGAGAGCATTAGGAGGAGGACAGATCCTGCAGAAGCGAGGCACCAGGTTCGGCCGGGCTGTAAGGTAACAGCCTACTGACACGTAGTAATTGCTCTTTCCTTTTAAAACCGGCGTGCTGCCAGGACTGTGCTGGCTTCTCAGCGAGGATCTCCGGAAGGGCATGAGCGAGGAGCTACCCACCTCCTGCACTGGCATGCTCACAGCCAGTGGATGCGAGGAGGGGTCGTCCCTGGGGCTTCCCCGTTGGCTCCACATCGAGGTGTTCCTTTGCACACCCCCGCTTAGTGCAGGGGGATGCAGCCCTGCGTGGGGGTGGCCCATGAGCCACCTCGCGCTGCATTTGCTGCAGTGTCCCAGGAGAATCCAACAGAGACTTTTCCTGGGCTGGCAGTAATGCAGTGACTCCCACCAGCTCTCGCAGTATTTAGTACCACGGGAAAGCACAAGCGGTGCTTTAATGCGAAGGGGTGCGGTATGTCCTTCACTGGAAATGCCTGCTGTATAAGTGAAATGTGCTACTCTAATGTGTTTTAGACAAATTGGTGATTTTTTTTTTTTTTCCCACCTTCTTTTCTTTTTTACAATGAGGTTAAGGTGGCAGTGCAGGATCTCAGCTAATTCTGCGCTGGCTTGCTTTGCACTTCAGTTGAATCCACATGGGATGGTGATATTCAGCTCTGCGTTACTGCTATTTCTCACTTTAATGACCCTGGTAAATCTTTAATGATTGCCATCACTGTCAGAAGGGCACAAAGGGCCCTCATCTGTCTTGATGCAACCTAAGAAAATATGCTCACAGATGTCAATTAAAATAATGGCATTGGTGGTAGGTCACTTGTATTTTTATGGGTACCCACGTCTTCTTGCAAAAAGCGGCACAAAAATTCCACTCATAATCATTATATTCACTAAAAAAAAATGTAGATGTCTTAGGTTTTGTTTTGATTAAGCAGGGCGGCACATTCCAGACAAAATGAATTGGGACAGGCTTTTCACAGAAATGGGCCTGGTTATTTCAGTATGCCAGAGTACCTAAGATATAAGCTGTTATTTTAAATTAGGTATTCTGAAGTGTGAAATTTTCATCCTGTAAGACTTGCTTGAAAGTCTGTGTTAGAGAAATTCTTTTAGCATTAGAACCAAGATTTTTCCACCACTTAAACATTGTTTCATCATGAGTGATTTCTCTATCACAATGTAGCCTTCAAGACATAATTCTCTCAAATTATGGGGTATGTTAGCAGCCCTGTGAGCTAGGAACTGGATATACAGCTCTCCTGTTTTCATTAATAGCAGTTGCCTGCCTAATTCACTGAGCAGCACAGAGAAAATGTAGCCCCGTGGGTCAACATCAATGGATTCAATGAGGTCTTCACCCTCTAAAAATGTCATTAGTGGGAGTAATAGCTGGCTGTGGGCTCTAACACTTGCTACAGCTGCAGCAAGATGGTCCTCTGGAGAGCAGAAGGTGCTCAAGCTTGTTTGGGGAAACTCCCATCCATCATTCACTGCTGGCCAGCTATTTGGGGTCTTAGAAGTCTGTAAACCTTTTGGAGAGTTACGTCTTCAGCCTAAAATTAGACTCACCCAAGTGAACCACGGACTGTATTTGACAGCGGGAACTGTCTACCACTGTTGCTACCTACCTCCATCCCTCTCAAAATTAAGTTTTCAAGCCAGCCTAGGACTTTAGGGGGGTTGACTGCCCACCAGGTGTCCCTGTGTTGGTATTCATGCCTGGTTCAGTTGCAAGGATTGAGGACTCAACTGGCAGGTTGGGCTACAGGCTTTAGTCAAAGACACTGAGAAAGTTTGTATGGTCGTCTCTAAAGCAGGGACCAGGTGGTACTTCTGCTTACAGGTGACAGAGCGTGGGATTGCTCTTTACAACAAACTGAATGGAGGTTGTAATGAGGTGGATGTCGGTCTCTTTTCCCAGGTAACAAGTGATAGGGTGAGAAGAAACGATGTCAAGTTATGCCAGGGCAGGTTTAGATTGGACATTAGGAAAAATTTCTTTACTGGAAGGGTTGTCAAACATTGGAACAGGTTTCCCAGGGAAGTGGTGGGGTCACCACCCCTGGAGGTATTTAAAAGATGTGTAGTGGCACTTAGGGACATGGTTTAGTGGGGCTTGGTAGTATTAGGTTTACAGTTGGACTCAAGGATCTTAAGGGTCTTTTCCAACCTAAATGATTGTATGTTTCTGTGATTATCTTGGTTAGTCCATTTCCTGAGTCAAAAAGTTGGAGTTGGGTATTTTTTCCTTATCATAATGTATTCAAGTGCACATTAAATTCTAAATTTTTCTAGAAGAAAATGTTTTCCACAGAAATTTCAAGATGCTGTGGCTCTAAACCTGATCAATAAAATATAATTTCATATAAGAACCCATCTTCTTGTGCTGCACATCAAAATAGAGAAAATGAGAACACTTTTGCTGTTGTGGCAAATAGTATTTTAACCCATACAGCATCCTAAGCATGAGAGTGGGGAAGGGTAGATTACCTAGGAAAACACTGTGTAATCTTAATCTTATTAAAGAATAATAATAAAAGTTTTCAGGCATTAATGTTGGATACTCTATGTCATTATTTTACCCATAAAGCATATATTCATAGCAGATTTTTATTACACTTTTACATTCACCTAACTTTGTAGTCTCTTTTGATTTAGTTTTTTTCTGTAGTTATTTTCCACTTCTAAATCATTTGATCTATGTTTTCCTTTAGACCTCTGCCTCTTTGTATAGATTACTAGAAAGGAGCTCAATTACAATTTTGTCTCTGATGTGGATATTTCTTTACTGAAGGTTGTACAAAGACATGTCCTTCCTCAGCCTCCATTTCAAACAGGGCTTCAAATGCACTAAAAAAAAATATTAAAAAAATAACTAATCTGCGTAGTCCAAGACATGCTTCATTTAAGCTTTCATGAGTATGTGCTGGATACAACATCAGCAGCAAATGTTTCACAGTCTTCAGTGCTACATGATATGAGTAGTCCCAGGTCTGCTTGTGGATTTTATGTACGGCTCCTTAAAAAAACAGTAGGCTCTTGAAGAATGTATGACAGTACCATATTTGATTGTAATTTTAGGATGTAGAATTCCCCTGTTAAATACACATTTTTTGTTTGGATGTTAGGTTTGCATTTCGTGTTTTCCTCCTGCAAATAAACATATCACAAAAATTTTACAGTCTGATTATGAGAATATTCTTGTGGGAATACATTTTTTACATGTTTTAATATAAACTATGCAATAGTCCCTTAGTTAAAATTTTCACTTAAAATATCCTAACCTGCTTTTTCAGATATGAATTATAGAAAGACTGTTCACCCTACATTTACAGCACTTACTTTGATTGCTGAGTGAGTTCTGTGAGAATTTATGAGTAACGGTATTAATTAGTTGGGGTATACATTTTATTAGATATAATTTTCCAGTAATATAATTCCTGAAATTTGAAAGATGAAAATTAACCTACTTGGGGTTTATTCCAAAGTCAAGGCTATAGATTTTTAGTCTCTGTAGGCATATTTTTATGTAAGGATATCATTATTTCTATCCATTTCCATTTTACGTTTCCATATTTTCCTCACATTATTTTGTCTTCAGACATCTCTGAGATGAGCATCCAATTGATATACTGCTGCTTGTTTAGTAAGAGGGGGGTGCACAGCTGACTTTTCCCCAGATGACTTGGATATAAAGACTAGATAAGAATATCTTTCTCTTAAAGAAGGTTTGGACTTCAAGATGCTAAACATATCAATCTCTCAGGGTATTTAAACATTGTGTAACTTGACGTTAAGCAGTGATTTCAGAGCCAGCTAGTTTTTGTGTTCAAAGTTAGGTCTTGGCTGCTCTGCAGGATCCAGAGCCATTCTGCGTAGTCTTCTAAACCAAAAGGAACAATCTTGCTGCTAACCCGCTTTCATGCGACTTACAGCTTTATCAGCCCCGTGGAAAGCAAAACAAAACACTGGCTCTTCCTAACCTTCAAATGGCAAGTGGTGAGGGGAGATAAGCTACACTTGCATTTTGTGGGAACAGGTATTGCCATGTCTTACAGAAAATGTCTCCTTTTTCAAAATATGGAATCCAAATCTGACTGAAAAACTGAGTATGCTAAATGCTTGGTGGGTGTGGGGGAGAGGAAGTTTTACTAACAACACCAATTAAGGAGGAACCAAATGGCATTTGCAAGCTGAAGGCTGATGCCTGGAGTCCCAGCTGCCTGGTTAACCAGAAACCCCTCAGACCCAGGGTCCTCTATGAGCCTCAGAAAAGGACCTGGACGCCCCAACCTCCATCAGGCAGCCACCTCCCCAGGTGCCATCTCATTTCCATGCTTCTACTGTAAGTTATATTTGCTTATGTATTTTAGTTCTATAATTAAGAAGCCTAAGCATTGCTATACACATTTAGTTTTATATAAATGAAATTCAAACTACCTATAACAAGATGTGATTTTCTCTTTGTAGTTTTTGTGTTGTGGTGAAGGTGCACCTGAACAGTAAGTTAATAGCAATTGTGTGTAAGACATTAAAGATGAGAAAAGAGAATCTCTACTACTTGTCAGAGATGTTTACAAATGATACGTAAGGGATAATTTACCGAAAAAGACCAAACAATTTGAGACAACTGACAGATATGTGTGTGTATGTTAGCAAATGTTAGCACCTATCCTGACTAATTTATTATTTCTCCTTTGACAGCCTCCAAAATTTCTTGATTTCAGTAGTTTCTTGAAGATATGCATATCTCATAATATAGGGGAAAGCCTTTATATGCAGGCTGCTCACACAAATATTATTTTTTTCTTTCAGAAACACATCATATCAGATTTTTTAGTAGACTATAGAATATGTATTTCATGGTTTTAGTCTTCATCCCTGTACTTACTGTTCATGCTGTAGAGCTTGAGGATAATCACAGAATCACAGAATCACAGAATCGTAAGGGTTGGAAGGGACCTCAGGAGATCATCTAGTCCAACCCCCCTGCTAAAGCAGGCTCACCTAGAGCATGCTACACAGGACTTCATCCAGGCGGGCTTTGAATATCTCCAGAGAAGGAGACTCCACAACCTCCCTGGGCAGCCTGTTCCAATGCTCTGCCACCCTCAGAGTGAAGAAGTTCTTCCTCATATTCAACTGAAACCTCTCGTGTTTCAGTTTGCATCCATTGCCCCTAGTCCTGTCGCTGGACACCACTGCAAACAGACTGCTTCCGTCCTCTTGACTTCCGCCCTTAAGATATTTGTATGCGTTGATGAGATCCCCTCTCAGTCTTCTCTTCTTCAGGCTGAACAAGCCCAACTCTCTCAGCCTTTCCTCGTAGGGGAGATGCTCCAGTCAAGGAAGATAATGAGAACAATTCCCTATTATTTTTTCATGTCTTTCTAAAACTGATTTTGAATTGAAAGTGCGAAAGTCATCAGATTACTGGTACTTGATGTCGCAATTCAGCCACACATTAAATCAAAACTGCCACCAGAAGCAGCAGGCTTCTTTTGCTTCCTCTCCTGTTCCAACAAAACTGCTTATGACACTGAGTGGTGATTTTTGTTCAGTCTTGCCAGGTTTGGGTGCTTTGTAGACAGACAATAGAGGCCTTTCAAACAAAAGCCTGTTGATAATATAGATTTTTTTTTTTTTCTTTCAATTACAGTTTATTGTGAACTTCAGCCAGAGTAGCTCTACTGTTGCAATTTGCCTTGTGCAGATTATGAGCACGGGATATAGCTGAGCACTTTTTGCAGATTAATATGTTTGGAAAGACAATGGTAAAAATTCCACCAGTCTTTGGGAATTCATTGCAAGTGTCTATAATGAAGGGTAATTTTTATGTGTACTTCCCAGAAATAGATGGGAATACTTAACTATTTAAAACAAGTTTTAAAGGTTTTCCAAGCTGATAGCTAAAAAAAATAAAATATAATAACGGGCTTGATATCTGCTGGAGTTGTAACTTGTGGAGCTCTGATTTTTACAGATATCAGCTGTAAGGGACCTTCTCCAGGGCATACTCTGCTTCCAGACGTGACCTACAGATTTTAACCTACTAACTCTTAGCCTTGCTGTTGAAGGTGGCTTGTAGACCCGTGAAACCCTTGATCTTCTCCAGTGTTTCTCTGTTTCCTTTAGGTAGTGCTGGAGGCCTTAAACTGATAGAGAGCAATGAAGTATGATTTGTGCATGAGGGTGCATGGAGCAGATGCTCTGTCGGTCCTTCTGGACTAAAGCTCCACTGTCTAAATGTTTGTGTTTACAGGAGACCAGGCTGATCTGGTAGATTCCTTCTAGCTTTGTATACTAATCTCAGAGGGGTGAACATTTGATAGAACTGCTGTGTTTTTTAATTACAGGTGCATTAATTCCTCTTGTAATTCTAGTAATTTTCCCTCACAAGATTGTTATCTGATGTATGATTATGTGGGGTTTTTTTTCCCCTCCATATGGTCTTGCTGGGTCTGGGATTGGAGATTTGCTAATTGTTTGGTCCTTATAAATATGTAAGAATCCTTTTCTTTCCTTATCATCACCTTACCAGCATCCCATAACAAATGAGCATAGACCTCATGAGTGCATTTTATATGAAAGTGGTAGTAATATTATTCAGGTTCTCTTGGACAATGGGGTCCTGCAGGATCAGGACGTTTTGTAAAGAAGATGCTCCATGCACAGGATTCCTGAGTTTGTAAGTGTTAGTACAAAATGAATTCAGATGTTTTAATCTTCAGCACTAGGATTTCAGAAAATGTAAATAGTTATGGTTAGGACTGTGAATGTGAAGGAAGGTAACAGAATGGTATTGAGTTCTTTATGTGCAAACTGCTCTTTATGTCTAGCTGCATTTTATTATTTACGTGTCCTCTGCATTCCTGTGTTAGTTTTCTGGGGCTGATGAAATGATGACAAACATCTGCTCTGTGCCTATCAACTTGTTTTTTGTCCCCCAGCCCCTCACCATGCCATAAGAATCAACTATCAAAACCTCCTTGCTTTATTTCTGCAGCTATAGGAAAGATGAGCTCCCCTGACAGTACAGCTAGAAATACATTAAAATGTAAGTGTTTATGCTGATGCAGCATAGTCCAGTTTGGGAGACAAAGTAAACTGCATTGGCCTAAGGCTTCTACACGAATGCAAAACTATGGGCAGATTCCCTCTTGCACAGCCCGCTCTGTCGATATATAAGATTACTGCCCTTTGACTGCTCTTATTCCTCCTTTCAGGACAGCTCTGCTGGACTAACAAATCTTGTGAATGGTCTTGAGTCTAAATGAGTCCAAAGTCTAGAAGCATTTACATGAACAGTTTGTGTCTCTTGCTTTCTGCTATTTCCTTAATTTCCACAACTATTCTCTATTAAAACTTGCTAAGATCATCTAGTCATCTGATAGCATTGGGATGTAGCTGCTCTTATTTTATATGGTGACATCAAGTTCTCATTTTTCTGCATAAGTAGATGAAGACCCTAAATCCCTCATATATGTTCTTTTGAGATTTTATTGAAATTATTTTAACGAATTTAAATAATTAAGTGTTTCTATACTTGCCTGCTGATTATTATTATACCGGTAGATTGGCGTCTTAATCTTTTTCATAGCACTGCAGACCTCCAAGAATTTGGATGTGTCTTTATGCATCATGACTACAAACACTCCAAAACACCATCTTGTATCATTACTGTTTTATCATTTTCATCATGCACCAGCAGTATTTGATAGGACAAGTCTTTGTCTCTGTGTAATACCAAAAGTATTAAATAGATGATGTGTGCTTGTTTCAAAGATAAAATTTTCAGTGCTTTCTACTTTTTTAGCATTATCCATGTGATGCAGCTATGGAAGAATGAATTGATATGGTTTATTTAACATCTAAAATCTGCAACTAAGTTTGTATTTCAGACTTTATATCAATGCTGGGGAAACATGAGCCAAAAAGGATTCATCCTGATATCCTGATCATAGACAATGGTTGCAGAGTTTGCTGGTAAGAATAAATCTTAAAAGCCAAAATCTGAGTTTGTACTGTTTGAGGTTATGTGACACCACTAAGAAACAACGAATGATGTGTTTGCAGAGTAAATTAGAGCTTGTAGTAAAATGTTAACCTTAAAATCTATGTGTTTGAACAAATTTAAATGGGAGCAAACTTGCCTTCTGAATTTTTTAATAGCTCTTTTACTTAACTGTTTGTGTAAGTTGCGTGTACGTGTGACTGACAGCAATTTCAGGATCAAAGTCATTCATGGCATAAGTCAGTATAATTTGAACTGGAGATAATGAGGGTTATTCCCACTTATACTAGAGGTGTATTTGGCCCAGTGTCTTTGTAATCATTGTATAGTAAAGTCAGAAAATAAGTGATATTATCCTAATTGCTTTCTTCATTGTTTGATTTACTAGGTTCTAAATCAGGAAATATGTTAAGTCTTCCCCTTCCCCCAGATCTTTTTAATGGCTGGTTTTGTACTTCCTAGGGTAAAGTTGTTATTATTACTATCATTATTATTATTATTACTAAAACAAGAAATACTTTTCAGCACCTCACCTTTAAGACAGCTTGGGGAACTTTTCCATTTGATTTTCAATCTTTTTTTTTTTTTTTTTTTTTTTTTTTTTACCTTTATGTAAACTTGGACTTAACGCTCCATCTCATACTGGCAGTCTGCCACATCCTTCTGTGTTCTCATTTACTTGTCTCTTTGTTTTGCACCTATCTTCTGGTGTCTTTTTCAGGAAAATTAACAAGCTCTTGCTTATATCACAGCTGAATTTGGTCCACTGACTGCTCCAAATATGCTGTTTGTGCTGCATGTTCTTTGTGTCTGGAATGACTTCTGCTTTACCATTAAAATTACCGTTACAGCTGGTTGGAGAATAAAATTTTTTATTAAGAATGTTTCACAAAAAGCAAGTATCTTGAAAATGATTCCATTGACCATTGTAGAAATGTTCCCATTTTCTCTGTGAAATACTGCAAGCAAATGTTTGGAGGCTTTTTAATATTTTGTTGAGACCTTGGTATAAGAAAGAAAAATTACATTAGTTGGGGTTTTTTAATTGTAGGAGTCATACAAGGTTAAAATTTTTTTTTTTTTATATACTAAAATACCTTGTTTGTATATGTATTTATATGGTGCTGAAAGATGTTACTGAGGTATAGAAGTCAATATTATATTATATACTATCATAAGTGCTAAGAGTACTGTGTCGTGCCTACCACAGACTGATTTTGGTTTTCCTAAGGAATCACGTCATAAAAATAGCCCTGATGAAAACCCATATGGATTAACTTTATTTTCCAAGTTTTGGCAAGCAATTTTATCTAAATGCTTAAAATAGTTGTGCTTTAATACTGACTAAAATGTTCTTACAGCACAGTGGTCTATTAATTGCAAAGCACACTGCAAATTAAATTGCAAATATAGGAGTTCTGCATGATTGTAGTTTCTATGTAGTTCCTTCATGTTGTAGTTTCTATGGCTAGAGATTTGGGAACTACGACCAAAGGTTTATAAAAAACAGGTAATTAGTTGGGAGGGATATAGCACCTATACATACAGTGCTCTGAATCTGTAAATAATGTCCTGCTCCTGCATTTCATCTTTTCACAATGTATTTATATGGTGCTGAAAGATGTTACTGAGGTATAGAAGTCAATATTATATTATATACTATCATAAGTGCTAAGAGTACTGTGTCGTGCCTACCACAGACTGATTTTGGTTTTCCTAAGGAATCACGTCATAAAAATAGCCCTGATGAAAACCCATATGGATTAACTTTATTTTCCAAGTTTTGGCAAGCAATTTTATCTAAATGCTTAAAATAGTTGTGCTTTAATACTGACTAAAATGTTCTTACAGCACAGTGGTCTATTAATTGCAAAGCACACTGCAAATTAAATTGCAAATATAGGAGTTCTGCATGATTGTAGTTTCTATGTAGTTCCTTCATGTTGTAGTTTCTATGGCTAGAGATTTGGGAACTACGACCAAAGGTTTATAAAAAACAGGTAATTAGTTGGGAGGGATATAGCACCTATACATACAGTGCTCTGAATCTGTAAATAATGTCCTGCTCCTGCATTTCATCTTTTCACAGTAAGAAGTGGTCCCTGTCAAACCTTACATTACACGCCCCAAATCAAGAGCAATTTTTTAAAACATCGGCTTTAAAAATTACCTGTGAAGTTTGAAATGAAAATGAGTTTTGGTACTCTGAATCCGTGCAGTGGTATAGCTGAAACCACGGAAGTCACCTGGTGGTCTGGCAAAGGCAGGATGCTGTATGATGAGGAATATGGTTTCAAACCAGGCTGGTTGGTACCCAAGCAGAGTCAGGTGGGGAAGGCCTCATAGTTCCTGTCCACACCACACATAGCCACATCACTCCAGTGCACAGTGTAAGAATAGCAATACTGCTATCGCTGAAGCATTTCAACATTTTCACTCTCTGCAGAAGATAATGCAGCGTATTATTTCTTCAGCTGAAAAAAAGAAAATGTTCCTGTGGACTGTGTTTGCTGGGTGATCTGGTTGTAACGGCATCAAGGCAAACTGTGCGTGCCTGCTGTAGAGAGAAATCTAAGCCAGAAAACACTGCACCTTAGCTTTATCTGAGCCTGGAGGCTCAAAACGCTGATCTTGATCATGAACCTAGCCCTGGTACATAGATACACTCTGAGGGAAAAAAACCTAGCTACCTTGTACGCTCTTCATCTCTGTCTCTGATTCAAGCACATAGGCTGAATGAAGCACGTTTATGTACGTATTACAGTTACAGATGAACTGACACTACAGCCTTACCAGTGCTGCTACTGAAGCTAGTGTTTGTCGTTCGCCTGTTTACTTTCCATAAAATTTATTACACGTGGGAGTCATCATAACACAAACCCTGGCGTTGCCAGCCTTCAGATGATGTTTTTTCTCTTCCTAGCCTTTGTTATATTCAAAAAGCTGTGCAAATATCCATCAGCTCTCACAGCATCACTGTGAGAAGGTGTAGGGAGGAATTTCTGGCCTGTTTCACAGATGGGAAAAAGAGGCTGTGCAAGAAAGTACCTGCTGAAGGTCATTTGCCCAGCCGGTGATAGAAACTGGATCAGAACTCATGACTTGGCTCTTAAATTTATTTCCAGTTGGGGTTTTGTTTTTGTTTGTCTCCTTCAAAATCAGTCTGGTTTTGGATGAGGTAGGTTGAAGTGACCGAGTTATCTTCAAAATAAATAACTGGGGAACCTGCTACTCACCATTCAATACTGACTCATGCTGGATCATCCTGCTGCTTATACTTTTCCAGAAACTTAATACTATGTATTTAGCATTTATATGACAGTAGAGATTTGTCACCAGATGGGTAGGAAACCCTTTGCATTGGATGCTGTCCAACATTTCAATAAGTGGTCCATGCCCTAAACCAATGCAGCTTCCATTGTAGTGACTGTTCCAAAAAGATCCCATGGTAATTCCTGATGTTCTGGTCTGGAGCTGGAGATCCCTGTGTGCTCTCCTCAGCTTTCCTTCAGATGTCTGGTGTGACCTTGGGGAGTTGATTTACTGCTTTTCTGTCTTATTTTTCCATATGTAAGAAAGGGCAATAATGATTCTCTTCCTCTGAAGGCCTGGGTGAGGGTCTCAGGTGCTGTGATCGTGATTTGAATAACTTGATAAATTTGTTCAGAGTTCTTCAAAGAAAATAAACCAGGAAAGGAGAGACGTACTGCACAGGAACTGATGCCAACCCCTATCGGGGTCTGCTATTTTTTCCTCACTTTTATGTCATCCCATACAGAATTGTAGAGACCTTCCTCTACTTTATCTCCCTAGCCTGGATGTTCCAGACCTCTGATTACATGCTACTGATATGTGACCCTTCAATGCTGCTGCAGTTTTGAACTAAATACCCACATATTTTTTTTTTTTATGTGATTCAGACCAGTGAAGTCTGCTTTTGTAGTTCAGAAACAAAAGCAAGGAAATCTGCCAAATTATTCAAAATATTTAGAACAGATGGCAAAATATCGCATCTCAAACCTTCCAGAAAGAAACACCTAACATCCTGATTACATTTCATAGACTAAATGTTGACTGAGATAAGTGCGGTAAAGCAATTTTTATAAACATATTGCCAGTTTTGGTTTTTTTTTCTCCCAGAGACACAATTGTGGTTTAATTGCACTAGTAGTCACATTGTAATGTAACTTTAAGACAAATTTCACAAACAAAATAATACAGGTGGTAGCACCTGTATTCTTTAATTTGCAATTGTTTGTATGACCACCGAGAGAGAAATAATTTGTCACCAGCAAATTTGTGCTTATTTCTTGTTTTTATTTTTCACTGAAATAATTTTTAGTTCTTTCAGCCCAAAACCTCATGGAAATGTCTAGCCAAGTGAGTTGGCTTGTAATGAGAAGACTTGTGAGGAGGTGAATCACACCCTGCAATCTGAAGTAGCCCTTCAGTCCTTTTTGGCTTGTCAGATCTTTCCAACTGCCTGCTGTGACGTGAAAGTCAATCAGCACCTGTGAAGAGGCTCTCCATCACTGCATGGCCAGAAATGACCTCATGACTTGGAGGGCATTTCAGTTCTACAGGAGCCAAGAGTTTAAAGCTATAAAATAGTAGGAGGAAGGAAAGAAAAAGATTTTTTTTCTGTCAATTTAATGGCTTTAAAGCTCACTTCAGCAACATTTTCAGGCTTAGAGGGTGAAATGGTGGTAGAAATTCCCCAGGTAAGTGAAAATGAGAAAGAGGAAGATGAGATTTTTACTTCATCACTAACTTTTAGGAACTGCAATTCTAAAGAAAGTAGCAAACACGAGATCTACCACAAAAACCGTTGGTGGCGTCAGCAACAGGCAGATTCCATGGGTTCCAGTACACTTTCAATCAGGTAGTGTAGAAGAAACCCCATTTTATTTGTAGGATAGATGTAGGTGAAAAGATAAATTCTGCTTACCACTGATTCCTCTTTGAAGAGATGAGAAAATCAGGCCATCACCAGCATTTAAACCCTAGGGACTGATTTTAGTTACAAAGTCCCAGAGCGCACACTCAACATAAAGAAGGAGAAAAAGAGTTACAAATTGGCAGTTAAAAAATGAACCAGGGAAGCTTTTGTGTTTTGAAGAGCTGCTTTGTAGGACACTGATACTGTGGATGGAGCCAACAGCTGCTTTATGAGCTCCTTCTCATGACAGCAACACTGAAAGTGGAGCTTATAGCAAATTTGTTTGGTTTTCTTTTGAAGGAGGGGGTTTCAGGAACCTTAAAGGCTGTTCATAAATTGAACTTGTTAGCTTATTAAATAGCTTTATCTTTCTTATTGCTAATAGATAACATGCCAGAATGGGCCAAAGGGCTCAGGTGATTATTATCAACCAATGCCTCAGACCTTTAGTGATGAAAGAGGAGGTGGTGAATAACTCGGTGAGAGGATGTGGAGGGGGAGGGCAGGAGAAACAAATTTTAAACAATTTCTAGTTCTTTAATTCTAGTGGTACTTTGACTAATTTTGGCTGGTTAGTGAGGTGGAGTGCTGCTATCTGTGCTGCTCCAGAACCACTTTCCTCTGGAGAAAGGACATTTGAAAATGCCAAATTGTCAAAATGCATATTGTTGCAGGAATGTGTTATTTTGGGTGATATTTTCAGCAAGAAAATTTTGGTCATGAATAGAACTTCCAGTGAAATGGGAACAAGGGAGAGTTAAACCTGTCATGGGGAAGTGCAGTTTTGAGATGGTGTTTTGAACTTCATGTAACAAACTAGGAACCTCATAGTGTGCACATAGTATATATGGCACGATACACAGAAACCCTCTGAGGGGAAGAGATGCTTATGGAAAATGGGGCAGCAAAGCTGACTGGCAGGGCAGCAAAAGGACGTTTCCCAGGTACGTCAGAGGCCCTTGTGTTCCCAATTTACTTTGAATCAAGCACAGCTGGAAGCATAACCCAGATCTTCCACATTGCAGGAGGGTGCTTTATCACCCAAAACTTAAAAGCTGCTGTGTTGGTATGAAATGACCCCTCAGCTTAATGTCAGAACTTTGAAATATTTTCTTAAAATGGCATCTTTGTTTTCTGATGTTCTGCAAGTTGTGGAGACAGACATGAATTGCTTCAGGTTGGTTGTTTCACCCGTTGATAAACTGTGAAGGCACAGATGGCAGCCCTGAGTGGCCTTGGGAGGTAGCACAGGAGCTTTCAGACTAACCTGCTCCCCTGGCAGGTCTCTGTTATTTGGCCTGGAATTGGAAAGCTGTTGTTAAGGTGAAGGTTTGGGCTCAAGCTGGGATACACTGAGAAGCTCAGGCAATGAACAGGTTTCAGAAGAAAATGCTTAAATGGAGAGTATGTAATTACACCTAAGACTGATTTCCCATCTTTTCTTGGGGCACTCAGGTGCTTTCACATCTTGGAGATTGTGGCATCCTGGGGGTGAGGAATGTTTGAGGTGCTCTGGTTCAAGCTCACTGCTTCTGCTGAGAGGCTGGGAGGGACAGGACTCCGTACTAAGGGTCAACATCAATAGGGATACTTGTGTTACATTTACTTCTTTTGCTGGTAAAGGCTCCTTGGCTAATTCTAAGTGAGGTCCAGGGTTAGGCGTAAAGGGGCTGGGAGATAACTGATGCTGCAGAAAGGTTCAGAAAAGCCAGAGGACATGATAGGTATTAAGTCTGCATTCATTTTTGGCGTTGGTTGAAATTTAGGTGTGTGAGCAAAATGCCACCAGAGTATCTTTAGAGCTACAGGGAGATGCTCTAATACGAGGGTGGCGTGTGTCATGGCATTTGGACAATTACAGACTGATGTTATTTCTATGGCTTAGGCTGGAAGAAGCTCAAGTAAAAAGGGGTTCCGGTGGCATCATCAGGAAGGAGTGTGGAAACTTGTGTCATGCGGCTGCTCTTAGACGTTGTGATGGGCTATAGGCAGAGTTAGACTCACAGGTCAGAGCTGAGCAGAGTGCCCAGGCTGAGAGAAACTGCTCCACTCTGTTAGAGCAGGGGTGAAGTGAGGGCTGCAGGTCAGCACAAAATTTAGGGCTGGTTGTGCGAGGGCCTGACAAACAGAAAGGGAAAAATCACAAACTCGTAGTTGGAGCAAGACTGCATTTCATTTCTGTATTATTTAACTTTAGGTGAATGAACTGACGACAAAATAATGTTATGTGCAGAGTAGGAGAGCTGATACAGCTAACCACGCTTTTGCTTTTCAGTGTAACAGCTTTATCTGAGCTTGGTCCCAACAGTAAGTTTGAGGCTCTGGAGACACCATGTTAAATGGTGTGCTGTATACACAAAGCATGATGCCAGGTTGGGGTTTGTTTTTTTATGGTGTTTAATTTTTGTATTGCCATAATTGAAAACTGCCTGTGTTGTTTCCTGAAACCTAGAGTGAGGTGAGACAGTTGCCAAAGTACCCTCGTCTTTTCATTTCACCGAGTCACCATAATGTAATTGCCTGGCCCTTAATGTCTTAAAAGAGTACTGAAATGGAACTTTACTTCAGGGAAGAAAATAAGTGCAGGTTGCAAATAGGACAGGATTTTGTGCCACTAAGTGGATTACACTCCCGTCGGGGTACTCCAGATTTTACAGACGCAAATCTGAATTTAACATAAGGCCCCAGCCCTAGGCCAGGGTCCTATTTGAATTATTCCAGGCTTGTACATAGAAAGCTGTGCTCCAAACATGAATCCAATTACCAGCTGCAGTCAGGCAATTGAACAGCTACAGAAGAAATACTCTAATAGATGGGGGGGAGGGAAGCAGGGGGAGGAGTGGGGAGAGGACTATGATTTGTGTGGTAATCAAGAAGAGAAGGTCAATTGTAATAGAACAGGCTGGTTTAGAAGACAAAGCAAATGCAGGATGCCTTCCACTCTGTTGAGGGATGCTATCAATAGATCTACTGCTTTCATTACAAAAAATGTCAGTAACTGACAAGATGAATATAGGCAGGGAAAGAAGGGCTTTTGATGGATCAGGTGATTAAAACATAGACTGCAGACGAGCAATTAACAAACGCCAAACTGATGACCTGGAGAGGAACTTAAGTATATGAAGGGAGGAACGGAAAAGGTACAGCAGTGCGCACCCACACATGCAGCTGGGTTTGATGGATGACACCGAATAGGCTTTTATGCGTGTTTTCCACTACTGTGGGCTACTGAATAGAAACACCAAAAATGCCTATTGTCCCCAGAAAGCGCATGGTCTTGTTAAGTTTTATTGCAATTTAAGCAGCTAGCATTCTAGAGGCAGGAGACTAGAAATGAATGCCTATTGATCACACTTTGTATGATGACTGCGCGCAATAGCTGTTCAGCGCCTGGTTTGAAGTGTCTGCTGTGTCAGTGCACGAATGCCCCCATTATACATTTCAGCTGCTCATTTACTGACAGCAGCCTGGGCAGCTGACACCCACATTCCTAGAAAATTACTTACGTTTCTTTTTTTTTCCCTCCTCATCTCACCCTAAAGATGAGGATTTTTGAAAAATCTGAGGGTATGCTTTCTGCTAGGATTGAGAAATATCAGTTAAACGTTCAGTGTGTTCCCCTACCCTACAGATCATCCTATAAATCAGAAAGAAAAAGGTTTTGGATGCTTATGTTTGGTTTACTGCTGTTTACATAATGTTATATGTGATTCTCGTGCTATGGCAAATGAGCTAAGACTTTCATCAGTTTTAAAATGCTGGTGTCTATCAATTACAAGAATTGATTGTCACAAAGCTTCTAGAACAGTGCATATTCAATTTATGGTTGAAAGAAATGCTATGGATTCTGTCAACTATTTCTGGGTTTTTAATTGTGCCTTTAATAATACGAAGTGCTGAACTACAACATTTAAGGAGAACATAGGAAAACCTACAGGCTTTGTTGGAAACATCTACATTTTCATTTCAAAAGAACGAGCTTTTAAAAAATTGGGGCATCAGAAGTTATAACGAAATGTCAAAAGCTATTTATTCTATAAAAGCATATGGTGTTAATGTATCCATTGGCGCTGATAAATCCATCGTGGCTTAATCTGTTGTGCTCAGTGTGGTAACAGGACAAGAAACAGCCATCTGCTTACCATATTTGATTGCTGTTTCTTTGCACAAATACAGTCCTGCTTCCAGCACTTAAGAGCGATTAGCTGTAACTTATGGAGCTTGCTGTGGTGTACCCACTGAGTAATTACTGGAGAAAGCAATCGCAAGAGCATCTGAACATGGGGGCAAATTGTTAGCGACTACATTTGTGACCAGTTTAAGGTCTAACAAATCTTCCTACACGTGTGCCATAAGGGAAACAAAAAAGGGCAGAGCACAGTCTGTAAAGGACAGGGATGTCTATTACAGATATTTTCCAAAGCCTACCCTGAAAAAGCTTGAAAAGCCTGATTTCCTTCCTCTCGAAGCCCTCAAGGCAAAACAGTCCTTGATTAAAAAAGGGGAAAAATTTTAATTGCTCTTTCTCTCACATTCCTAGCTCAGTAATTTGTTTTTCCAGTAGTTGCACAAGATCAGGGATGGGGGCTTTATGCTGTGCCTCCCCCCGTCAGGCGGTGGTGGGGCTGCGGCACAGGCACGACAAAAGCTTCCGTCCCACTGCTTTAACAAGTTATTTTATTTAGTATGTTAAAAGGGGCTAGTTCTCCAAAGTCTTTTCTCGAAATTACTAGTTGGGAGAGACCTACTCCCAAAACTGAACCTCCCTGCATCCCTACCCTGTCCTGGGATTTTATTCAGCCAAATGTCCACCCTGGGATTTTATTCAGCCAAATGTTTGTTTATGGAGGGGCAGATTAAATGTACGATGAAAGAGAATTGATTTAGCAGAACAGCCTAAGGTATTCAGAACAAGTCCAGTGTGCCTCTTCAAGCACCAATTTTGTCCTATTTTAAGTTCTTAAGTGGGATTTGAGGTTTCTTAGAACTACTTATAGTACTTTGAGCAATTTTCTTTTTGATTACCTATAACTATTACCCTTCTCCTTTCGCAGCACTATACTACCTTCTCTCCCTCTGACCAGACCCCAACTCTCCTCCTTTTCCCCCCCTTCTCTCTCTAAGGGAGAATTAAAATGAGACTTCATCTCGCCTGTCACTGGGCTTTGCTCCAAAAAAAGTCTTAACTGTGACTTTAGAGTTGTATTGGCCTGACACAAAAATTTATTTCTCTTAAATGCATGATGTAGCTTTTTGAAGTGCTTTGGGGTACATGAGAGATTCTAGATGTCATACAATTAATGTACGTGTATTTTGCCTGCTCTGATAGTGGACAGCTGTACCTCAGGGTTGTGTGCTCTGTGGTCGCTTACGCAGAGACTTAGCTTCCCAAAGCAGGAGTAGCTTATGCCAACCAAAGAGCAGAGCTCTGAGAGCCACAGCTGTTCCTAAGGGGACTGCCCTGATGTTTTTTTGTGCAGTTCTGCGCACTCAAAGGAACTTTGGAGGTGGTGGTGGTGATTTTCACCACTTGCTGTGTAACCAGCTGCGTGCCAGAGCACAGCTTACTGAACCTGAGTGAGGGGCTCAGAGGAAAAAGGACATTTTTTATGTAGTTGTTGGCTATGATGTTTTTCTGGAAACACATGAAGATGCAAATCTTTCCTTTGCAAATTCCAGAGCATACCTGGTGTAAGGCTCCTCCTTGACAACAGAAACTGCTGCCCAAAACTTGGCTGTATATTGAGCCCTGAGCAACTCTAATCCATGCTGGTCCAGAGGCTTTGCCCTGCCTAGGGTAGGGACCAAGGGTTTTGGGGCCGGGACGGCAGATCACAGAATGGCAGGGGAAGGGTAGCAAACAGTCAAACTGGGAAAAAAGAAAACAAGTGTTGCAGTGAGTTTTGCCATGAGCAAGTAGATGGAGCTTTTCATAATAGAAGAAACACCTGTGTTTTCCAGTTCAGAGGAATTTCCTCTGTTTGCCCATTTGTAGCCAGAGAAGGCTTTGTGTGTGTGGGGATGTGGCTTGGCCAGAAGCCTGAGGTTGACCTACCCAGGCATCCTCTCTCTTGGTTCAAAAAGGCAAGAACCATTGCCCTTTTGTAATGGGCACAAAGTTACTAGGTATAACCAAGCAGGAAGAAAGTCAGAAAGAAAAAGGAGAGATGTTAAACAAATCTTCCCTTGTTTTGTCTTTCCCAGGAGGGTTTGTGATGCCAATTTTCAGCCCATTCAGTTACAGCAAACTCAGCATGGTCCTCACTGGTTCTTAGGGATTCAGCTTGACTCTTCCCAATGATGCTGCTGGCTGCTCCCCGAGGAACGGCACAATCTGCTTTTTCCCTCCTGAAGGGGGGAACGTAGTATGTGGGCACACATGACAAATACATCAGATAACTGAGATTTCAATAATAGGTTCACATGATTATCTCTCTAGTTCCTCTTCCTCAACAGAAGGAGCCCATCCAGGTTCAAATGTTGGCTTTCTCTTGGGTCCAAAAGCAAGAAGTCGGTGTGTATGAAAGCATCGCCAGAGGTGCAACTGTGCAGCGTCAGTGCAATTCGATACAAACATTCAAGGCTGGTGCCAAGGTGTTCCTCATATCCGTTTGAAAATACCTCAGCAGGAAGGGGTTTGGTCCTAGCTTAGGATCTGCTGTAATAACAACTGATTAAAAATGTTATAGAGAGGTTCTAGATAGTCTCCTGTGTCAGTAATGTCCAGGTCCTTATTATTCTGGAGTAACCACCTCCCTTTAAATCTACTTAATGCTGAAGCATATGCTTGTTGTCAGTATCCAGCTGTATTTTTTCTACTTCACACATTTTTTGAGTACAGGTTTAATTCATTTTACATATCTGGCGACAGAATTCATCTGTGATCTAGAAGAAACGAGAAGATGGTTTCCCCAGGCTCATCCTCATTCTGCCTCATGGTAAGCTCTTTTCATTCAAAGTAGCTGAATTTTCTTTCCATGCCATAACTTGTTGCAGTACTAATTACATCTTTGCTTTAAGAGCTGGGTCGCCAATACAGAGAGATAGTGTTGTTGCTCTTTACCTTGACTGAGAAGTGGTGACTTTTGTTTGCTGCTGCTGTTGACTGGATTTGTGCCAGAGCCATACAGCAAATTAAATGTTATATATCTCCCATATAACCCTGACTAATTTAGCTGCAAAGTAATTGCTTTTAGAGTAATTGATTTACATCTATGGCCAATATTTCCGTGTGTCTTTTGTTGTTTTAATTATCTAATGATCTGATTGAGCAAGCAATACAGGATAAAGACTTCATGTTTGTTTCGTTTT
This sequence comes from Egretta garzetta, assembly GCF_000687185.1. NCBI lineage: Eukaryota > Metazoa > Chordata > Aves > Pelecaniformes > Ardeidae > Egretta > Egretta garzetta. Next base: position 1,169,385 of record NW_009260608.1, read on the forward strand.
GCATCATAGAAAGTCAACAATTTGAAAAGCAGAGATTTGCAGTCTAAATTACACAGGACCTTTAACCTGGCCATCAATTTGACCTGCACAACTTAACGCGTACATGACGTTTTTATGTACAAGAATTACCTATAAGAAACATCCTCTGTTGTGCTGCAAGTAAATACTTAATTCCCCATTCTATTTGTGATCATAGCATTTGCTTTTTCTCAAGGAATGAATTTGTATATTATTTTATTAAGGAAAAAATAAGACTGAGAAAAGACTGCCTGGGTATTTTTCGTTGATTGTTGGTTTTTGTGGTTTTTTTTTTTTCTGCAGTAACACTATGGTTTGATGTTGTTTGACTGTACCGGGTTTTGAAGTGTGATTATAGCAGGACACAATCAGTTCTTAGCTAATTAGTTTAGCTAGTTCGTTATTAATTTGCAATGCAACCTCTTCCAATATAGCAAGTTAGTGTCTGTGCCGTACCAATAACAGTGAAAAATGAAGCAGAAAGGACTTAGGAGCTGTGGAAGGGTGGGAGGTGATCTCACAGTTTTATTCCATCATTGCTGGCTGTGGGATCTGACTGACGACAAACGGGAAAGCTTCCTGCTTGTCATCAGCAGGGGGCTGGAGGGTGGGAATGCAGCTGCAGGTCAGTCGCTTACCAACAATTATGTCAATCTGAAGATGAGAGGGCAAAATGTTGATAATGCCTTTGTAGAAACCAGAGTCGGGATAGAGACCATAAATCCACAGCATGTAGGAACTGAAGTCATGAGAGAGGACAGCTGGGGCAAAAGAAGGGGTGAAGCTGGTACCAAAAACTTCTATGAAATACATGAACAGAAAGCAAACTGTTGTGACCGTCTGTGCTATGGAAAGGATTGAAGAGGGTATGTACCCTCAAACACCTTGTCAATAATCTTATCTAAAATAATCTAAATTCTCACTATGTCGGAATTCATTGGAATCACTATTTAATGAATATTTCTAGAGGGAATTGGCAAGGCATTTGCTCTCAGCAATATCCTAAATAATCCTTCTTTTGTTGCTGCAAGGTGGGAATGAGAATAAAATTTTGAGAATTCTGCACCATTAGAGGATGTTTGTGGGGGTAAAATTAAGTATGTGGTTGCCAGAGCCACTGAATTGCATCAGATTCCTGCAGATTCTGTTTCTGTTAAATAAGAGATCTGATATTATTCCCCCCCTTCATACCCTTCTCTCACACGTTGCAGGTTTTTTGCTGTTTGCACAGAAAGAAGGATCCAAGTGTACTTTACACCAGTATTGGACCTTTCACAATGGCACAGTGCAGGTTTGTTGGAGGTGCTATATACCGTTGCTGGTATTTAATTTCTTTGGCCTTTTAACTAGCTGCTTGTAAGTAACTTTACTACCACCAGAACTTCCTTTTCTATCCTATATAGTGTTCCTGCCTGATAATTACAACTATATTGCCACCTATTTTATTGATGTTGAATTAGCTATAGCTTTTCCTTGTTGTTATTTTCTTGGTAAATACTAAATTTTTGTGCTGTTTCCCATTGCTGTATATTGTATATATTGTTTTATAAGGTTTACAAACTGCTTCCATAACTGTAAAATCCATGAACCCTAGAGTTTGCAATAGAGTCACATAGTCCTTTAAAAAAAGTTATCCTCATTTTATAGTCATTTGTCAGGTAATCAATTTAAAGGTCTTTTATACTGCCCTTTCAACGTGTAGGTGTAATTCCTATAAGCATTAATAGGATTTACATTTCCTATTCACTGGAGACCATATTCTTTAATTTGCTTCTCATTCTTTCAGTGCATAGGTAATAGGAATCTGGTGTAGAGTAAAATACTACAGGATACAGTATATTTGCAAGTATTTTCAGTATTTCATTTTACCAACTTTGTCTTCAAATTTATTCTAGTCTGAAAAGCAAAACATAAAAGCATCATTTTTATCACATCTCTTTCCTAATAACATGTTACGAGATAACATGGCACCCTCTCTGGATTTTATTTCATAACTAATATATTTAGAGGGACGTAAATCTGACTCTCGGTATTGATTACCCACCCCAGGGAAAAAGACTCAGTGGATTAAAATTCTGACATGGGAAGCCAGGGTCGTTCCTGAGGGAGCTGCTGTCAGAGCAACCATCCAGGCAAATTAGAAGATGGCAAATTAGGAGGAGAGACGGGACAGGTGTCATCCAGAGAGTGGTGAGTAAGCAAAGAACTGCAAACCAAGCTCAAAGACCTGTGGGCATGCCGAAAGCAGAACCCCAGCAGTTTTAAGAAGAAAAAAATTTGGAAGACATTCTTGAAAATCCTGGATTAAAAGGATTGAATTTCCCCCTACAGCAAGCGGGTACCTTGTACGTGTCTCTGCTGTCTTGCGTTGGTGCTGAAACTGGTCCTGACATCTGAAGGCTAGTGCATCCTCCAGACTTTAATATTTAAAAAAAAGGGCAAAGTAGTGTTCTTCCATAGCGAGGAAAATATTTTGTACTTCAGCTGTGCTTTTGCATAAGCAGAGGTTCTTTAGGGAGATTGAACTGTAGCAGGTATTTGGGTATTAGAGTTTGGGAGAAAAAAACAAAGTGAGTTTGGGTGCTATTAAAATGGTAAAGGGACAATGTTCAGACTTCAGCAACTCCATCACATACACAACGCTAATAACTGTAGAGCTTCCTACAGACTCTGTTTAGTTAAATACATTTGCAAGGTTCATCAAACCTACCAACAGAAATTCACTGAAAGCCGTAACTTTTTCATAAGGTAACAATTCCACCATCATTTTCAGGCACTTTTACTTGATACTGCACATGGTTATTTAAGAGTAAGTTGCTTTTCTTTTGATTCACGGAGGAAAAAAATACGCGCTTGCTAGCTAACTTTCCATCCTTGCCTCAGAGCTTGACTGATCATTTCTTTCATCAGAGGTCATCTGTGCTTCTAAAAATGAAACCTGTGTGGCCGTTGTTTGTTCAGTTGCTGCATATTAGCTCCTCAGTGGTTAAAAAGATCTGAACAAATAAGAGGGCTTACCCTACATTATATTACCCTTTATTAGTAGGAAATTGAAGTCTAGAGATTATTATTAAGCCTCAGCCACTGAAGGCTACCCATACGCTGATGAAGACCCCTCAAACTGACCCTTGATCAAGCTGCATTAGGAGGATTTTACCCTTGTAACTAATTAAATAAACAGTTCTGATGGTATTATTCTTCCTCATAGCCATTTCATGACATCAGCTCTCCGTGGCACCCACGGACAAAGAGAATCGGGTTGCTGTTTGAGATGCAATGGTGTATTAGGGGCCTGACACTGGGCCATCCGCTGCTCGCCTGCCCTGTTATGCTTAACGCGCTGGCGTATCGAGTGTCAAAGGGCTTTTCATTGAAGTCTGGGGAGAATGAGGACAAGGTTTCCATTAAAATAGAAACTTTGCGGATTTTGTTCTTCAAATGGAGGGAAAGCAATTTAATTTCTGCCTTGGTCTGCCAGAAAATACAGAAGGAAACAGCTTGATGAGCCTGGGAGGCACAGACATCAAAAAAGAGGGTATTAGGGTAACTTTGGTGCCTTTCCACTACTTAACTCAGCTTTTTATTAAGAATGTATCTTTACAAACTCGTTTTTTCGCTTCAAGGTAGGCATAAGGTTAAGGTAAAGAACTCTTAGATTTTTGCAGTGTTTCAAATGGAAATTTCATTTTGAAGGGCATAATCTCTGTGCCAGTGTGACCTAAAAGTAAATAAATTCCAAGCAGAGTATTTATTATTTTCTGAGGATAAAAGTCAGCTCTACTTTAAACAGATAGAGTTCACTGGAAACAAAATAGAGATGAATCTGGGGTTTATTTTTTTTTTTCTGATTTTGTCTGTGTGAAGGAAGCCCTGAGGTTTACAGAGAGCTACGGTCAGATCAGAAGGTCCAGCCTGGATAACAGAAATTCTTGTCACTCAGGATGACATAAAGGATCACCCCATTGCTCTGCTATGGACTCCTCCGCTTTCTAGTCCTGATTATGGAGAACATATGAGCAGGAGCTAGAAAAATAGATGTGTATATAATAAAAATAAATAATCAGCTCTTTTTCCCAGCATTATTGGTTTTGGTTTTATATCTTTGATATAATGTGCTCTTGGGGAAAACATATGGGCCAGGGCCTTGTTTTCTCCAGCCGACGGAAGGCCCGACTTCAGCTTCAGTATTCAAAAGATAAAATCCTAATTTAGCTAATTAAGGAGTCATTATGTATTTTTGTTTGGTCATTTCACATATCAGAAATATTATGACTTAAGTGAAACAAATCTTGTTTGAATTAGAATATTTTCAAATTAAAAAAAATATTCAATTCAAATGCTAAAATTTCTAGCAAAGAAAAGTCTTCTTACAGTTGTTGGCAATTTGTTCCTGCTGCTAATTCTCCAGATCATTAATCATTCTCATGGCTCTTCTCTAAACCATCTCTTTAATGACATCCTCATCAGAGGAGCACCATCCTGCAGCACCACACCGTAGCTTGCAGAAAAATATCACCGTGTCCCTGCAGGTTGTTACCCAAGGATTTTGACCCAGTGCTAGCACGACTGGCTGTCTGGCTGTCCTGTCTTTACCTCTTTCCCATTTTTGTGAGAGCATCCGTGTGATTTCTAGCAGGAGGACTGGGCTCTGACTCAATGTCAGTGGGCTCCAGCACTGGTGTCACCCACCCCAGTGCCTCCTTTTGCAGTAACCCAGGGTACAGGAGAGGGCAGAGGCTCTCTGCCTGCTCTCCCCCTTCCAGCATACATATTTTATTAGCCTTTAAGTTTACAGGATCACAAAATGTATTTTTCAAAGCAGCTGGCACCGCTTAGAAGTTGTAACATTTTAAACTTCTCTGTGAAAGATGGATTTGTTGAAAAATTATTAACAATCTATAAATCTTTATAAAACCAGGATCAATTCTGAAGTAACTCTGTTTATTTTATTGCTCATCTGTGTCATGGTAGCTCTTGATGACATAGAAACTTGAAGTGCAAGACAAATATTGTTTGTCAAACACTATAAATTGTTATTAGCAATCCTTGGAAATATTTTTAAGTGCCTTCCTGCTAGAAGATGAAATCTTGTGGAAAGCAAAACACTTTGTAGAAAAATTAACTAAGGGCAATCTTTTTTGCAGGAGAATAGCTAAAAACAGTAAGCGTGAAATTTTTTATTTCCATATTTCTGTAATAAATATTTTTCTTTGAATTTTTGTTACTGTTTTTATAACATATAGCTTTATTAAGACTTAAAAATTTATAAAGTAAATTTTAATTTAATAAAAGCTGAATTTATATCTACTCTAAATGAATTTTTAATTTTTTTTTGGTTTTCCATTTTGCAATAGAAAGTTCTAAAAATTGCATAAAATGCTATTCCTGGAAATCTTCATTTGCTTCCACTGTTGACATTTTGACTTGCACTTTTGCTCAAGGCTAAAGTCAGGCTGAGAGGCTTGCTTTCACAACCTGCTAGCTTGGGAAAATCAGATGTGGGAACTCAAATGTGAACAGCATGGACACTGGAGAGAAGACCTGCTCGAGCCTAGCAGCGCAGTGAACCCGAGCCTACGTTCGCTCATGGATAGCACGGCACAGATTATTGCAGGCTCTCTGCAGGGACAAGTTGTGCTATGCACTGCATGAGATTGCTCCTCTTGCCTCTCAGTGCTTCTACACAGTTTTCAAGAGGCAAAACAAGCTTCAGGTGTGAGAGGAGAAATGTTTCCTTCCTATGGGTAAGCTATGGGGAAATGAAGGTTATACTTAAAGTCACAGAAAATCTAAGGTAAATTCATGATGAGCCCAGTTTTTACTCTGTTCTTGTTCCATTTTTAACTTGATTTACAGCCTTCCTCTGAGAGGTGTTATACCTACACATCCTTTGAGGCAAAATTCATTGTTTTCAATTTTTGTTTGTTCATTCATGTGTTTTTCCCCCTTGTTCTTCTATGATAATGATTTCTATAGAAGAAGCAGCATTCACTCATTCATAATTACCAAACCATGGTGTCTGAGATACTGCTGCGATGCTTTCTCTGAATATAAGTTGCCCTTTGAATAGCAACTGTCATAATTAGGTAGTAATAAAAGTGATAAAAGCCATGAAAATACCTTCTCTAGAGGCATCACATTCTAACAAGGATCATCAGTGTATATTTTTCCTAGCTTAAAACTGAGTACATAGATTATGTCAGAGGAGGACATAAATTCTTGCTGCGTGCTATACTGTGTCATAGTATAATGTCACGCAGTTTATACTTACATCGCATAAATGTCAGACTGTCACAATGGAGAAAAAAAAAGTGGCCTTGTCCCAGGGCAGCCCGAACCTTTCTATTTCTTTTTTTTTTTTTTTTTTTTTTTTTTTTTTCTTTTTCCCTTTGGTGGAGAAGAACCCCCCCTGCACCGGTGACCTTGCAGCCTCAGTGGAATGTGCGTGTAGGACATATTCTGTATTCTGGTACTGCGAAATTTGGTGCCCTCTATGTAAATCTCTGCTTGAAATACAGCTGTGCTGTGAGTTGATATGACTGATGAGATGTTGTGAAACCAGAATGAATCATAACAAGGTACTTACAAGGGATAGGAAAGTGTAAATAAATCAAAGCAGAGATATTAAAGCAGTCTTTTAACCATAACATTTCACAGAAAGGAAAAGGGTGGAGAACACTGTTAGGATAGTTTTTATGAGTTTTCTATTGTCAATTGTTAAGCTATCCTCCAAGAAATCCTCAGGTGTTAGCATGGGCTCTTTGAGAGAGCTCAGCAGTGTGCTTCTATGTCTCACGTTAGTGTTAGGTTCACATGTTCAGGATCGCTGTACATCTGAGGAGAAGGAGAAATCTCCCTGTCCTTTTCCTACGATTTGTGCCTAGGAATGGCACCTAATAGAAAGAGAAATTAAACCTTTGTGTATAATTACAGAGATTTTGTTTAGCGTGAAGAAACGGGTTGTTTGGCTTTGGATCTGGATTCTTTGATTTGAGCCGATCTCTAATGCAGGGGGAAGCTCATTGCAACTCTTTACAAGTCTTCAATTCACAGTTTTGTATTACTTTAGGTTGAAGCCTTGTCTTGCTTAACTGGTGCACCTCAGAAACCACAATATATGGAAAAAATGACTAGGCACGAAACCCCACATTTCTAGCATTTATGTGAATACATTTTTTGTTTTACTTGCATGTCTCAAAAGCTACAGCAATCGTAAGAATACAACCTCTCTCCCCTCTTCTCATGCTACAGTAGATCAGTAGCTGCCTTAACTTTCCTTTTTGTTTTTAGCATGTTTGAGAATCTACATTCAAATTTAGCAGAGAGATGTAAAACTATAGGACTTGACCATAAGAACCAGAGTTTTTTCTTTTATATACCTATAAACTCATATATGCATATGTATCACCAGACTACATGCAGTAGGTGCTTGGAAGGGACGTTTGAATAGCTTAATCTATGTTTTCTCCTTACCCCTCTTCAGATAGTGGACTTATGCTTTTATCTGTTTCCTCCTGTAACGAGATTGGCATTGGCCATCTGTTAATTTGAGCCTGTTCCCAGCTAAATCGTTTGAGGAAAGAATTTGGATCTTCTCATCTTAGGTTGTAGGAGAAATTCAAAGAGAGAAATTGCATTATTTGCATTGCTGTTTACTTCCCTGCAGGGCTGTCTTTATGGTTTACTTTTTATAGGAAGTTTTCAGTGATTCCATTATACCTTTTTAGCTCTTTAGAAGAATGATGAAATAAAATTTTGTATTTTATAAATACGAAGAGTAGACTTTCCAGAGAAGCTGATTTAAGTTTTCTTTCCAAGATAAATGTTGAAGTTAACCCAAGAGACTTAAAAAGGCCTATGGATTTTATACAACATTTTCAGTTACTGAAGTGGGATGATTAACATGATGCTTGAATAACAGGAGAGAGGAAAGACCTTAATGTATATATACTATAAAAAAACTAAGAGTTATTTTGTGATCATGAAGAAACCCATATGTTTTGTATTACTTTAGTTGCCTCTAACAGTTTGTACATTATTGGTTTCATTTATTTATTGTATTAGTCTTGGTTCATTAATACTTCATAGACACATATACTAAGTGGTGACTGACAGATGTTTTAAGGCCCTGATTCAAGAACGTATTTTGGCATATGTTGATGCCTGTTCAGGTGAAAGTCAAGTAAGTTAAAACACTGCCTTGGATGTAGTGAAGCACGTGCTTAAATGCCTTCATGAATCACCGCCTCAATAATACTCCCTCAAGGTAAACTAAATACATTCCTCGTTCTTTTAGCAGTGAAAAATGTAGATCCCTAGGCTTTGTCATTCTGTTTCTGAGTGACGACTTTGAGTCGTATCAAAAAACTTTCCTGAACATTGCCACCACTGGAAAGAGAACAAAGCAAGTATTGGTACCGGGCCTTTGATCGGTCCTGAACAAAACATAAGCAGGCAAATTAAAAAAGACTGACTTTCCTAATGAAGTTGCTATGGAAATGTCAATAGGCAGAGAAGGAAATTAAATGAATCTCGTTGGCACTTTTTGTTGCTGTTGTTCTTTCCTCGCAGTGTATGGGAAGGAATATATTCAGGACGTCTTAATGTTGCACCAGTAACTGTCACTTGGATGTCTTATAAAATGGCAATTAGATCAGTAGGTCTGCCACAGAAGGGGCAATTTGCTTCTATTCTTAAAATGAGAGATGGAAACACAGTGGTATCCATTTAGAAGACATACCGCAGCGGAAACCTCCCTGCCTGAGAACAAGCAGTGCTAGGGGATGCTCGGTAGCAATTCTCAGGTCAGGTCACACCATGGTGGCAGCCAGCCTTTGTTTTGGCCTGCCAGCCATGCCCAGCCTGGAGTATTTTAATTGCTGGCAGTGGCTGCCCTTTTGTTTTTATGTATTCCCTCTCTCAGTGTGCCTTCCATTATGGTTTGTTGGCAGCTCTGAAATACTGGTGGTTCCAACAGTGATTGCTTTCATAAGAGTCATGAGAGAGTGCACCTTTAATATTATCTGCGCCGTAGGTAGAAAGCAATAGTTATCCTTGGCGGCAAGCCAGTGAATAGAAAGTGACATCTTAAATGGACACTACTGGTGTATCAAGCAGATGAAATTAAAGGGAGGCTGTGACAGCTAATGAAAGGCTGGTATGGGAAATGTCCAGGGCGAATTTGTTGTTTACAGGCAAGTGTACCTGATTGGATGGGGATACAGCTGATTGCAAGTCGCAGTGGGAATAAGGAGCTATTGCGTGATGAATGCGGCTCTCCCAGGATGGCGTTAGTTAGTCCTTGCCTGTGAAGATTCATAGGTTAAGCAACTTCATCTGAAGTGCCATCAGCAGTGGCTGGGGATTCTCTGGCAGAGGAAGAAATTTTTGCTGCTTCATGCGGGGAAAACAGCCTCTTGCAGCTCATTTCCAGATGTTAATATTAAAAAAAAGTGCAAACGCACAGAGAGGAGAGCTTAAAACCAGACAAAATCAACCTGGTATCTTACCTGCATTGAAAAGGTTAAAGAAAAAAAAAAATCAGTCTTAAAATCATATAATACACTAAGGCTGGTTAATTGCATTTACACAAGTCATATCATTTGCTAGTGTAAAAACGTTAAGGGATATACATGGGCATTTTAACAGAGCTTGTGTGCCAAGTTCCAGTCCCTGTGAAGTGAGTGGGGTTTTTAGTGTTGGCCTCGGTGTGACCATGAACAGGTTCAAATTGAGTCTCCAGTAATACAGCACTTCATTCAGCAATGTCCTGGCTAGCATAGTCAGTTTTTAACACAGCTATTTTTACAGACATTCAATAAAATATGATTTTGAGAAAGGTAATAAAATTTCAATATCAAAATTTGAAATAAAACTTTCTTTTTATTGTTGGCCCTTCTGCATTTATTTTTTCAGAATTCTCAAGTGAATAATTCTTTTTAGATTTGTTTTTTTGAGCACACTTTCATTTATACACAATCATCGGTCAGCGTTAAAATAGCAGGAACTAAGGGCAAGATTTCCAAAAATTTCAAGCCTCCAACACACAGATCCAAGCTGGATCTGCAAAGGTATTTACCAAATGTTCAGAATGAAGGCCAGGTGTGTTCTGGCATTTTTGAATGCTAAAATAAATGCCATCACACTCTTCTCAGGTTTTCTAAAAGCGTATGCTAAGAAGGAAGTTGCAAGTTAAAAATTGACCTGCCTACAAATATTTTGCAGGGCGGTGTGTGTGTTTGCATTTGCTTATGCATATATACCTGAAATGTATTATCTCTTGCTCTCCGTAGGAAAATCCAGAATAGTTTTAGATGCACAGCTTTGTTGTTGTTTCTTGACAGAGTGGATTAAGCCAGGTAGTTGATTCAGCAGAGGTGTTTTTGTTGGCGCGAGATTGGTTCTTCCTTTGTGGAGCGGCAGGACCAGCAGATGTTGAGCTGTTGGGATTCTGTGAGCTCCTAAAAAAATATTGCTTAAAGAAAACCCGTACCCATGGCATCCTAAGAATCCTGCGTGATTATATTCATCATTAGTTCATGTTTTGAATTTTAACACACTGGTGGCAACTTTAGGAAGCCACAAAAGAAGAGACAACAATGTTAAATGCTCATGAAATATAGCTATTTCTAATAGAGATGATTGTTTCAAGGCATGATATGAAAGGAATTGCAGGTATGTTCTTATTTTCAAGCGGCTTCCTCCTTCTCAACAGGGACCTTTTGCTACTGAATTATTTAGGATCACGTTGTTTGTTGTGATTGAACAGAGTTCAAATTTAGAAACCAGAAAGCCAACAAAAATGAGAAACTGGGACTTCAGAATAAATAAGGATTTGAGACTGCGATGAGTTCTCATCCTGCCTTTTTCCTTTGCTTGTGAAACTCATGAGCATGGCTGGCACTTGGGGAAGCACTGCTAAGACTTATGATTTAGATTTGTTGGCCTTACAGCTCTCTCCCTCTGCAAAGGGCAGACACCAAGACTGGTAATCTCTGTGAGCTGCTTATCTGGGGCACTGAGAAAAAAATCCCTTCTTGATTTCCTGCAACCTCATCCTTCCCTGCAGAAGCACAGGAACTCAACTCGGCTTGGTCCCAGAGGGGAAAGGGGAAAAATGCCAAATGCTGGGCTGATTTCTGAGCCAACTGCCTGCCAACGGCAAAGAAACAGATGGTGAAGAGGCAGAGGGTGGAGGGTGGTACCCCAGGGCTGCTGCAGAGGGAAGGGAATTCCCACTCTCTGGGAAGGGAAGGCTGTAGGAAGAGATTTAGGGATGCGCAGATGAAGGAAGAAGAGATGGGATGGAAGACCTTTTTTTTTTTTTCTTGGTGCTTGGTGACCATGGGGCTTTAGGGCAAGATAAACCAGTAGATGCAAAGATTCACACCTGGTTTATCACCATATCTCAACAACTGTTGCTGTAACAAGACATTAAAAGCATCCTTGATAATGAATAGCATCCTTTGCAGGGGTCTGGACTTGAGATTCTCACAAAGGAGCTCTGGGATGTATTTGGGGCTCAGAGTTCCAGTCATGGTGCAGAGTGGAGCTCCATGGTCTAAGATTTTGCCTCTGCCGCACACAAACTGTTGAATTATTTTCAAATACAGATTGATTTCTGGGACTAATTTCTAATTACTTGACATTTTTAAGAGTGAACTGAAAGATTTAGCTCTAGATTATAGCAAAAAGGATTCTTCCTGATGTGTGGCTTGGGGCTTGGGTGCCATGTAGGGTGACGAGATACCACTAGTCTATGATATTGCCAGAAATACAGAGGTTGACGCAAAATTTGAATGCAGACATTTTCACTGGTACAAAAATGGACTTGCATTTACTGAAAAATGGCAATTTACCCAGGAAATTGCCAAAGGTATGTACGAGTACAAACTGTTTTGCAGTAGTATAGCTGTTCAAGCTGAAATTTGTCATGGATTAGCTACATTTCTTAAGGATGTAGAGGACCAAGGGCAACAGAATGGTGTGGAAAGCTGGCAGATTGAAAACTTACTCTTAGCAGAAAAATTGTTCAAACTGAGCTCTATGTAATTTAGAGGACAATGAGCAGAAGACATATACTTGTTTTCAGGCAAACCAGGTAAAAGCTGCTTTCCTTTGCTTTCTTTGTGTGGAAACCAGAGGTGCTTTCTTAGCATACGTAGCAAATTGAAAGTATGCATGCTTATTTACAGATTGAAAGGGCTTATGTTTCTATACTAAGTATATAAAGTGCTTGAGGTTGGAAGTTGTAGTTAGCAAATGTCTCTGAGTAGAAGGGGAGCAGGAGAATAATTACCTGGGAAAAGTAACTTGAACCATCTACTCAAAGCACTTGAGTTACATTTCCTGTATTTTCCAGATGTGTGTCTTTCTTGGTGTGCGTTCACTTCTTCCTAAATCAGAAATAATTTAATTCAGTGAGAATGTGTGTTTTTTGATGACCAAATCCATGTTTTAAAAAAAAAAAACAAACAGAAAAAAAAATCCCAAACCACCCTCTCTGAAAACAAAACCGTAAGTAATTCCAACTCATAAGGAAGTGGAAATGTTATCTGGATTAAATCAGGGCAGCATGATCAACCTGGCCTCGTGGCTTCCAAGCGACATCTCTTAGCTGTACGAACACAGTCAAATCGCAACATTCAGTCAATGACTCTAGAAAAAGCAGTTCCTGATTTCAAAAGCTCAGAAGGGCCCTGAGGTAGCCACACCTACTCATACTTGCAGGATGGGAAGGGTCTGAGGACACTTTCTTTGTGCTCCATGCACTGCAGGCTCCACATTCAACCCATGTCAATCTGCAGAGCAGATTAAGCTTGCAGGATAAGGGTGGGGGAGGAAAGAGGAGCAAGGATCTGCCAATTTAAGGAATGACACAACAGAGAGCTAACAGCTCCCAAAGGCACGCTTATCTTTGTGAGTTTCTGCAGTGTGTCTGCATGTCTGCAAACATGGTGGCATGTCTAGGCAGGCCTGTGGCAAAGAGGTGACCTGTTAGTGTAAAACGATAAGTGCAAAATTAGCTATTATGGAACAGATGCCTGTAAAAATCTCCAAACAAGCCCCAAATAGATCAGTTTAAATTTCTCCTCATTTGTGATTCCTCAGTGGTGTCTTAGATTCATGTGGAGTTTCGCTACTTACATGACTGGAGGAGACCCAAGGAGAATGTCAGTCATAGCCTGATTAGCATGAACTCCTTAAACTAAGGCTTCATCTTTGACAACTGTGATATAAACTTATTCTTCCAAGAGTAACCAGAGGACAGGTACCTATAGATGTCATCCATCACCTTCAGATCTACTGACTTACTTGCAACCTGCCTTTATAGACTCACTTTGTATTCCCTGACCTTGGTTAGATTTTTTTTTTTTGAGTTTGAACTCTGCTGGACAAGTTCTGGCCTGAATAAGAATTTTCTTCTCTTTACAGGAAGCTGTGGAGACCTAATAATTGAGATGAAAACTTCAGCCAGATGCGTAGTTTGTATGCATTTAAAAAAAAAAAAAAAGTAATAAAGTAGCGCTGATGATTTTACAAGACTTCCTCACCCCCCTGGCTGTGGCATCAATTTTTTGCTTGCTCTGATGAGGTAGCAGCTCTCCTTGAAAGCTGAAGAGGGACAAACTGAGAATGCAAGAAGACAAGCAATGCTGAATGCAAGGGGGGTTGTGAAATAGGAAGGAGGGCATGTCACAATATTACTCCCTATCTCCTTGGGACCCCTAGTTTAATGAGTGTTTGAAGCAAGGGCAGTCATCTTCACCCACAGCCTGAGTAAATAGCTGATAATAATCCTATCTCAAGACAGGATTTGCTGCCATTTTTACAGAGGGAAAACATCTAGACAGTTTTGTAAAAGACTAACTCGTTTGTGTGGTTTGCTTACCTGGCATTCACTGACTTGGGTTTAATTTTGGGCTGTCTTTTAGTTGACTTTAAGAGCGCTAGGAACTTCTGAGTTCTGGTGATCCCTATATTGGCCAAAACATTTAAGGCACCCCAGAACAGCGAGGCTGTGGAAATTTTGAGCTCTAGTGATTAATCTAAACCTCCATATTGAGGGGCAACCAGAAACAGAATCACAGTTCTGGGAAATCCTGGTTTCCCTGTTCAGGGTCTTGTTCTCACCCAAGTGACAAGTGGAAACATTCGTGCCACCTTTGTGAAGGGCTGAGACAAGTTGTTCCGATGCTGAAGGCACGACACAGCCCTCAGCGCTGCTCTCAAAAATTACCTGCTAGCATAAGGTCTCTGGCATTAACTCCAGGCTCATAACATCATTCACTCTTTCAGTGTTTCCACAGGTTATCGTGTGACATGGAGGTTTAACATGGGGATGCTGCCAAGTGCCAGGGCATGGATTTTGGCTGGTTCCTGCCTGAACCTGTCCAAGTGTTGCTGTGACTGGTGCTCTGTTCAGCCGTGTGTGCTCATCTGAATTTCAGAAATTGTTTATCCCATTGATAAAATAAATGCACAGTCAAAAGTAAAATTATTTATTAACAGCAAGGTTGGGACCTGAAGGATCCTGCACCAGCACACAGTGAAATCTGAACTCCGTTACTCAGATGACTGGATCTTACACTGGTTACTGACACAGAGCCTCCCCAGGTATGTAAATAGGACTATGCAATTTTAACTGTTTTTTGAACAGTAAATTGCTGGTTTTGCAAATGCTTATTTTGCGTACATTCCCTGTAATTCTTTCCAAAACCCTGTGCTTTTTAGTTTATTTCACCTCTCAACCCCTCTTTTACTTTAAACACTACCAAAAGGAGTCTGGATAGAAAAGGAAAAATTCACTGGAAAATGAAAGCATCTGTACACAATCATATCCTCCATCAGCGTGAATACAAGGCACTTGAGTCCTATACAAAGCTGTGAACATTACGTGCCAAATTTGTTGCAGGTGTAGGCAGAAGCAAGAAAATATTGAAAGACAGAGAAAAGAGGGTTAAAATACAGGCATACAAACATTTATAAAGAAAAGAATAATTCTGAACACATTCCTTAATATTAAATGTGTTACTGCTCTTTTTTTTCTATCTGCTTATGAAATATTTTGCAGCCAATAGATATTTAGTAGAAAAGTAACACAACAACAGATGGATCAGATGCCTCCAATAGTGTAGGTTTTATACAGATGTATTTTTTAAAAATGCATATTTGCAGGCATGAAATATCCTGTGGACTCATTTTTAAAGAAGTTAGTTTCTCGGGATATTCCAGCTTGTTATGAATCGTGAAGACTGGTTAACTTGATTTTTCTTTCTGTGGATAACATGAGCTTGTTGTGTTGTTTATCATACAATCTATGTTGTATATAATTTTCCATACCTTAAAATAATTTCATAGAGGATACACTGGCTTTAATGGAGAGAAGATTTAGTATTTGTATCTGCAGCCTTCCCAAATGACCTGGCGTCTTTTTTTTTTTTTTGTCATTTATTTCTAAAAATTATCTTTATGTGGACCTGAACACAATGGAAACAAAACAGAAAAACAAGAGGTTTCCCTCCACCTTATTTTAATTAGACATTTCTGATTTTAATGAAGATATTATTAAGGAGAGTTGAATACCAACCAAAAGTGAGGAATTGGAGTTTGACTATCGTATCAGGTCCTGATCCTCTAGCTGAATTTTTGTAACAGATTTTGACATGTAATCTGAATGATGCAAACTCTAGAAGAGCTTAGAATGAAATGCCATTCACATGTAGAAACTGCAAAAGTTAGCTTCAGTCATTTTTATCTCTAACGGAGTTGGCTAACACTTCCTTTCTTAAAAAAAACAAACCAAAACAAATGTTTTTGAGGAGAAGAAAGATCGGCTTTTCCCATGGGAAAAGTTAAATATTTTACCTAACAGTTGAATATGGTATGGCTTGTGTCCAAAAAACTGCTAATTTTTTTAATGGCTGGTGGGATTTGTATTTTGGTCTGTCATGAATTCATCTTCCTCTCTGGATCAGACTTCTTATGTCATTCCATGGCTCAGCGAGAAGGGAGGTGACTTTGGTGGAGCCTGGAAAATAGCGTCTGACCAAGAAGTCCAACATTTAAGGGAAATTGGAAACTCTTCAAACTCTCATTTCTATTAATTGCCATGCTAGTGCTCACTAAACAAAGTCTGAGATCTGTTTGCTTCTGCCAAAATACCAATATTGGAGCATGGGATCTTAATTTTTAGACTTTTACATGGGTGTTTTTTTTGTATGTGTGGATATAAGATTAGATGGAAGCAGTTTAGGGGACAGTAAGAATGGGCTGCCCTGGCACATAGACTTTGCCCTTCAGTTTGGAGCTTGTTACAAGAACAAGTTACAAGAAGTTCCATATATTTGGGGGTGTAGCCTGTATCACTTGAGTCAAGCATAATCTTTCAGAACTTGTACCTTTTCTGTTGACAAAATTTCAGTGTACTGAAACCTGAGTTAACTCTGCATCTGGAATATCTACAGACTCCCAGAATCCTTAGTCTGATCTAGAAGATGAAATAGGAAAGGGTGGTGATGGCTGATCTGTCTTCACTACTACTTTGTGCAAGGTCTACCTAAGAGGATGGAGCATATTGCCGTCTCAGCAAAATATTGAATGTTGTTGTTGTGGCTTTGGAAGAGCAGATGTTTCATATTTTCTCCTGTATAACAAATTCCCCAAAGCTGTATCTTTTTCTGGTGGCTAATTAACACATGAAACCCATTAACATCTGCAATATTAGGCAGAGTTGTCTTGATCCAGAGCCATTGGTAAATCAAGCTTCTTCCAGAAAATTTGTGTCTAAATTAAAAAAAAAAGGCTAATGGTTCCTTTTACCTCTCCCCTATGTTAACAGTCCCAAGAGGACTGACTAGTGTAGCATGTGAGCCTGACAGCTTGATGGAGTCATACGAGTGTAGACTTCACTGCTTTGATTAGGGATGTAACCTTACTCATTTTGCTTTTGGAAGTACCCTGTGGTTTGTAGTTGCCTGCAGGTACGTAGGCACACAGATATGCATATCTGCTTTCAAGAAGTTCATCTTAAAGGCTAAATGTAAGTTTGAATCAAGAAGCGTAGACAAGTCACACAGCAAATTCACTGTGTTATTGAGATATTTGGTGGCATTGTAGAATTATGCTTTCTTAAGAATATTTTCTTTCCACATGATGCTCTTTGTGAGGGAGTTTCCTTTATTCACAACAGAGTCAACTGATTCCAGTTGTACTGCCTCTGAGTTAGGGTAACGCTCAGTGTAACAGATCACTGCATCTCACGCAACAATAATCATCCATTTGCCTCTATTTCCACTCACTTGCATACATCTTATTGTAGAAGAATATTATTAAATAACAATATTGTGTGCTGAATCAATTAAAAATATCAGTATTTGATTGTTGTGTAATGTATCTTAGCCTGACAGAGCATATATTTTCTTATAACCTTTGATTATGTAAGTACATACTGGTTTAGCTTCCTATTACCTTACTTTGGGCTAAAGATGCTTGATGGATGCTGGTATTTTGCCCTCTTCTCAGTGTTAGGAAGTATCATACTGCCTTTACAGGGTAATCTTTGGGCCTTGCTGTGCCAACTGAGTGATTAATTTCCTCACTAGCTTTTAATCTGCAAGCAGTAATTCAAATAATCATGGGGAAGTATTCATTAATGCTGGGGTTTTGATACTTAGAACTTTCCATGGGATGCAGTATAATTTACACATCGGGTGTTGGAAAAGCAGTTCCCACTCTGTCTGTCCAGCTGAAACCGAGTAACTCAGAGTGTTTTCACAGTAGATCACAGCAATTCATCATGTGAAGACCACAGAACCAAATCATTAATTGTGCAAGATGAAGCAACACTTTCAGTAGGTGCAGCAAACTTGATTCTCCTCCAACACTCACTTTCACCTTTCTTTTTCAATTCCTTTAATATTAATGGCATTGAATCCCTTAGAAATGGCAAGAAGAGTTACTAAATAATTTTCTTTTTCTTCATTCTCTGTATGTTTTAATTTGCACCTCTACTTACATTATTTTTAATACTTCAAACTAGCTCCCTGGAAATCTCCCTGCAGCATCTTCTTGACTTCTGTTCCCATTTGGGCAGTTAAGAGTGTGGTTGCTACCCTCTGTGTGAACCACCACTACCGGAGGGGAGGGTGTCCTCTCGTTCAAGGCATTTCACTTGAGTTCCTTCACAGCAGAAGTATAACACCACTCAGTCTACAGCTTAGACCCAGCACAAACCTCAAGAGTTTGGAGCTACAGCTGAGGGGAAAACTTATGCTCAGCCTCCCTTAGCTTTGGGAAACTAAGCTGTAAAGGGTCTAGCAGTACTATGCACAAACGTTCTTTGTCTTGTGTCTTTTTTTTCCCCCCCAAAATCTTATTTCTGTCTTGGTCTACTGGTGTTTTGCAGAGCTGGCAAAAGGAATGTCCCTGACACAAGGGTCATCTGTGCTGAATCACAGGTACCTGCTCTGACTCACAGCTGGAGATTCCCAGTGAGAGCACTGCATAAGAAAAGGTACTTCCTTGGATAGACTTTGCTGGGGAAAAAAAAAAAGTGAGAGGGGCACAGAGGAAGCAAACATAGGCAGATAACGTACAGGAGAGTTTTAGTCAAAGTGGCTGAAGTTTTTTACAACCCTATGATTAACTGAAAATGATGGCTTATAATTTGACTGTTGGATAACTTACTAGCTAATAGGCTGGAACACATGTCCTGAAAGTGTTGAGAGTTGTGTGGGTTTTTAAACCCTCTGTTTCTATCAGAAGACAGAGCAATTTTTCATGAACAAAAACCACTGGTGAGTTTTGGAATCTCCCAGACCTGTTTTTGCTTGTTTCAAAGGAAGTGCATTTCCTGATGGGGCTTGTGTGCTCATGTGTACTATTGCCACGTGTGCCACATGTGAAAATAATTCAGTGAGCGTATTTTTCTATGGTTGTATGTGGTACACGTGTGTGTGTATATATATACGCACACACATGCACATACACACACATATACATTCCTATTTATACTCATAAATCATTTCTTTCAAGAACACATGCTCTTCTACTGTTCTCTATCTCAGTGTTTCCACACTCAGGAGTCCCATAATTTGGAAAAAATTGCAACTGTCACAACTCTGCTGCAGTAATGGTTTTGTAAGAACCAGCTTAATAAAAACATCAGGCCTCTCTGTTCCAAACAATTTTATTACAGTTAACAACTCAGCCAGTTATCAAGTATGTTGTCACCAATGCACTCTCTGTCTGAATGATGACACAAATGAGTTCTGGATTTCTGTAGCATCTTACACATATAGGCACTGTCTTACAGCTGTGCAGTAGTCTTTCTCTGAGCAATAAAACCACATGGGGAGGGAATGGTAGCCGAAAAAAAGAGCTATTTTGTGCAAAAGCTCTTTTGTGATGATAAGATTCCACAGGCATCAAATTAGTTTACCTGTATTAATTTACACAAAAAATATGCAAATTCTACCTCCTGGACTTTGGCTGTACAGGTCTTCATTTTTCTAAACTAAATATGGAATTTTTAATAACTGTGTGAGTTCTTTCCAGGAATCAGCTCTGATTCCTTCCAGGAATAACCTCTCCTTATATTTGAATGGGTGCCTTACCGTGAATAACCTTAATGTAAATACTTCCATAGCTAGAATTCAGACACTTTTTTTTGCCTTGTGTATAATTTTTACATATATAAGAACTGTGTTCATGTGAGTTTTGTAGTCTTTCCATTGATTCTTTTTTCTTTTAAAAGTATGACAAAGTTAGCTGCACTTTACCCACTAGTAAATCTCTGCTTGAATGGTACTGCATTTTTATTGTTATTTTTTTAAGAATATGCTACAGAGATGTTCTCTGTGTATCAGCTGAATGTGGGATCAGATATTATGTTGGTCAGCCTTCACTGGTACGCTTCAGTTTTCCTCTGCTTTTTTAATGTCTGATATTTCAGGAGTGAGTTGGCTTAGAAATTGAAGCAAAGAAATGTTGAACTGGGAATCATGACTTTTGAGTAATACAGAGAATTTTGCAACAAACTGATCTTCAAACCTTATGCTGTTATTTATGATGCTAAACAAAATGTTCGTTCTGTGAAATTTTACCTTTAGAAAACACAACAGAGTGTGATTTATTGTGGCTTCTGAGAACCAGTGAATAGAAATGTTGAGGTTTTGAAAATGTATTCTCAGTGAATTTTTTTTTTCTTTCTTCCCCTTTTTTTCTCCAGAGACATGTTCAGTGTATGGTAAACTAAGGCCATTATATTTTTCCAGAGAACAGATGTGATAATTAAGAACAGAAATAAGTTTCAAAATTCAATGAAAAAATAGTTGTCAAGTGTATTTCTAAAATGAAGTGCAAAAAAAAATGCATGCCAATATGTGGATGATTAATGGTGTATGTCAGTGTCTTTCCATTAATTTCTTTATATTGCTGCATGCAGTCATGCATACTCTATCTGACCATCAGAATTTTACTCTACTAAATATACTTGACCATGATGCCAATCAATAGTTTCTCCTGGCAAATAAAAACTGTTAATAACTTCAATATGAAAACCTTTCTGCTTCAGCTAGAATGGTACAGTATAACTTTGTTATTATTCCTTCCTCCTCAACCTGAGGAGTGTGCATCCAAATTAATTCCTGTCACTTAGGTGCTCTCTTGATAAATATGTTATCTATATTTAATGTTTCTTTATTTTCATTTTATTATACGTGTGTGCAGCGGTGAAAGAAGATAACTGACAAGACAGTGTATCATGGCAAGAGAATTTGCTATTGCTTCTTTGCACTTTTTGGTAGAGCGGCTATATTTAGAACACGTACTGTCAGCCATGAATAGTCTACCTATATGCTTATCTTTTTCAATTCATGATATAAAATTGCTTCTTTATTCTGCATAGATAAATTTCCCCAAGTTTCACCCATACAGCTATAGCATTTGTTTTTACAGTAACTGATTAATTTACAGATGTTATGAGCAGGAAGATTATTTTGAAGAGGAGAAAAGGTGTAAATCCAGTATAATAGGTGTTTGTGTGGGTGCTATAAGGCTTTTGTTGCCTGTGCCATAGGTAGTGATTTAGTTAAGGAAAATGAGAGGTTGAAACTCAATTTCTTAGGTGAGGAGTGATTTATGATTGCAAACATAAGGGAGTGTATGAGTCAAAATAATAAACATTTGGTAAATTTGTACACTCCTCCATTTGCTATGTATAATTATTTCCTGTGCGTAGCATTAATGTCTCATGAGTAAAAAAGTTTCTCATAACATGTCCTCCTGCAGTGTTGTTAAGCTCACCTATTGAATACAATTGTTTGTGTAGTGTTTTAAAAAAAATGGTAGTACTTTATCTAAAAGGCTATACAGTCTTTCTATTATGGGCAGGGGAATTTACAAGTTCCCATTGTTTTTCAGTGCAGTAAAAATATATTGAGAACTACCAGCATGCATGTATTACATTTAACATAAACAGGATTGACAGAAAACAGATCCTTAAATTGCTCTTTGTGAATGAAAAATTACTGGAATATATGGTAATTATACTGCTTTTTGTTGTTTCTCTTCACAACCAGGAAGGTGTTGCTGAGGCTGTAGGCATAGAGTTCTCTACAAGAGCGTCTACTGAGATATTTGTGGTGATGATCATGTTCTCTGTAGTTGATGTAGTACTGGTAGGAACTCACAGTATGATACTCCATGTTTCCTACCAAGCTTAGTTGATGGGAGACTTGACTTTTTTTCCCTCATTTAAAATTCTTTACAATGAGGGTGGTGAAATACTGGAACAGGTTGCCCAGAGAGGTAGTGGAGGCCCCATCCGTGGAAGCATTCAAGGCCAGGTTGGACGGGGCTCTGAGCAACCTGATCTAGTTAGCGGTGTCCCTGCTCCTGCAGGGGGGTTGGACTAGATGACCTTTAGGGGTCCCTTCCAACCCAAAACATTCTATGATTCTACGATTCTAAAATGTTTTGAATCTCCCCCTCTGTACAGCATTAATGATGTGCTTTGTTTCTAAATCTGAAAAAAAGTCACGACTGTTGCTTTTAAGTTATTTCTGGAAAGAAGTAATGAGAAGAACACAAGCGTTTCACCACGCTGTGAAAAGTACAACTAACATGGACTCCAAAAGCTGTTCTTATAGATCGTGCTCTCTCTGTTCCCCTACCCAGGGCTTCCGGCAGAGATTGGTCCCTTGACCTTAAGTGTAGGTGCTGTAAAAGACCAGTGTAATCCAATCAATTCTCAGTGACTCCCTTACTGCAGAGCTCAGACCAAGCCCTGTGAAAAAAACTTCAGAAAAAAGTAGATCCTGATCTGATACTTTTGTGCTCTAGGAGGATTCCCAAAATTCCTTATTCCTGATGTGGGTACCTTGTTAAGATCAAAAGACAGCTAGACATACAAGAAAAACTGACAGGCATTTAAGGGTCTCGGTTTCTGGTGTTTTAATATTAATAGACCATCATGAAAGCAGTCACCAAGCAAGAGAAGAGATATCCAAAGAACAAAAAAGAATAGAAATAAATCATTGTTTTACAAGATGGCAAAGTTTAATAGGGCATACCACAGTGTTCTGTACTAAGAAATTGTTTCTCATGTTAATGCCTTGTTTGGAAAACTGGGTGAAAACTGAAGTATCGAAATTTTCAGCTGACAAGAACAATTACTTCAATGTATTTTGATTAAATAAAATTCTCTACTGGAAAGTGAAAAATAAGCTATTTAGAAAAAGAATCACCTGAATAGGTGACCTATAACTATTCAGGGAATCACCGGCTGTTGCTTTAGTGTATGAAATCTTCAATTCCCAGATTGCTCAAAAAGAAAAAAAAAAGCACATGAGATATTAGAATGGACAAGAGTTTCAAGCAAGTATCATAAAAAGCAGGATGCAAATTTGAAGTTTCTGATTCAGGCTGTTGATAAAGGCCAGATCATTACACTACATAAAACCTTTGTCTACAGTAATATGCTAGTTCCAACTTTTTTTTTTGCTGTGCGGGCATATAGACTAAAGCCCATAATGGCTCACTAATAAATCTATCACTTTTCCTAATGCAAGACTAATTCAAATAATGTGGAAAGTAACAGTTAGCATCTATACAGCCCCATTGTATACTAAGAAGTCTGCAATGACATATAGAGAGTTGGAAATCCAAAGTCTTTCAAATACCCCTTCCAGAAAAATAGGTGTAATTAAAGCTGACTGATCTTGCAGTTAGCTATAGTAGGTGCTGCAGTTATTGTCCTCCTTGACAATAGCCAGAATGGGCAAAACCCTTTCAGAGATTTCCTGATAATGGGGTGGATTGTGTCTTTAAATGAGAGATCCCAAAGTTATACAGCATTGCTATTCCAGCTGCTCACCTTCTAATCCTCCAGGTTGGGAATCGCCCAGGGTTTCACAGGCTTTGGCTATTCTCATGCATGCACAAACCATACGTCTCTCTCCATTTTGATATGAGGCCGCTTTTATGCTCATGGAGTGAACCTGGTCTCCTGCTGCATCTCTCGGCAAACCACCTGCAACTCCTCTAGGTTGTTGTAATTCCACAGCATGTCATGTTATTTTGCCAGCAAAAATATTGAGTTCAGCTGCAGCTGCATCAATTAGCTCCTCAAGTCTGCAAATAGTGACACCAGTGACGCTTTTTTGGATGAATGAGGGACCTGCTAGAGAGTACCTAAATGAAATGATCAACCCTCCCTTTCATGTGTCTGTATTTAAAATATTCTTCTACCATCATGTCCTTCGAAAGTGACAATCCTTTGCCCTTAACTCATAAAACAAATACAAATATTTTGCATCTGTCACAACCAAGCTTCACAGATACACAGATGTGCAGCAACACAGATGCTGGTTAAAACATAAATATATATTCCATCTGGTCAGAGATAATTGGTATTTTGTGATAACAGCTACCATATTATATGAATATGAGCTGGCAGTGTGCCCAGGTGGCTAAGAAGGCCAACAGCATTCTGGTTTCTATCAGAAATAGCATGGCCAGCAGGAGCAAGGAAGTCATCCTCCCCATGTACTCAGATCTGGTGAGGCCACACCTTGAATACTGTGTTCAGTCTTGGACCTCCTCACTACAAGAAAAAAATTGAGATGCTGGAGCACATCCAAAGAAGGGCAACGAAGCTGGTGAGGGGTCTGGAGCACAAGTCTTATGAGGAGCAGCTGAGGGAACTGGGGTTGTTCAGTCTGGAGAAGAGGAGGCTGAGGGGAGACCTTATCGGCCTCTACAACTCTCTGAAAGGAGGGTGTAGTGAGGTGGGGGTTGGTCTCTTCTCCCAGGTCACAAGCAATAGGACAAAAGGAAATGGCCTCCAGTTGCACCAGGGGAGGTTTAGATTGGCTATTAGGAAAAATTTCTTCACCGAAAGGGTTGTTCAAGCACTGCAATGGGCTGCCCAAGGAAGCCGTGGAGACCCCATTCCTGGAGGTATTTAAAAGACGTGTAGCTGTGGTGCTTAGGGACATGGTTTAGTGGTGAACTTTGCAGTGTTAGGTTAATGATTGGACTTGATGATCTTACAAGTCTTTTCCAACCTAAGTGGTTCTATGATTCTATATAACCGGTATCTTGTGATCATTGAATTTCATTGTATTATTGTTATCCCGTACTTGTTCCAGGTAATGTCTCTTGTCTTATATCAAGTATGTGAGCTCTCCTAGGGAGGCTGTCTTTATCCTCCCAGAATATGTACAGGACCTTCTTTTATGGGGAGTAGTTTTTTGAGGCTCTATTGCCTTATAAAATGTTAAAACCTGTTCACATGACTCTGGCCCTACACCGGTCAGTGTTATTCCAAAAGTGAGGGTGAGTTTTTGACTTCAGGATTTAAGATGCCTGTTAATTTGCTGCTTACCCAGCCCAGGCTGGTTGTCTTTCCACAGAGACCGAAGGGTCTTAGCCCTTAATGTATTTTTAGAAGGATGAATCCCTCTGCTTGTGTTGTTGGGTATTTTGTTTGTTTTGGTTGGGTTTTTTTTAAGCCAAAATATAGCTCTACTAGGATATGTTTGGCAAAATAATTTTAAATTTGGGGATCCTCTTTTGAACAAACTATTGAACCTACTTGAACTCTGCCTGTAAAAAGTTTTCTGTTAATTACTATTGTGCAAGATACCTCTATGTTTTCTTTTGATTATGCCAGTCTCTGTCCATGTTAGTGGCTTTCTTACTGCTATCATCCTTCTTAATCCTATTTTCATAAAGGCATGCTATATCTGGTACTCCAACCCTTGTTTCAAGGCATCCTCAGGGGAATGTTTCAATTAAGCCTCTTGACACAGCATATTGTAACACAGACTGGAACCACAATGGTGATGTGCATGAGCTGCTTCCTTTCAGTTGTTTTGGACAATCAGTACCGTGTTCAGGAATGCAAACAATAGCAGACATTTGGATCCAGTGGAAGACAAGGGTGTCATCAAGAAATATGTGTGGGGTCAACTAGATGATGCAATGAGCAGGATCAGTTGTGGATACTTAACTGTGCTCAGAGGGCCACAAGAACTGTGGGACATTGTTGGGCTGATGGGGAGCACACCCATCAACAAGATGAGGAAAAATGGACCTCAGGAGCCCAGAGAAATGGAAGTCATCTTGGAGGACTGGCTTGGAACTGCAATAGTAGTAAACACTGGAGGTCTATTACTGACCTCATGGGCCAGTCACCGGGGCTGAAAAGTGGAAAGCAGTACTTGTTTTCAGTGGTTTCCAGGGGTTTGATATGGTTGATTTCTAGGTTGACAGTGAAATGAAGCAAAACTTCTGAATGTTTGCCTCCAGTGCTGGGAGAGGGGAGAGTGTATGTGCATCAGGAGTCTGCTTTAGCTGGCTGATTTCAGGCAGTGATTCCGGATAGAAGAAATGCAGATATCAGTCCTGCTTAGCTTGACTCAGAAAAGAGGTTTGCAGTTTAGATCGCTGTTGGACAGAACTGGTACTCAACATTTTCATTAAAAATAATCCCATACAGCACTACTTGCTGCAGTAGTTGCAAAATCCTTTGTTTTTCTTGCCTCTATTTTACTTTCAGGGGGAGGAAAATCCCCTTGGTCCTCAGAGTGTCTAAATGCAGAGGAACTGTGTGTGTCAGCGTGTGTTCATGTGTATTTGGTTGTCTCTCTGTACATTTAGAAATCAGAATGGGAAGTATAACCTGAAGTGGAAACACCAGACGATTTGATTCTGTCTCTGTGCTGATATAACTCTATTAATGTCAGTAGAGTCGGTGCTGATTTATACCAGTGTGGGGTCAGAGAGCACAGCCTCGTGGCACCCGGAGCAGTTCCCCTGCCAGGGATGGCAGATAGGCAGCCAGAGGCTTTTCTCCTTTGCTGCTCTGTTATTTTGGGTCTCTGTCAGGGATTACTTCTCACTTCTCCCTATTCGTCCAGTGGTACGTGAATGTGCCGTGTCAGGCATGCTTGCAGGCTTCGCCTCAGTGGAAATGGTAAGCAGCTCTGTGGAGGCACCGTGCCGACGGACAAACCAGCCTAACGAAAGGAAAGTCAGGCTGGGTAACTTCCCATAATGTCTTCCCTCTCATGAAACCTGGCAGAAAAGCACAACAGAAACAGCTGCTTTTGCTTCTTATCTTTAGCATTTTGGTTGGGCTTTTTTGTTTCCTCTGTCCTTATGGTTTCTCTTTAGCTTTTGCTGTGTCCATCCTTCTTTTTCCCTGAGACTCTACCAGCAGGCAGGGGAGAGGTGGTCTGATCTAGAGGATAGCCAGCAGAAGGCTATAAATTTAGCAGCATATCATGAATGTGCTTCAAATATGCTATGTAATTTGTAAGGCAACACATCCATTTTAAGGCCAGGCCTGAATCCCAGTATATCAAAATGCAGGGGACTGAAGAATAGGCCACTGCTGCCACTTATAATAACCCCTTCAGAAGCACATTGTGTGAAGGGTCTTGTATCTATCATTAAAGTTGTTTTCTTCCTCCTTTTAGCTGCTATGTACCATGTATTTATTAGAAGTTATTGCTAGTATGACTTCATTGATAAAGCTCCATTGTATCTAGCACGAAAAGAGAACAAAAGATGTAATATTCCCGGCATATCATGCGGACTCTCATTGTACGGCATTGACTTCAAGGGATAGAAATTTCTCTCATTAGGTTTTCTTCTCTGTTACTGGATTCCTGTCAAAATCAGTTCAGAAACTGAGTTTAAAACCCAAAGGGAGTTGAACATGTCAAAATGCTTTATAAATTGAAGGGATAGAGAAGTTCTGGAGGCAGTTTCAAAATATGTGCATCGCCTTAATTGATATTTTATAGGGGAGTTTCTGTCACTCTGGGCATAGGAAAATCACCCTGTGGTCCTGCCCTGCTTCTATGTACCAACCCACATCCCAGCTGGGTAAGCTTTCCCTCTCCTCTGTGAAGGAGGCAGACAGGGACCATCCCTCTGGCCACGAGGAGGGGAAGGAAAGTGATCTGCACATTGCCCTTTCCTTCCTCTGCTCCACTCTGATGACAAGTACTGAAGTGCAGGACATGAGATGAATCTGATTGCTACAAAAACTTTGGCAACTAAGTGCTTTTTGTTGTGTTATTTATTTATTGTTTATCTATTTATTTATTTTCACAGGAAATCCAAGCTATCCAGAAGGTGTTCTGAAAGGAGGAGCTACCCAGAACTGAATTACCTGGTGGGCCTGATCTTGAAGTCACAGGTAACTTGGTCTGGCTGTTTGTAACCTGTGGAGTGGAGAAAAGACATTTTAAGACAAGACAAAGCATGTACCACAGAGACTCACAAACTACCTAAAAATGTCAGCTATGGACTGGAATACTTGAAATCATGAGGAAAGAAGACTTCTCTCTCCATGCCTCACTGCCTGCAGAGAAATATCGGATTAGTTCAGCAGCCAACAGAAGCCAACACGGACTTGAGAAGTACCGTAACACAGCTGAGATTAAATACCAGAGCTATGCAGAGGGGCATCTGAGCCATCTATAAAAGCAGAAGCCCTCATTCACTTCAAAACAGGTAGCAGAAAACAGCCACTTGCAGAAATCAGAGGAAGTACTTTCAGGGATAGAACTACATATATCTTGGTATCAGTGCTGCGACCTACATGCCGGGCTAGAGGACCAGTGTCAAGGTCAGATCAAAGGTAATGGACTGACGTGCTTGTATTAGAGTTTGGTCTTTGGTACCAGTAAACAATGTGGAAAATAGAAAAATCTCCAGATATTCTGAAGGTTTTTGGCTCTGAGCTATACCCTGAACTGGTCCTACTCACTCAGGCACCATCAGTGAGGTCTTCTAGAAAAAAAGAGGACTCTTTAAACTCCAGGGTCCTAATGGCCTCCTCAGGATGAGTACACAGAGGCAATCCCTGATTTACAGCTGTGACAAAAGACGACTTGTGGCATGTTCACCCTCTTTTTCAGCAGTGCTTTTGGACTTCTGGGAAGTGAGGGCTCTATTTCCAGGGGGAGAACAAGTCAGATAAAAAGTCTGTGGGTATTGACTTCCTCACTTTCTGCAGGATGTTGCTGCAGGACGTTTACCATGTTTTCTGTATGACATTGCTGCAGGGGCAGGCAGTCCAGGGCCAGTGAGGGATGGAGAAGTATCTGGTAGTCGATGATTCCTTCGGGATTGTACTGTCTATAAGATGGAAGAGGGCCAGGAGAGATCAAAGGCACAGTGTCTGCTAGAAAACAGTGATTACAGCTGTGTGCATGTATCGTTGTGGGGGGTATTCTGTCTTCTGTTTTGATTTAATTATTAGGAAATATAATTTCAGTTCAATTTCAAAGCAGATTTTTTCGTTAATTAAAAAAATGTTACAGATTCTTTTTTACTCAAACATAAACGTGTGTGTATGTAGATGCAGATACATGGGCTCATCATGGTGTTTTAAGGGTAAGTTTAGTTTCTTATGCAGTTACATTATAAAATTGTGTGTAAAACTGAAATGGTTCACTGAAAGGGAAACTATAAAACTGTGTAAAGATTCATGATCCTTACTGGTCTTATTTTAACAAGAAACTATAAAAGGAAACATTTATTTTCCATGCTAAAAGGAAAGGTCACTCAGTAGCTTTCAGTTTTCTTTCCCCTCTTTCCCCCTGCTTGGCACTCATGTTGGTTTCTGAAAATATTTCATTCTTTTTTCTTTCATTTCTCCCCTTTCAAGCTCACCATCTTTCACTCTAACAGCTTCTTTCTTCTCTATCGTTATTTCCCAGCAAACTAATATCCTTAGGGGTTCTCCTGCCTTTTATTACAAGGAGCTCATATTACCTGGCCCTATGAACTGGAGGGCAGATAAGGAACTATTTTTAGCACTATAATGTTCTAGAGAGAACCTGCACACTGATCCAAACAAGACTTGTTCTTCAGTTATTGCTAAACTTTCTTTTCCATGGAGCTTTGGGTGCATCTCAGGCAGGTGGTAGAGAACCAGTGGTCGTTTGTCCAAAATGACTAGGAAGCATTTAAAATTGTGTACTAGCCTCTGAAACAGAAGCTGCTGACACTTCGCTATTTTATTGAGACATAGGGCCGGTCACTGCTTATTTTTAAGAGGTCACCTGCTCTGACTGTTGAGTAGTCAGAGAATATATAGACTAGAACTGTAATTTCTCTTACCCTTGGGGTCTCTCCTAGGTCTTAACACTCCAGGAGTATAAAATGCATTAAGTGCCCACTTTCAAACAGAGTGGCTTCTGCTTCCCTGGCCAAACCCTATGCAGTCAGGTCCAGGGCTATCCAAATAACTTCTGCTTTTTGTATATAAAAATTTCTGATAAATGGAAGTCATGGCACCTGCAGGGCGCTTTCAAGGTGCAACATAGTGACAAAGGATGAGGAAAAGACTGAGTTACTTAATGCCTTCTTTGCCGCAGTCTTTAATAGTAAGACCAGTTATTTGCAGAGTACCCAGCCCTCTGAGCTGGAAGACAGGGAAGGGGAGCAGAATGAAGTCTTCATCATCCAAGGGGAAATGGTTAGCAACCTGCTATACCACTTAGACACATACAGGTCCATGGGGCCAGATGAGATCCACCCAAGGGTACTAAGGGGGCTGACAGAAGTGCTTACCAAGCCACTTTCCATCATTTATCAGCAGTCCTGGCTAACCAGGGAGGTCCCAGTTGACTGGAAGTTAGCAAAGGCGGCGCCTATCTGTAGGAAGGGCCAAAAGGAGGATCTGGGGAACTACAGGACTGTCATCCTGACCTTGGTGCCAGGGAAGATCATGGAGCAGATCATCTTGAGTGCCATTCACACAGCATATACAGGACAGGCAGGTGATCAGGCCCAGTCAGTATGGGTTTATGAAAGGCAGGTCCTGCTTCACTAACCTGATCTCCTTCTATAACAAGCTGATCCACTTGGTGGATGAGGGAAAGGCTGTGGATGTTGTCTACCTAGACTTTTGACACTGTTTCCCCCAACATTCTCCTGGAGAAATTGGCTGCTGATGGCTTGGACAGGTGTACTCTTTGCTGGGTAAGAAAACTGACTGGATGGCTGGGCCCAAAGAGTGGTGGTGAATGAAGTTAATTCCAATTGGCAGCTGGTCACAAGTGGTGTCCCCCAGGGCTCAGTATTGGGGCCAGTTCTGTTTAATATCTTTATCAATGATCTGAATGAGGGGATTGAGTGCACCCTCAGTAAGTTTGCAGACAACACTAAGTTGGGCAGGAATGTTTATCTGCTTGAGGGTAGGAAGTCTCTACAGAGGGATCTGGACAGGCTGGAGAGATGGGCCAAGGCCAATCATACAAGGTTCCACAAGGCCAAATGTCCTGTGCTTGAGTCACAACAACCCCATGTGACACTACAGGCTCAGAAAAGAATGGCTGGAAAGCTGCATGGCAGAAAAGGACCTTGGGGGTATTGGTTGACAGCCAGCTGAATATAAGAAGCAGTGTGCCCAGGTGGCCAAGAAGGCCAACAGCATCCTGGCTTGTATCAGAAATTGTGTGGTCAGCAGGAGCAAGGAAGCGATCCTCCCCATGCATTTGGCACTGGTGAGGCCGCAACTCAAATAGTGTGTTCACTCTTGGGCCTCCTCACTACAAGAAAAAAATTGAGATGCTGGAGCACATCCAAAGAAGGGCAACAAAGCTGGAGAAGGGTCTAGAGCACAAGTCTTATGAGGAGCAGCTGAGGGAACTGGGGTTGTTCAGTCTGGAGAAGAGGAGGCTGAGGGGAGACCTTATCGGCCTCTACAACTCTCTGAAAGGAGGGTGTAGTGAGGTGGGGGTTGGTCTCTTCTCCCAGGTCACAAGCAATAGGACAAAAGGAAATGGCCTC